>NC_039358.1:101702578-102302578 GCF_003573695.1 Papaver somniferum
CCCCCCCCCCCCCCCCCCCCCCAATAAAATGTCATTCCCGAAAGAACAACAAGAGCGACCTTACTTTTGAAAGAAAAAAATGATTTCTTTGGACATTAAAAAATTACATGAAACATGAATTTATATCCAGAAAAGTCAATTAAATTAACCACAAGAGAACCTATGATTTATTTAATCGGAAATGCTAAACATAAGAGAACTTACGAAGTCGTACATTACTTTCACATAAAAGTGGATCAGGGAAAGATCAATATTGCGGAATATTCAAAGATTCATTCTATTTTTATCAATATTTGCATAATAATATCATAGACTTAATCGTTGTAATCAAAAGTTCATCCTATCTTCCATCAATATTTGCATAATGACACAATAGGCTTAACTTTTGACATATGTGGGACAATCATAGTTCATGGACGCAAACACATATATCCCATAACAAATTTTGCAATATATGAAACCAATAAAGATTAATACTGCAAAATCATCTTCCAAATAAACTTTAGAATTTAAATAAATAAATCCAAAAATATTGCAAGATGAAAATCGTTTGCAATAGCTATGTGTACTCACAATAATTGTTATTCCAAACCCTAGTTATACTTCTTAAAGCACAAGAATAAATTCTCATAAGAAGTTTCCTAGACATTAAAAAATGACAAGAGAGAGAAGTTAATCACCATCTTTATCATCGGAATCCATCCAAGATGCTTGAACTTTTTCCATTTCTTCCTTGATTTCGGAAAACTTTGTAGCAATCACAAGTATTTGTTTCTGCACACATTTTACCTTTGCATTGATATTACTCACACCCTTGTGAATTTAATGAAGAAGACTCAAGGTGGTAGGATCACAAGAACCGTCAAGGGAATCACATCTTTGTCTTTTGCAAGCATTATCGTTCATACGTTTGAAAGTACAAGGATTAACAAGTTTGGGAGTTCCAAGAGAGTTGCCAATGGGAGAAATTGGAATGTGCATGACAAATCTGCCCGATAAGCAAGAAAATCCTAACTTCTTGTTGGATGACGTCATCGAGACCATTTGAAGAACGATAAATCCACAAATATCAAGACAAGGAGTACCCAATTCAAGGAAATAGAATAACTCCGCAAACTCACGACTCCACCGAGAATTCTGAATTGTGGAGGGACAAAGATTAGAAATACCAAGTTTTCCGAAAGACATCAAGGCAAGACTAAGATAATTAGTAGAAATTTCCCTTCAACCCAATCAACACTCTTGCCACAAAGACCACTAGAAATGGTTTCATATGATGGTCTTTCTTTCCTTAGTCTTGGAAGACGAAAGTTACCCAGTGGAATTTTGGTTACCCTTGAAATCAAATCTCTATCAACAAGAATCCTTTTTGTATTTATCATAGTCTTGAATTCCATGTCATTAAGATCAACATCATGGATGTTGTCATAGAAGATTCTTGTAAGGGTGTCAAATCCTTCACCAAAACCATTAAAGATGTTTCCAAAATCATATTTTTCAAAACAAATCAAATCTTCTCTATGACCACTAACCAAATCCAATTTCTTTTCTAGAATGAAACCATTGGAGGAAATTCTTTCAAAGGTCTTATTGCTAGAATCATTAGCAAATCTAATTCTAATAGAATCTTGGTCAGTAGGTATGATCATGCTAGAAGAATCATGAAATATTGACATCTTCATAGAATCCTTATCATCATGATTAATTTTCCCCATGAACCCTAAAATTGAGAGAATAAGAAAGAGAAAATATATATTACTTGAAATGCTCCTTGAGTATGATGATAGGATTTTGTCCCTTATTGACCTTCACAAGTAAATTAATGGAATAAACTCGTGAACCCTAGAAAAACCCTTGCTCACGAATTCGGACAAAAGGAAGAAGACGAGGAGTACTCGTACGGGTACATGAACTCTTAAAAACCCATTGATGGGCTTGGACCCGTTCAAGAATCGCGACCCATGAAAAGAAAGTAGGATTTCCAAAAACGTTCACCAACCAAGGTTTGCACACTGTGAAGAAAATCAACATAGTGCAGTAAAAGGATAGTAGTAGAACTACATCACTTTATTTAACCCCGGGTGGACAAAAAACTTCTGTCGAACTAGTTTTTCTTCAAGAAAAAATAAATTTCAAAAATAAAGCTAGCCCATAATACAAAAACACAAAACAAATCAGACTGGACAAACCCGTAATGCCTAGAACAAGTTTCCCAAGGAGATTTCCCATAGGGACAGTCTTTGGGAACAATCAAACACAAACTTATTAGGTTTATCGTGTTTGCCTTCTCTAATACCAATTGAAAAAGAGCGCGCGATTGGGGGATATTGAAACTAATTGGGGGATATAAATTACTTCCCCCAACCAGTAGTGTCTGTTAAGGGGTGATTTTTTGGTATGAAAATACTAAAATACCCTTTGGTTAATTAAAAAACATTATGAAAAGACTACAATACCCTTTCTACTAAAACCTAAAATCAAAAAACCAAATTCATATATCCCCCATTCTCAAATCAGTACCGGCACTCTTCTTGGTTTAGGTTTTTGGAAGAAAAAAATCTCCATCGTCGTTCTTCATCGTTCTTCGTCGGTTAATCTTCGATTCAAAAATTTCTTCGTCGATGAACCCACCCGAATCATAACAATGCCTCCACGAAAGGAACCAAATGCCCAATCGAAGTCAAATTTGATTGCTCGACAAAAATTACAAGAAAGGCTTGCTTTGATTGCTCAAGAGCAAGAAGAAGAAGAAGCAGCGAACTCGGACAGTCAACCTCTCGTAAACATGGCTTCTGTGAGAAGGTAAATGATTTTGAGCTACTTTATGAGTGTTTAAATCGATTTATAGCAATGGGTGTAGGTTAGAATCGCGAACCCTAACTCAAACAGTTGAGTTTCAGCGAGTACCGGCATTGAATCTAGTACGAATACAACGCCGATATCGGGTTAGGCATTCGATCTAGAATGAAGGCAGTGTCGGTATTGAGTTACAAATTTGATTTTAGTATGAATGCAATGCCGTTTTCAAACCCATAGTCGCCTGAAACTGAATGTTATGTACCGACATAGAAAGTGGGTTGAATACTATGTCGGTTTTAGGTTACGACATTTTTTTTATAATTATTCGAGTATACCGGTAGTGAACCTAAAACTTACAGGAAAACCAATGAATTTGTCACCAGTACCGACATTGGTTTTAGGTTGCATACTATGCCGGTACCCTATTACGACATGGATTTGATTTTTTTCGAGGGTGCCGGTAGTGATCTTTTGGTATCCAGGAACAACCTAGGAATTACCTATGACTACGGGCATTGTCGATAGTTAATGTACATTGCCGGAACTATGTACCGGCATGTGTTATTTTCTAAGTTTCTATGTCGTTTTGTGTACCGGCGTGGTCTAGTTTGCGTGAGTCTATTCCGGTATTGGAACTGAAAGTGAGTTGTCTTATATTCATTTCGTGTGCTTATGATATAGGGCAAAAGCCAAGGAAGCTAACAAAAAAAAAAACTAAAGATGATGTCACTAAGAGAATAAGGAAGGACGGTCTTGATACTCCTCAGTCTCTGCCTCCTCGAGGAAAAGATCAAGGTCGCAAGAAGCGTTTGGGGGCTGATACAAGAAGGAAAATTTGGGAGAGTCGTGCTGACCATAGTCGACTCGTAGTTCGTGAACCTACTGGAACACTTGAGCACGGTGAGGAAGATGAAGAGGAAAGTGAGGATGAAGATAATGAGGTTGGTCCAGGTCAATTAGCAACCCAAAGCGAAGTTGTAGAGGAAGATGGTGGGCCAAGTCAACAACCGACGCAAGGCAAGGCCAAAGGCAAAGTAAAAGTTAAAGGTTCACACCTTCCTAATAAGGATGACATGATACCCGACCTTGATCGTGGTAGAATTTGGGGTGAAGCTCCGGAACCGAAAATGCTATTTGGATACAATGACTCGTGGGCTCGTACTATCTATCAAACCTATGTAAGCATTTTTTATCTTGTGCATATGTATTGTTGTGTATTTATGTAAAATCTCTTAATTGTATTGTTTCCTAATTGTAGGATCATAAGGAGGTTGTGCGTGTTTGCCGAAACCAAGCCGCGGATGGTTAGGATTTGTCTACGGAATGTGAAGAGGTCCAAACAATAGTACGGGATTCTGGTCTATATGATTTGGTTGAAAATTATGTGAAGTGTGAT
The DNA here is from genome assembly GCF_003573695.1 of Papaver somniferum. Taxonomy (NCBI): domain Eukaryota; kingdom Viridiplantae; phylum Streptophyta; class Magnoliopsida; order Ranunculales; family Papaveraceae; genus Papaver; species Papaver somniferum. The sequence goes on from NC_039358.1 coordinate 101,706,774, forward strand.
ACTGTGACTGTCAATTGCTTCGTCGAAAGGTATCATGGTGAAACTGATACCATACACTTCCCGTTTGGGGAGATGACCTTGATCCTTGAAGATGCTCAGAACATTCTAGGCTTGAGTGTTACCTAAAAATCAATTGCAGAAGGAGATAAGTGTCCGGACCTAGAATGGTCGAAGTTGCACGCTCTGACTAACAAGTTGTTTGGTTGGGACTACAAAATTATGTGGAAAGCTTCTATGTAACTAAGGCTAGTAGGATAAAGACAAGCAAGCTGACGCTGCTTAAGAAGAAGTTTGAAAAAACGGAGGAGATAAAAGACAAGGATGGATGGGAGCCTGCAAAAATTCGTTATACAGTCGGTGCGTACCTGTTATACATCTTGGGCACTAAGGTATTCCCTGACACTAGTGGCAACAGGGTTAGTGCAAACTACCTTCAATACTTGGATCCGTTGGATGAGGTCTATAAATATTCTTGGGGCACCGTTATAATGGCACATTTGATGACGGAGATGAGAAGGGCCTCTAAGGCTAAAACAAACCAATTTGTTGGGAATTTCACTCTACTCCAGGTAATTTTGTTTTTAAGCTTATGTTCTTATGTATATTGTTCACATGTACCCTTATCATGAACTTAGAAATAAAATTTACTGATTCTTATACGTATCATTCCACATTGGTATAGGTGTGTGATAGACATATTTTTGTGTCCGATTTGTTTCGAATCTATATATTGATAGTGCTTATTTTTTTTACTTATTATGGTATTTTATGTGTGTGCAGGTATTATTGGCCAATAAACATTTTTGCAAAACTCGGCTCGAAAAGTTGTCTAAAGCACCCGGAGGACATCTGCTATTCGGACTCTTATGGATAAGGGGCAGCTCAATTACTAAGGGGAACCCAAATCACTAATTCCACCGCAGTTGCTAAAGGGAATCTGTTGGCGGATAGGGGGCATATCTTCTTCATTTCAAATTTTATTTTTGGCGGGAAACTGATTACAACAAAGTTCAGTTTTAGGGTTTGATTTTCGGGCGACTGTAGAAGAGATTCAATCGCTAATTATTAATGGGCCGGACTTGAATAAAGTAAATAGGGTTTGTATGGTGTATTTATTCGATCAGAATTGGCTGGATCATGGGTTCTCGGGAAGTTAGAGAAAGTCCGGGAAATTTTGATGTTAAACAAGAAAGTTACAAGGGAGATTTTCAAGGGATTTGATACAGAGTAATCTTCTTACCATACACAGGTATTCAATGACGTGTTCTGGGAGATAAAAGAGGAATCAAATCCTCTTATTTTCGTTGATTTTGTGAAACAGAGAGGTGGAAATATGATCGGGTTTTACCAGGAAGTTTCGAGATTTTCTATAACTATAATTGGCAGTTAGAAGTATGAAGAATATGTTGACGGCTAGGATTCAGGCTATCACGTTTAGGAGAAGTTTGGAGTATTCCAGGGCACCGCGTTTAAGAAGAAAAATAAGGAAATAGCCGACACTTTCTTTGGAAGATAATAAAGGGATTTACTCGATCTTCTAAGACTTGTTGGCTATATAAGGGTTGGGTCGAGTCACAGAAGGCATCACGTAGACTTTGGGGAAGCTTAGGAACATAACTGAGAAGAAAGAAAATTTTCAGTCGAGTTGCAGAGAAGAGGAAGAACAAAAAACAGAGAACTACACTTAGGGAAGGTCGCAGAAACCATTACCTATTCTTTCAAATCCAATCACTTTGTAACAATTTCCCAACAACTACTTTCAGTTCGCAACAGTTTTGTTCGAGTTTCTCTGTAACAGTGAGTTCTGTAACAATTATATCAGTTACAAAACACCACGTTATACCTTTTCTTCTTTGTGACCAACTTTTGAGCAATGAAATCAACTTTTGAGCATCTTTCCAATATGAGGAGCTAAACCCCTTTGCTGAGGCGACGGAGGAAGCTATTTTTCCAGTATTTGTGTGATAATTGTTATTTAATTAATTATTGCAATTCTTTTTATGATTAATTACCTTGATGAAAAAAATTGATTTACTGATTTTGGTTAAACAATTGTGATTTCTTTTGATATAGCATATTTGCCTAAGTTTTTGATGTTGTATGCTTTTGATAAATAGTTGTTATATCTAAAAATATAATTATTGCAATATATTAGAATCACTTGAACGTATGAGTTGCATGATTATTATTCATTGAATCACATAAAATTGGAAAATAGTGGAATCCTAAGCCTCGGTATCTCTACAATCTTGATAACAACTTTGAATTGAGTTTTTCTTATTTTTAGTTCTATTTAAGTCTGAAATCGAAAATCTTCACAAGTCTTAAACGAACCTTTTTCTACAACCCTAAAAAAATTTATCAATTTTTGGCGCCGCCGACGCGGACTTGTCTTTAGGTTTAGGTTTTAGATTTTTATTTTTATTTTTATTTTCTTTGATTTTACTTTGGGTATTTTTTTACTTTTGTTGTGCAGGTTTTGCTTGAAACGAAAGGTGAAAAGTTGGACCTGCCATAAAAGGAGAAAGTCGGAGATTTTATTTTTAAGGACTTTTATTTTTGGTAGTTTTATTTATTATTGGACTTGTAATTTTCTTTTATTTGTTTGTGTTTATTTTTAGTATTTTATTTATTAAAAAAAAAACACTGCACACACCAATTGCATTTTCGTCCGGCACCGATTTTAGGAAAACAAGTGGTTTAGTACGGTGAACCCTCTGGGCGTTATCATCCGAAACACCACAAACCTCAGCCTCGTACCTTTTGGTATATTTTGCTGTAGGTAACCCAAGCTTACCTAAATTAGTGATCCCAGCATTTACATGTGCACAGATTTTTGCTGAACTTTTGTATGCCAGAACTTAAGAGAGACGCTCTAGAACGGTTTATGCGTGAAAAACCTAGAAGTGATATTTTAGGAAACAAGAGTCTTGATTACCTTAATCTAGAGAGTCCTATATTTGAACGTCCTGATTTTAGTGAGGAAAGGATCCCTAGTACTCTGATAGTTCAAGCAATGACAACTGTAAGAGATTACATGTACCCAACTAGGTCCACACGACCATCGTGTATAAGATTACCATCCTCTTAGGATAATTATGAGTTGAAACCTAGTACTATTCAGATGATCCCTGTATTCTTAATGAAATATTATGAGAACCCATACCTATCATGTAAGGTACTTTGAGGAAATTTGTGGAACAGTTAAGATTAAAGACCTTAGTGATGAAATTTTAAAACTTAGATTGTTTCCTCTTTCCTTAAGAGATAAAGCTAAGTCTTGGCTAAATAATTTACCATCTAATTCCATAACAACATGGGACGAACTCACTTCTTGTTCTTCCAGAAGTTTTACCCAAAACATAAAACCTCGTCTATTAGGCAGAAAATTAGCACCAGTATGCAACAAGAAGGAGAGTCTGTTTATAGGTTTTTAGAAAGATTCAATGATCTCTTGGCTCAGTGTCCCCATCATGGGTTTGAAAAAATGAAATTAGTTCAAATTCTTTTTGATGGGTTAGACTACTCGACCAAATCCTTAGTTGAGTCATTATGTGCTGGAGGGTTCTTAAATAAAACTGCTGATCAAGCATATTCCTTTTTAGAAGAAGTAGCTGACAAATTCCAACAATGGGAATCATGTATAGAGCCCCCTAAAAGTCTTTTGGTAAATAGAAATAGCACCAATATGGTAGACTCAAGCTTTGAGTCAGATGCTAAGTTTGTTGCCTTATCTAGACGGTTAGAAGCTTTAGAATTAAGTCAGTCTAAACATAAGTCATTAGTTGAAACTGAAGATAGGCTTAGAACCTCTCAAGTCTCTAGTTGTGGAATAGAGCCCAATAACTCATTTTGGAAGGGACAAATTAGTGAAGAGCAAGCCCATGCTCTTTATAACAACTCTAGATTTGAAAATCGTCAGAAATTTGACCCATATTCAGAGACCTATAACCCCGGTTGGAAAAAGCATCCTAATTTTTCATGGTCGTCAGAATCAAGGTCATATTAGTAATTCTCAGGCACCCCCAGGTTTTGGTTATACTAAGAATTTTTCGGGCTCAGCCCAATCTAAAAACCCTTCTGAGAATAAAATATCTAGTTTAGAGGAAACTCTTATTATTCTAGCAAAGAACCATGAAATGTTGTCAAACAATCACTCTAGCTTTCAACAAGAAACCAGGCAGAGTTTATCTAAGTTAGAACATCAAGTGGGTCAAATAGCTAAGACTCTAAATAAAAGAGAGAATGGAAGGTATCCTAGTCATCCTAATCCAAATACCAAAGGAATGAATGCAATTAGAACCCTTAGGAGTGGTAGAGTAGTAGAAAATCAGGTAACCATGCCCGATAGTGAACATATTGTAGTTCACCCCTCAGGATCTCACCCATCAGGACCACCAGTAGTTGAGGAGATTAATAAAGTTCCCGATGATGCAAATTCGGTTCCTGAGAGGTCTGGTTCTGTGCCTAGATCCCCATTCCCACAACTACTAGTACCAACCAAAAAGGAATCCCATTTTAATGACATATTAGAGGTTTTTAAGCAAGTTACCATAAACCTTCCTTTATTAGATGCAATTAGGCAACTTCCTGCTTACGCTAAGTTCCTTAAGGATATGTGTACGAGAAAGAGAAAACTAAATGTCCCTAATAAAGCCTTTTTAGCTACTCATATAAGTTCGATTATCCAGAATACCACTACTCCTAAATACAAAGACCCAGGTTCCCCTAAAATTTCTTGCACGATAGGTAATTACCGGGTAGAAAAAGCTTTACTTGACTTAGGAGCTAGTGTGAACTTACTTCCGTACCATGTGTACCTCGAGCTAGGGTTAGGTGAAATGAAACCTACCAAGATAACACTTCAGTTAGCTGATAGGTCTGTGAAGATTCCTCGTGGAGTCATAAAGGATGTTTTAATTGAGGTCGACAATTTTATATATCCAGTGGATTTTGTTATCCTAGATACTCAACCTGTCCCAGACTCAGAAAACCAGATACCTGTGATTTTAGGTTGCCCATTCTTAGCTACATCCAATGCGATCATCAACTGTCGAAATGGTATCATGAACCTTTTGGTAATATGACTATTGAGCTTAATATTTTCAATATTTGTAAGCAACCCTATGAGTTAGATGACTCGCCCTTTGAGGAGGTAAACATGATAGGAACCTTGGTTCAAGAGTCATTACCAAACACTTTGCAAGAATATCCATTAGAGAAATGCCTAGCCCACTTTGGGTTTGACTTTGATGATGATAGTGTAATTAATGAGGTGAATGCTTTGCTAGATTCCGCCCCTTTTATAGACACTAGTAATGGATGGAAACCTAAGTTCGAACCACTACCAGTTTCTAAATCTACAATAATTCCTTTTCTAGAAGGGCCCCCTAAGTTGGACCTTAAACCATTACCAGATACCCTGAAATATGTGTTTTTAGGCCCATCTGAGACTTTACCTGTGATTGTTGCTTCCGACGATAGTGATCAGGAAAGTAGGCTAGTCACCGTACTTCAAGACAATAAGGAAGCTTTAGGGTGGACCATAGCAGACATTAAGGGTATAAGTCCTAATGTTTGTATGCATAAGATTCATTTAGAAGATGACACTAAACCCTCTAGGGAGATGCAACTTCGACTGAACCCTAATATGAAAGAATTAGTTCGAACTGAAGTGCTTAAGTTGTTAGATGGAGGTATTATCTACCCCATTTCATACAGTAAGTGGGTCAGCCCCGTTCAGGTTGTCCCTAAGAAATCAGGTATCACTGTAGTCTAGAATGATAACAATGAATTAATCCCAACCCGGGTGACCACGGGACGGCGTGTCTGTATTGACTATAGGAAATTGAACAAGGTCACAAGGAAGGATCACTTTCCCCTTCCTTTCATCGACCAAATGCTAGAGAGATTAGCTGGACATAGTCATTATTGCTTCTTAGATGGCTACTCGGGATATAATCAGATCGCTATTGCCCCAGAGGACCAAGAGAAAACTATTTTTACATGTCCCTTTAGTACCTTTGCGTATAGACGCATGCCTTTCGGGTTGTGTAGTGCACCTGCTACTTTCCAGCGGTGTATGATGAGCATATTTTCTGACATGGTAGAACGGTTTTTAGAGGTCTTTATGGATGACTTTTCAGTGTTTGGTTCATCTTTTGATGAGTGCTTGCATCATCTGACACTAGTGTTAACTAGGTGCAAATAAAAGAATTTAGTGTTTACTTGGGAAAATGCCATTTCATGGTTAATTCAGGAATTATCTTAGGTCATATTGTATCTTCAAAGGGTATAGAGGTAGACAAACCCAAAGTTGACCTTATTAAGACTTTGCAGGTCCCAAAAACCATAAAAGATATTAGGTCATTCCTAGGGCATGCAGGTTTTTATCGCCGATTCATTAAGGATTTTAGCTTGATTTCTAGACCTCTTTGCAATTTGCTTGCAAAAGATGTTAAGTTTGTCTTTAATGATGCTTGTTTAGAGGCTTTTGAGAAGCTTAAGACTTTACTCACTACCGCCCCCATAGTCCAGGCACCTAAATGGAACCTACCCTTTGAAATCATGTGTGATGATTCAGATTATGCTATAGGCGTTGTGCTAGGTCAGCGAGAAAACAAATTACTTCATGTGATTTACTATGCTAGCAAAACTATGAATGATGCCCAACTGAACTATACAACTACTGAGAAGGAACTGTTAGCCATTGTGTTTGCCTTGGATAAGTTTAGATCCTACCTATTAGGTTCGAAGGTCGTAATATATACTGATCATGCTGCTTTAAAATACCTTTTATCTAAGAAGGATACCAAACCTAGATTGATTAGATGGATCCTTTTGTTACAAGAATTTTCTCCAGACATCAGAGACAAAAAGGGTGCAGAAAAGTAGTAGCAGACAACTTGTCTAGGCTAGTTGTTAGTTCCCCTGATGATTCCTTTTCTATAAGGGATAACTTTCCTGATGAACAGTTGTTCTTTGTTTCCCAATCACCTTGGTATGCAAATATAATGAATTATCTTGTTACTGGTCGAATGCCTCAACACTGGGGTAAACAAGATCGTTCTAGGTTTTGGGCCGAGGTTAAGCATTTCTTTTGGGACGATCCTTATCTGTTTAAGTATTGTCCAGATCATATTATTAGGAGATGTATACCTGAGAGTGACCAGTCTAATATTATCTCCTTTTGTAATGAACATGCATGTGGGGGTCATTTTACTGCTAAGAAGAATGCTGCTAAGATATTGCAGTGTGGATTTTACTGGCCTTCGTTGTTTAAAGACTCTCATAGTCATTATGTTTCTTGTGAGCGCTGCCAGAAGTTAGGGACCATTTCCCGTAGAAATATGATGCCTTTGAACCTTATTTTAGTGATTGAGGTCTTTGATGTGTGGGGCATTGATTTTATGGGTCCATTTCCTGATTCTTTGGGTTATATTTACATACTTGTCGATGTAGACTATGTGTCTAAGTGGGTTGAGGCGGTTCCGTGTAAAACAAATGACCACAAGGTCGTAAAGATAATATACTTGCACGTTTTGGTACACCGCGAGCTATAATTAGTGATGGAGGAACACACTTTCATAATAGGCCATTTTCACTTTTAATGAAACAATATGGTATTACCCACAAGGTAGCTACCCCATATCACCCACAAACTAGTGGTCAGGTAGAGGTTTCCAATAGGGAAATTAAGCGTATTCAAGAGAAAACAGTCAATCATAATCGGAAAGACTGGTCGTCGAGGCTTACTGATGCCTTATGGGCTTACCGTACTGCGTTTAAGACCCCCATTGGAATGTCACCTTATCGTCTAGTATTTGGCAAGGAATGTCACTTACCTGTTGAGTTATAACATAGAGCATATTGGGCTGTTAAGCAGCTAAACTTTTCACTTGACAAAGCAGGAGCTCACAGAAAGCTCCAGCTCGATGAGTTGGAAGAGATTCGTAGAGATGCATACGATAGTGCTAAGGAGTATAAGAACAAAATGAAACTTGTGCATGATAAGTATATTTTAAGAAAGTCATTTTCTTCAGGTCAAAAAGTTCTTCTATATGATACTCGTTTGCATCTATTCCCCGAGAAATTGCGCTCTCGGTGGACCGGTCCGCGCTATTTTTCCTCATGGCGTTGTTGAAATTGAGACACTAGATGGTAATAGTTCTTCTAAGGTTAACGGTCAGAGATTGAAGCCCTTTTTAGAACAATTTCCTACAGGTGATGTTGAGGAGGTCCCTCTGGAGGACCATGCTTACCTTGATTGACCATCGAGGTATTTGGTATCTGTATGTTGTATATTATTTTTGTTATCTGTTTTTAGGGTTTTTATTTTTATTTTTCTCCTTATTCTCCGTGGAAGGATTATTACACTTCATCCAGGTACTATCTTTCTGACTTCTCTCTTTACATATTCCTCGTGTTACTTATACTTTTGGTACTGTTTTTTAATTAGAAACACTGAGGACAATGTTAGATTTAAGTTTGGGGGTGGGGAAGAAACTTTTTGTTACAATAAATAAACTCCAGAGCCTAGAAATTTATGCTTATTAAGGATGGCACTAACCAATCTAAGTGGATGGAAGCATCTTGGTTGTAGGAGTTGAGGAACCAATCTGATTAGATGGAAACATCTAAAGAGTCTATTCATAAAAGCACAGAGCTCAGGTGTTAGAAATAACATGGTAGTTTCGCCATATCTCGTTGAGGCCTTTTCACTTCTGTTTTTATTTTGTTTTCTTTTTAAATATGTTTCTAAGTGATTAGGTGGGGCTCACGAATCAAGTTGTTACCACTGCTAGGGTGAAACAGAGTGATTGAGATACCCAAAAAAATAAAAAAAAATTGAGACCAGACCATCAGACCAACTGGAATAAAATCAATAAAGTCGACCACTAGTACCCTTGTATATGCAAGTTGTGTTGACCTATAGTTAGGATTATCGACCACTGGTTCCCTTGTATATGCCAGTAGTGTTGATATTAGTCAGACTAGTATCTCAGTGCATTAGGATAGATTCATTTTGGCAGTGGCCTTCAGACAGATATGAGAAATAATGTTCACCTAGTCAACATCAAAACCATCTATGTTTTTCTCTATATCCATCTCTTAATCTATCCATGTGATTTTTTGACTCCGGATATTGATGTCCATAGTGCGACTATCTGAGTAGAGCTCTGTCACTTATATATGATTTTTAGTATGCTTGAGTGCAAACTCGTGTACAATAATTGGAATTTCGCATCAGGGTACTTCCTCCTGTAGTCAATAAGTATGCCAACCAAGGAGATTCTTTAGTACCTTCCAAGGTTCTGCGTAGATGGCTACGGTCTGGAGTATAAAGTTTTTGTGGGTAAACCTCTGGTAAACCCTCCCGAGACTATAACTCGGCCACTAGGGCCACCTAGGGGTTTAAAGGCTAATTGCATACGCTAAATGCAATCGACGATGCCTGCGACAGTGAGTTAGGATTTTATTTTATTTTTGCTCGAGGACTAGCAAATAATAAGTTTGGGGGTATTTGATAGACACATTTTTGTGTACGATTTGTTTCGAATCTATATATTGATAGTGCTCATTTTTGTAATTATTATGGTATTTTATGTGTGTGCAGGTATTTTTGGCCAATAAAAATTTTTGGAAAAATCGGCTCGAAAAGTTGTCTAAAGCACCCGGAAGACATATGCTGTTCGGACTCTTACTTTGGATAGGGGACAACTCAATTACTAAGGGGAACCCAAATCACTATTTCCATCCCAGTTGTTAAAGGGACTCTGCTGGCGGATAGGGGGCATATCTTCTTCATTTGAAATTTTATTTTTGGCGGGAAACTGATTACAACAAAGTTCAGTTTTAGGGTTTGATTTTCGGGTGACTGTAGAAGAGATTCAGTCGCTAATTATTAATGGGCCGGACTTGAATAAAGTAAACATGGTTGGTATGGTGTAATTATTCGATTAGAATTGGCTGGATCATGGGTTCTCGATCAAACAGGGAAGTTACAGAAAGTCCAGGAAATTTTTGATGTTAAACAAGAAAGTTACAAGGGAGATTTTCAAGGGATTTGATACAGAGTAATCTTCTTACCATACACAGGTATTCAATGACGTGTTCTGGGAGATAAAAGAGGAATCAAATCCTCTTATTTTCGGTGATTTTGTGAAATATGATCGGTTTTACCAGGAAGTTTCGAGATTTTCTATAACTATAATTGACAGTTACGTGAAGTATGAAGAGTATGTTGACGACTAGGATTCAGGCTATCATGTTTAGGAGTATTCCAGGGCACAGCGTTTAAGAAGGAAAATAAGGAAATAGCCGAGACTTTCTTGGAAAGATAATAAAGGGATTTACTCGATCTTCTAGGACATGTTGTTTATATAAGGGTTGGGTCGAGTCATAGAAGGCATCACGTAGACTTTGGGGAAGTTTAGGAACATAACTGAGAAGAAAGAAAATTTTCAGTCGAGTTGCAGAGAAGAGGAAGAAAAAAAAAAGAGAACAATACTTAGGGAAAGTCGCAGAAACCGTTACCTATTCTTTCAAATTCAATCACTTTGTAAAAATTTCCCAACAATTAGTTTCAGTTCGCAACAGTTCTGTTAGAGTTACTCTGTAACAGTGAGTTCTGTAACAATTATATCTGTTATAAAACACTGCCTTATACCTTTTCTTCTTTGTGACCAACTTTTGAGCAATGAAATCAACTTTTGAGCATCTTTCCAACATGAGAAGCTAAATCCCTTTGCTGGGGCGACAGAGGAAGCTATTTTTCCAGTATTTGTGTGGTAATTGTTATTTAATTAATTATTGCAATTCTTTTTATGATTAATTGCCTTGATGAAAAAAAATTGATTTACTGATTTTGGTTAAAAAATTGTGATTTCTTTTGATAGAGCATGCTTGCCTAAGGTTTCGATGTTGTATGCTTTTGATAAACAGTTGTTATTTCTAAAAATCTAATTATTACAATATATTAGAATCACTTGAACGTATGAGTTGCATGATTATTATTAATTCAATCACATAAAATTGGAAAATAGTGGAATCCTAAGCCTTGGTATCTCTACAATCTTGATAACAACTTTGAATTGAGTTTTTCTTATTTTTAGTTTTATTTAAGTCTGAAATCGAAAATCTTCACAAGTCTTAAACGAACCTTTTTCTACAACCATAAATTTTTTTAACAGTGTGGGCTTATGAACACTTCCCAACATTGTTCAAGGACTGCCCTTCTTGAAGATCACACACATTGACGAGCCCGAGGAGCCTAGAGCCAAGAGATACGAGTACAACAATATTCTGAAGCCCGGTAACAATCACCGACTGATCGATATGAGATTGACTCTGGATGCGATGAGTACCAAAGATGTTGTGTTCGACCCTTACAGGGAGCCTAGAAGAAACCACCAACTTTTGAGGTTTGGTTACGTTGCATTTTACAATGGGCCGTTGTTCCACCCAAAGGGATACGTAATGGCTGATCCTCGACGTGTGATGCGGCAACTTGGATATAAGCAATTATCACCTTTTGAGACGGAGTCTCCTCAAGGTTATGTTCTTGAACTTTCTCGGTGCATTTCAACTTCCACAAAGTTGCAGGTAGAGTATGACCCAAATCCTGAACCAACACATTGGAGGGATATGAAACCACGTCGTTTGGTAGATATTAGTAAGTGGGAGATTGCGGAAAACGGTGATGAAGTTGATGCCGACTACATGTCTGGTTACCTGGAATGGTCACATCCTTATGTCGTGCGCCCAGATGACGTCCAAGTTCCACCCCAGAAAAACCCTCCTGTTCCAACTCCTACAGAGGCACCACCTACGATGGCCCAACTTAATAAGACCATTGGATTGCTAGTAAGTATTGTTAATTTCTTAGTCGTTTAATGTATACATAATCTTATATTAGCATATATATACTAATTATGTGTTGGATATATGAAACTAGCGGCGTCGGCTTGGCAAGTTGAAGAAGATGATTGGTTGCAAGTACGAGGAAGGAGAAGTGCTATCCCTTGAAGAAATGAAGGAAGTCGAGGAAAAGCTTGATAGAATTGAAGACCCGAGTAAAAGAGGAAGAGACCGGCCCAAAATAAGCAAAAGACCAAGTGATTAACTCTTTAGTTGCGTTTCTTTATTTGGATGGTGGTTGTTACGTCTTGAACAATTCCGAACTTGTTTTTGTTTGTACCTCATGGTACAAACATGAGGTATCTGGATTAAGAACATTTAAGGACAATCCAGTTGTTTGGTTTATGTTGAACATGTTTAGATTTCTAGTGTGATGTTTTCTTTGTAAGTTTTCTTTACACCAAAGGTGTCGGCATTGGAACGTTTAGGTTCTACAGCGCCGCGACTGTTTCCGGCGTGGAAAAGTAATTATAATTCCATGCCGCCACTGGTAACGGCATTGAAATATTTTCCTAAAACCATACCGGAAAAAGGGGACGAAATGGTTCAAGTTCCTTGGTGTGATTCCAAAAGTGATTGTAGTTGAAGTGGTAAAACGGATTCGTATCAGACTTGTGAAGAAAACAATTTTTCTAGATTTAAATTAAACACGCAAATAAATAAAATAGTTCAAACCTTTAGAGAAAAACACCAAGACTTGGATTCCACCATTGATCCATTATTTGATAAATTCTAATAATTAATATTCATGCAATTTTTCTTTTAGAGTGATTCTAATATTATGCCTTTTGTAGATTTTTGAAGTAATAAATGTAAACACCAAGCATGAAACATCAAGAGTCTTAAACTAAGCATGCTCCATCAAAATGAATCACAATTATTCAATAAAAATCAATTTTCCAATAAAAATTCCATGCAAATAATCATGTAATAATAAAGTTAGAATTATACCATAAATAAGGACCAATGGCTTCCTCCGTCGCCTTGGCTAAGGGGTTTAGCTCCTCATCCAAAAAATACACTCACAAGATAAATTCATGGCTAAAATAGGTGTTTTTATTGATGTATAAGATGAAACAGGAAATTGTAACGCTGTGAAAGTGTTACAGCGTCACCGTTACAAAGGGGTCACTGTTACAAAAGAGTATGGTAATTTAAGACTGCTGTAAACGATAACTATCTACTGCTGTGAAACAACAACAGTGGTATTGAAAATAAGTCTGCTGAAGAACGACGGACTCTGCGAGTCTGTTCTTCGTGTTCTTCAGAATCTTTAATGGCAGCAGCAGCAGCAACGCTGTCTCCTCTATAATTGCTTCTCCTAGGATCTCATCGACTCTAAACTCTCTCCTAAGGTTTTCCAACCCTCTTTATGACTTGAACCAACTCTTATATATCCCACAGACCCCAAATATCTCGATGAAATCTCCTCTTTTTCTTCTCTGCGGTTGAAACGATAATCAGTTCTGTTTAATTTTTTTCACGTGCTGTTAGCTATATAATAGCTACCAAACTCTTCCCTAGACTTGAATAGGACCATGTACATGTTAATCCAGCGTCAAAGTCCTCCAGAAATCTCTCAAAAATCTTCTAAACTCGAAACAGAACACGTCTCTCTGTTGAGACTTTGAAACCCTCTCTCGGCCATTCCAGCCCGATTGGTTGGTTCCAATCGATTGTACTAGGCCTGTTTAGTCCATCCAAGTCCAGCCCAACTGATTTCGGCGATTGAATCTCGTTAAAACTCCATCAAAATTCGATTATCAATCTGCGAGTGAACTTCCCGCCAATTTTCTAATTCAAAACGTGAAGAAGGTGGGTGCCCTTATCCTGTGCTGTTCTCCCTTTAGCAGCTGCCTGGAAATAGGTCACCCCTTAGTAATTAGGTTACCCCTTATCCAAAATCGAGGGTCCGTATAGTGATTTCTCTGGGACATTTTCCGCACTTTTTTCGGGGTTCCTCCGGGGTATTCCTGGGGTACTTCCGGTACAATTCTGGGGCGCTTCCGGCACGTTATCAACGGAGGTCCAAATGCCGCATTTTTAGCCAATTTCGCCACAAAGCCTTATTCAACCAAAAACACCTACAAATAAATAAAATAACCAAATAAGTACGATATCGAGCACTAACAATATATACAAATGACTTATATTAGACACATAAATGCGTCTATCAAATACCCCCAAACTTATTATTTGCTAGTCCTCGAGCAAATCTAATCTAAAATAAAATGACTACACTTAGCACGTGCAGTAAGCCGTTAAACCACTAGGTGGCCTTAGTGGCGGAGTGTTGTCTCCGGGGGGTTTACCAGAGGTGTACCCACAAAACCTTAATACTCCAGAGCTTAGCTATCTACGCAGAACCTTGGAAGGCACTAAAGAATCTCCTTGGTTGGCATACTTATTGACTACAGGAAGAAGTACCCTGATGCGAAATTCCAATTGTTGTACACGAGTTTGCACTCAAGCATACTAAAATTCATATAAAGTGACAGAGCTCTACTCAGATAGTTGCACTATGGACATCATATTCGGAGTCAAAACTAATCACATGGATAGATCAAAAAGATGGATATAGAAAAACATAGATGGTTTTGATGTTTACTAAGTGAACGACGTTTCCCATATCTGTCTGAAGGCCTCCGCCAAAATGAACCTATCCTAATGGATTGAGATACTAGTCTGACTAATATCAACACACTGGCATATACAAGGGTACCAGTGGTCGATAACCTAACTCTAGGTCAACACAACTGGCATATACAAGGGTACCAGTGGTCGACTTTATTGAATTTATTCCTTTTGGTCAAATGGTCTGGTCTCAATTTTTTTTTTTTTTTTTTTTTTTGTTTTCTACTTTTTGGTAACTACCATTTTTTTTTCATCTTTTTTTTTTTCATCTCTTTTTCTTTTTCAACTTTTTTTTTTCATGGTATCTCAATCACTCTAATTCACCCTAGCATTGGTAACAACTTGAATCGTGGGCCCCACCTATCACTTAGAGAAACATAATTTAAAAACAAAATAAAATAAAAATAGAAGTGAAAAGGACTCAACGAGATATGGTGAAACTATCATGTTATTTCTAACACCTGAGCTCTGTGCTTTTATGAATAGACTCTTTAGATGTTTCCATCTAATCAGATTGGTTCCTCAAACTCCTACAATCAAAATGCTTCCATCCACTTAGATTAGTTAGTGCAATCCTCAATAGGCATAATTTCTAAGCTCTGGAGTTTATTTATTGCAACTAAAAGCCAAAAAGTGTTTCTTCCCCCCCCCAAACTTAAATCTAACATTGTCCTCAATGTTCTACTTATGAAATTAAAGCACATACAAGGAGAAAATGTTACCACTGGAGGGAAAAGAAATAAGGAAGGATATTACCGTATCACAAGAACGCGGGAGCCTCCCAGTAAATGCTAAATTTATAGTCATTAGCTAGACATCAAATACCTCAAAAAGAATTTTCACCTTCCAAAGTCGTATACCAATAGTCGAAACAATTGTGGGTCCATAAGACCAAATAGAACTTCCACTAATAGGAGACAAATAGTCAAGAACAGAAAAATGAGCAGAAAGAGCACAACCTGATCTAAAGTTTCTCGCAAGACAATTGGATTTATCTGGAGTGCCCAATTGGGCTTCATATGAGTGTCTCGGGAAACATATTCATCCGAAAAACGGGCCTCTAACATATGGATTTTCTCCTGGACAGTATCAGGAGGATCGGGTTGTGGAGTCTGAATAGACTCAGGGAATACCTCACTAGGCTCGAGTCCCAAGTTAGGGACTTCCAATGGGGATACTTGACTATCACAAGAATCATTACTACCTCCAAACATAGGGTTTTCACTACTCTCAGTCAAACCTTTAATTATTGCTTGGATTTCCGAATCTTCGGAGTCCTTGAAATGCTCAAGAGCTTCTTGTAGTTCTACAGTAGGTTCACCTATCTGTCTTAGTAAGATTGTCTCATCAAATGCATCCACACAATCATTAAATAAAGTGTCATCCCAATTATCCTGAATTTGAACTAAAGTGCTAATCATATTCACTTCCTCTAAATCATTGGAAGGTTGTCTAGTAACATTAAAAACATTCAGTTCAGTGGTCATATTACCAAAGGATATGTTCATGAGTCCAGTCCTACAATTGATGATAGCATTAGATGTGGCTAAGAATGGGCGACCTAAAATCACCGGGACGTGAGCACTTGGGTCCTGAACTGGCTGGGTGTCTAGAACAACAAAATCAACTGGATAAAAAACTTATCAACCTCAATTAGAACATCCTCTATGACACCACGAGGGACTTTGACAGACCTATCAGCTAATTGTAGTGTCATGGTCGGTTTCAGCTTACCAAGACCTAGCTGGGTGTATACATGATACGGGAGTAAGTTAACACTAGCTCCTAAGTCAAGTAATGCCTTATCGACCATGTGATTACCAATTGCACAAGATATGGTAGGGCATCCAGGGTCCTTGTACTTAGGGAGTGTTTGGTTCAGAAGAATTGAACTTACTTGACCAGCTAAAAAGGCTTTCTTATGGACATTAAGCTTACGTTTTCGTGTACAAAGATCCTTAAGGAACTTGGAATAAGATGGTAGTTGCCTAATTGCTTCTAGTAACGGAAGGTTTATGGTAACTTTCTTAAAAACCTCCATTATGTCATTAAAGTTTGATTCATTTTTTGTTGGTGCCAATAACCGGGGAAATGGGGCTCTGGGGACAAAACCAGGCTCAACAGGACCCTCATTGGTCTCTTTAGAGACTCTATCAGTCTCCTCATTTTCTGGCTCATAAGGGTGAACTACAGCATGTTCACTTTCAGGTATGTCGACCTTATTATCAACTTTCTTTCCACTCCTAAGGGTCGTGACAGCATTCACATGATTGTACGATTTCTCTCCTCTAGGGTTAGGATCAGTATGACTAGGGAACCTTCCATCTTCTCTCTCACTTATAAACTTAGCTATTTGTCCTACTTGAAGTTCTAACTTGGCAAGACTCTGGGAAGTATTCTTCAATTCCTGCCTAGTTTCTTGTTGAAAGCTCATGTGGTTCTTTGATAGCATGTCATGGTTACTTACTAACATAGTGATAGCTTCCTCTAAGGTAGAGATCTTTTTCTCGGAAGTGTTCTGAAACTGGGTTTGACCTGAAGAGTTCTTAAAACCAAAACCTGGGGGAGGCTGAGAATTGCTAGACTGGCCTTGACTCTGGCCCTTAGACCAAGAGAAATTAGGATGGTTTCTCCAACCAGGGTTGTAGGTTTCTGAGTATGGGTCAAACTTCTGACGGTTCTCAAACCTAGCATTGTTATAGACAGCATGGGCTTGTTCTTCACTAACCTGACCTTCCCATAATGAATTATCGGGCTCTATTCCACAACTAGAGACTTGAGAGGCTCTATTAGGTTCAACAAGGGACCTATTTTTAGACTGGCCCATTTCCAAAGCTTCTAACCTTCTAGATAAAGCAGCAAACTTAGCATCTGAACCAAAACTTGTATCTACCACATTGGTGCTACTTCTATTGACTAAGAGTCTTTTAGGGGGTTCAACACAAGATTCCCACTGTTGGGATTTTTCAGCGATAGCTCCTAAGAAGGTAAAAGCATCATCAGCATTTTTACTAGTGAACTCACCAGCGCACATAGACTCAACCATGGCTTTGGTCGAATAGTCTAAACCATCATAAATAATCTGTACGAGTTTCATATTATCAAATCCATGGTGAGGACACTGAGATAGGAGATCATTGAATCGCTCTAAAAACCTATAAAGAGACTCTCCCTCTTGTTGCACACTAGCACTAATTTTCTGCCTAACAGCTGCAGTTTTATGCTTAGGGTAGAATTTCATATAGAAGGCAGCGATAAGTTCCTGCCATGTTTCTATGGATTCAGACGGTAGGTTGTTCAGCCAGGTCTTGGCTTTGTCTCTCAAAGAAAAGGGAAACATCTTAAGTTTCAAGACTTCATCGGTAAGGTCCTTTATCCTAATTGTCCCACAGATTTCCTCAAAGTCCCTAATATGAAAATAAGGGTTCTCATCATCTTTTCCTAAGAATATAGGGATCATCTGAAGAATACTAGGTTTTATCTCGAAATTAGCCGTAGTGGCTGGCAATTTAATGCATGAAGCTCGGTTGGTCCTAGTTGGGAACATGTAATCTTTCAAAGTTGCCATCGCTGGCACAACAGAAGTACTAGGGGTACTTTTATCACTCAGAGATAAATTCTCAAAACTGAAGTTTCCAAAAACAGGGCTCTCAAAAGAAGAGTCTTCGAGCTCCCTGCTTAAATCAGAAGAACTACTAGGTTTTTCGCTAATCAATCGACCTAGAGTATCTCTTTTCCAAGCCCTATTAACAAAATCGGGCATACACTAAAAAGAATTCAAAAAGAAATAAAAAATCC
The DNA here is from genome assembly GCF_003573695.1 of Papaver somniferum. Classification (NCBI taxonomy): domain Eukaryota; kingdom Viridiplantae; phylum Streptophyta; class Magnoliopsida; order Ranunculales; family Papaveraceae; genus Papaver; species Papaver somniferum. The sequence goes on from NC_039358.1 coordinate 101,725,125, forward strand.
TAACAGGAAGGTTCTAGCAATCACACAGCAGGCTGACTCGACTTTACCACAGCAAACCTAAAGATTTCTAGCAAACAACAAGCATGATGGCTCCACTTAGATTGTTTCTAGACCAGCTTCTAATCCTTCGAAAGGGAATTCGTTACAATTTGAGCAAACCCCTCTGGAATCAATCCAAGTTAAAGCAAGTTGAATCGAGGCGAGGGAAGCTCAGTGGAGCTTTGATACCCAAAACCTCACCGATCCTATGCGGCGCAGTCACGCATTCAACTCGCAGAAACCGTCAAGAACTTCGAGGTGTGCTTAAAAGAGTAACCAATATTTTTCGAATGATTGTCCTGTTAAGCTCGATACCCTATAGGTCTCTTTCTAGTCCAAATTTTAGGCTTAGGTTCGCTTTAGGTTTCGTTTTCCTAAGGCGGGCAAGAAGGGAGCGGTGATGAAATCCGAACCCTTATCTTGTTTAGGCCAGGCCTTGCCCTTTACTAGGAAAATAAAGACAGTCCGGTTCGTCCTCAAACAATTAGCACCTTAAGGAGTACAGTAACTCGCTTGCAGGGGATTCGCGAGTGTTTCGATTGGACTTACCTCCCGTACCAGACGGGCGAAGAACCGCTGTAGTCGACTCGGGCCACGACTCCTATGCCGTGTGCGAACCCGAGGGGACGAGACGATATTGTAATCGTCGTCCTTCCCTGCAAACAGTTTATATTTAAGGGTACCCTTCCGTAGGGTTTAAAAATAAAAATAAAAATGTCCCAAAATTAATGTCCAAAGTCCATAAAAAAAATACAAAAGAAAAGAAAGTCTAAAAAAAAAAAAATTACAAAAATAAAAATGTCTCTCTTTTTTTTTTCTCTCTTTTAAAAAATAAAGAAAATCTTCTTCTTTCGCTCCTTTAGCTTTGCTTTTCGCTCCCAAACTTTAAGTAAATCACCACAAGCTTTGGCAAAATTGTCTTTCGCTCCAATCTTCAAAAATCAGCAAGGAAACAAAAAAAAACCCAAAAAACGTAAAGAAGAACAAAAATAATAAAAATAAAAAAAATCTAAAAAAAATGCTAACTAAACACAGGTCCCCGGCAGCGGCGCCAAAAAATTGGTGTGATTCCAAAAGTGATTGTAGTTGAAGTGGTAAAACGGATTCGTATCAGACTTGTGAAGAAAACAATTTTTCTAGATTTAAATTAAACACGCAAATAAATAAAATAGTTCAAACCTTTAGAGAAAAACACCAAGACTTGGATTCCACCATTGATCCATTATTTGATAAATTCTAATAATTAATATTCATGCAATTTTTCTTTTAGAGTGATTCTAATATTATGCCTTTTGTAGATTTTTGAAGTAATAAATGTAAACACCAAGCATGAAACATCAAGAGTCTTAAACTAAGCATGCTCCATCAAAATGAATCACAATTATTCAATAAAAATCAATTTTCCAATAAAAATTCCATGCAAATAATCATGTAATAATAAAGTTAGAATTATACCATAAATAAGGACCAATGGCTTCCTCCGTCGCCTTGGCTAAGGGGTTTAGCTCCTCATCCCAAAAACACACTCACAAGATAAATTCATGGCTAAAATAGGTGTTTTTATTGATGTATAAGATGAAACAGGAAATTGTAACGCTGTGAAAGTGTTACAGCGTCACCGTTACAAAGGGGTCATTGTTACAAAAGAGTATGGTAATTTAAGACTGCTGTAAACGATAACTATCTACTGCTGTGAAACAACAACAGTGGTATTGAAAATAAGTCTGCTGAAGAACGACGGACTCTGCGAGTCTGTTCTTCGTGTTCTTCAGAAGCTTTAATGGCAGCAGCAGCAGCGCTGTCTCCTCTATAATTGCTTCTCCTAGGCTCTCATCGACTCTAAACTCTCTCCTAAGGTTTTCCAACCCTATTTATGACTTGAACCAACTCTTATATATCCCACAGACCCCAAATATCTCGATGAAATCTTCTCTTTTTCTTCTCTGCGGTTGAAACGATAATCAGTTCTGTTTAATTTTTTTCACGTGCTGTTAGCTATATAATAGCTACCAAACTCTTCCCTAGACTTGAATAGGACCATGTACATGTTAATCCAGCGTCAAAGTCCTCCAGAAATCTCTCAAAAATCTTCTAAACTCGAAACAGAACACGTCTCTCTGTTGAGACTTTGAAACCCTCTCTCGGCCATTCCAGCCCGATTGGTTGGTTCCAATCGATTGTACTAGGCCTGTTTAGTCCATCCAAGTCCAGCCCAACTGATTTCGGCGATTGAATCTCGTTAAAACTCCATCAAAATTCGATTATCAATCTGCGAGTGAACTTCCCGCCAATTTTCTAATTCAAAACGTGAAGAAGGTGGGTGCCCTTATCCTGTGCTGTTCTCCCTTTAGCAGCTGCCTGGAAATAGGTCACCCCTTAGTAATTAGGTTACCCCTTATCCAAAATCGAGGGTCCGTATAGTGATTTCTCTGGGACATTTTCCGCACTTTTTTCGGGGTTCCTCCGGGGTATTCCTGGGGTACTTCCGGTACAATTCTGGGGCGCTTCCGGCACGTTATCAACGGAGGTCCAAATGCCGCATTTTTAGCCAATTTCGCCACAAAGCCTTATTCTTCCAAAAACACCTACAAATAAATAAAATAACCAAATAAGTACGATATCGAGCACTAACAATATATAAAAATGAGTTATATTAGACACATAAATGCGTATATCATTCCTGTATAGAATTTGGACAGTACCGACATTGAAGTATTTATTGAATCTATGCTGGAAATTTGTATTTTTCTTACACTTTGCTACTTTTTCCAGAAAACCGGCATTGGAATATTTACTGAATCTATGCCGGAATTCTGATTTTCTTACACTTTGATAGTTATTCCATAAAATCGGCATTGGTTTGGATAAAACTACAATGTCGGTATTGATTATAAATCCGTTCTGAATGCTCTTTTATTTCATTCCTAAGTAATCTATTACATTGGATTTGAAACTTTAAATTAAAACATACTAAAAAACATGGAATGGAGTAACTTTGGTTAAAGATGATCTCATAATCTATTTCCATCCCTTTTCAACAATTGCGGATACTTTGAGCCTTTCGAAAATATCTTCGAAGACATCGTCGGGAATGGGGGTGTCAAGGACAATCATCATTGGTTCATATTACCTTTCAACATATTCCTTTCTCTTCATCTAACACCCATCACATCCATCAATAGGCTTGTATTGGCCCTTGTGGTTTTCTCTTGATTCCGCTAGTTCAACAGCCTTGTCAAACCATTGAAATTCATCGCACTTTGGGTAATTAAAACACCTTAGAAACATTCTTCCATTTTCAGCATCATCAGTTTTTGAAATCCAAAACCGGTGCGTCCCATCACAGCTTCTACACTTTGAATCCAAAACGTTCTATCCTTTGCAATCTCTACATTTCTAATGTCTTCAGTATGTGATGAGAGTCTGTACTTCCTTAGCCTACCCCTTCGTCTTTTAACCGAAACTAGATCAACTTTGGGCGTGCCTGCGGAGTTGTCACCATCGTGTTGTTGTTGACTAGACACGGGTCGCTTACCTTTGCTATCACTTATCTTTGGTATGGCTTTGGAATTTTCACCTTGATGTGCTTGACTTGATGTAGGTTCCTTATTCGACCTTCCCTTTTTGTTTGGCACCGGCGCCTCGTCACCTTGTTGTTCTTGGTCGCTTGATGTTGGTACCTTTGGCGGTCTACCCCTTTTCTTTGAAACCTCCGCTACATCGATTATGGGTGTGGCTTCAGAATGCTCACCTTGTCGTTCTTGGTAACTTTATGTTGGTACCTTTGGCGGCCTACCCCTTTTCTTTGGAACCTCCGCTAGATCGACTATGGGTGTGGCTTTGGAATGCTCATTTTTTTTCTTGTTCAGTCGATGTGTTTACCTTCTTCGGCCTATCTCTTTTCTTTGGAACCTCCGATCCATCGGATTTTGGTGTAGATACAGAATCCTTCGTTTGTTGTTGACTTGATAGCGGTTCCTTCCTTGGCCTACCCCTTTTATTTGGAACCGGCGCTTCCGTGAACCTTTCTTCCCAAATCTCACATCAGGTTAGATCTCGTTTCTTACTTGCCGCGAGTTCTTCTTCACATTGGGTCATTTCTTTCAATTATTTCCTTTGTTTTCTCCTTGCCATTTTAGTTTGTGGTCTACCGGGAGGATCTCCCTTTGTTGGCTCTTCACTTTGTGATATCCATGGTCGTGTAATTAGCCTTAGTTGGCTCAACAAGACTTGCCGGCTAACCGAGGTGCAACGTGAGTAAGCTTCGAAGAATTCCTTTGCTTTGTTCGTATCCAATGGTGATTGTCCGGGATGTTCCATGGTGGGGGGGAAGATAGTTGCTTCCAAAATGGATCAATAACCTCAATAGGTATCACTTCTTCATACTTCACAAGCATATGACGATACGGAAGCCCCAATGAATACATGTCGGGACAAATACACACATCACCCGGTTTGCCGTAGTTTATCTCCATTTGCATTTCTCTCATCATATGTTTTATTGCCCAATGAGAGACGTTGAACTCTATTCCTTGGAGCAACTTACCATATTGTAAATATGAAGTCATCCTTTCCATTGAGCTTTTCTCAAAGGCCTTCTTGATCCTATCGATATCACTCTTAAAGTATTGCTCCATTGCCTCGGTGACCGTAACCACGTTTCCTTGGCCGGACTGGATGAGATCTTTAAATCTCCCATGAGTGGACTCCGCTACACTAGTTGCTTCATTCTTGTAGTGTCTATACCGGTTTGTCCATGCACGCACCAATTTTTCCTTGAACTTATCCAACCATTGAGTCTGACAATTCCAGACGGCGGTCGGATAAACCTCGTTCCAATCGGCAATAAAGTTTTCCAATCTCTTTTCGTACATATCCTCGGTAAGACCAATAAACTTTCTCCCAATCTCTTAGAAATTCCAACCACTTTTTATGATTTTCCGCATGTTCTTTGTCCACTCGCTCTTTTATCTTGCCTCTCTCATCTTCTTCTTCTTCGGGTGATAGTTTGTTCTTGCGAACATCTTCCTCTAGTTGAAAAATCATTCTCTTCTTAATATCCGCTTTAGTGGGTTAAAACAATGCATGGCAAGTTTTTATGATATTTTAACGTATATGATATGTACATAGGAAATTTTGTGCATCCGGGAAGACGTCGGATATTGCATTCATTAATGCGTCATCTTGATCGGTTATGATGACCCTCGGAAGTTGTTTTTCCCGGAAGAATAATTTCAATTGTCGTAATGCCCAATGATAATTATAGTCCCTCTCATTTTCCATTAAACACCAAGCCAACGTGAATGATACCTTGTCCGATGTTAGCCCCACGATGTTGAACAACTACATATTATATTTGTTTGTCTTGTAGGTGCAATCCATCAAAACAACATTGTATTAGCCAATTGTGAAAGCAAAGGATGTGAAATAAATATTTGAAGGTGATTGTTGTCCGGCCCTCTTTTAATGATACGCGTGTAGTTGTGATCCCAAACTATCTTCTCAAATTCTTGCATAACGGTCTTCCCTTCCCATTCCACCCTTCTAATAGTTACTTGTGCGCTATAAATTGTACTTAGAGAAGACACCTTGGTCTTATCCTTTTCCTTGAAGCCTCTGAGGATTTGTCTCGGTTTTATAAGTTCTTTTGCCATTCTCTTTACATTCTCCAATTCATGAGGTTTTAGCTTCGCAACTAGGGAGTGACCAATAAAATCTTTCGTATCCCGGTGGTTATGACGACCGAACCAAACCACACAATCCCATTCATTGTTCTTGTCATTTAGATGGAATACAAGCTTAAAGGGGCAATTATCCTTCCTCGTACGAGTCTTGTATACCCTATTAGTCTTCTTTGGATATACATAATCCTTTCTCTTGTGGCTATTCTTCGCCTTGTATTGCCCACTTCTCTCGCAAACCATCTCAAAACGGGTATTCGAACCTTGGGTATTCCTCACCAACACACACATGTTCTTAAGAGCCGTCTTTTTAGCCCAAGAGATTGCTTCCTTTGGATCTTTTATTCCCTACATAAGGACAACAATGGGAGATTAGAAGGTTCATTACAAGCAATCCATTAGTAAAGTTCAAGATACTAGGTGAAAAGAATTATTTGGTAACATACCGGAGGAATTTTATAGTATTCCGACGTATCCCGACCGAGCGGTTTTGTATTTGTTGGATCAATATATGTCACAACCTAAGGATCGAACGAAAAAAAAAAAAATTAGGCCCAAAAAAGAAAATTAAATACTATGCCGGTAAGCAGTTCCGGCATGCTAGATCACAGTCCCGGCAGAGTCGAATTTCACCGAAACTGAAGACCAATTTTTGATACGCTTCCGGCATTACCATTTTATTTGAAATCAAGGCTGGAAATACAGGTGCCGGCATGCTCGTAATCTAAATGACCACGCCGGTACACTGTTCCGGCGTAACCCTTAATTAATATACTATGCTGGTTTTTAGCTTTGGAAAACACTCTTTCCTGTATGTTTTTTTGTATGTACCGGCATGGTAACGTTATAACTGTACAATGCCGTTTGAAGTGCCAGCATTCCCTTTATCTAAAGTTCCACGCCGGTACCAAGTTCCGGCTTGGTAGTTAATAATATAATACCATGCCATAATTTGGATTTGGAAGACACTGCTTCATATATGTTTTTCATGCAGTACCGGCATGGTAACCTTAGAATTTAACCATGCTAGTAGAATATTCCGTGGTAGGTGTTGATGGTGGTTTTTAGTTCAGGGTTAAAATTGTAAAACCTTCACATTTGATATGCCGTCACTCTGCAAAGAAACAGATCCATGTAAAAGTGATGAGTGTTCAACCTCTCCACTGGCGCATTTATTGAGCAACTCAATATTTTCTCATGAAATTTATCCAGAATGGTGCATGTAGCAACAATCCCAGATATTCTGTAAATTTCGGCACCCTGCCTATATTATTCAATTAATATAAGTTTCTTTGAATGCTTTCTGTGCTATGTTCCTCGGCTGAACCCTTAATATTGATATGGCATGACAATTTGTGTTCACTCGCAGCAGAGTAACACGAATTTCAAGTATCAAGGTTAAGGTCCTTGCATAAAAGTACTCAATCGGAAAGCATACTGCTCTCTGGTAATAAACTTAAAAGAACTCTGTGTCAATACATAGAATTCAATCAATTTTGTGATAATTCACAAGATTCAGATATTACCCTGACTAATTTGCAAACATTAGGGTTTTGCGCCCTGCGCAGTATATTAGACTCCACCGATCGAAATTAAGCTTGGGAGAACTAGGCAATTAATCCGCCATGGATTAGTAGGTGCAAAATCCTACCCAAAATCAGAAAACATGGAATAAAAGTAGCCGCGGGATAGGAGCAGCAACAAGGGGAGGTGTGGCCATGCCATAGGCCAGCCGGCGCCACTTGCAAGTGGACACACCCCATGTTGCCTGACCGACCCTTATTTCCCATCGACCAATCAGGTCCCTTTAAATCCGCTACACACATTTGGAATGAGGCCGCCCCCATAGTGCTTGTCGGCCCTCTTTCCATCGACCAATCAGGTCGCTCTAAATGCGCCCTCACGCATTTAGAATGAGGCCGCGCCAGTAGTGCTTGCCGGACCTCTTTCCATCGACCAACCAAGTTGCGCTAAATGCGCCACATGCTTTTGGGATGAGGTCGCGCCTATAGTGCTGGTCGGCCCTCTTTCCATCGACCAATCAGGTCACTTTAAACCTGCCACGCACATAAGTTGTGGTCGGGCCCGTACTTGCCGGCCCTGTTCCCCATCGACCAATCAGGTCACTTTAAATCCGCCACACACATACCAGAAGTGTGGCCATGCCCATGCTTGGCAGGCCTCTCTTATATTAACCAATCAGGTTGCTCCAAACTTGCCACAGTGTTAAAAGAGGCAAACTGCGCCAAATGGTCACAAAGCCATTGGTTTTCCAAAAACCGCGCCAACATGCCAAACGTGCCATGATGCGCCAATAGGATGAACGACATGCCAACATGCCACTCCGCCACGCCAAACGTACAACATGCCAAAACATGCCAACGCGCTGTAAATAGCGCCCTACGTGCTAACCTACCTCATGTTCGTGGCCAACGCCATGACGTGCTTAAATTAGGGTTTTCTAGTCAGAAGCACGACTCTGCTTTAAGCGCATTAACAAAATCCCTAATTTCCAGTTGCGGCTTAAGTTACGCCACTTTGGGGCCCACAACATGCAACGAGCCATGCGGGACCCAGGAAACCCTAGTAATGGTGCCATATCATAGTCACTCATAGCAATTCTTGCTCCTGTGGCCGTCCACATTATGGCCTTACTATAGTTCATTTGGCATGACTATGGCGCCATTTGCACAAAAAGCGTTACCATGCCGCGGCCGCATGCCACCCGCACTAATTAGTGTTTCGGCATGCCAAACACTAATTTAGGCGAAGTTGCTACGCCAACCAAGCCAAATTATGTTACCCATAACATTGGGTTTGATGTGGCAACTAGAACTAATGTTGACAAACCATATTTGGGTCTAACACCAATATGCCAAAATCTAGCAGCCATGGCTACGCCTGGCGCTACTTGCACCACCGTGCCACTGGCATGCACAAACTATGCCAACCACGCCATTGTGTCATTGTCAGGCGCCAACAGAATGTGGCGATAATCAATGGACACCCTTTCTCATGGGTCACAATCTTAGCCGTCCAAATTCGCCACAGAATTGACGGACCTGTGGCAAGTCTTAGGCGACCAGCCAAGACAAGCCTAATAGCATCACATGCTATTCTCCTGCGGCAAGTCTCCTGACTTTGACTTGCCACACATAGTAACCTGCTACACGTTTTCCACGAAAACACTCGAGACATCAAACATTTCACAAACTGGGGGACACTCATCAGGGTATTGGTCTGGCGGCTTACAGCGTGCGACGTGCAACACGCCCATTATAAGAAAGTGTCATAAAGCAGGGCAGTTAGTGGCGGCAAGAAGTAGTGGGTGTAAACTAACTCGTCTCCTTCATAATGGGAACGTGGTTTTCTGGCATTTTCACATGACCCCACTTCTCTATCACTCAATCATTGTCACTTTCTACGAGATCAGGGTGCGTTCAATATGACTTGTATAAATTGGTTCTACCTATTTCAACCAAACGGCAACAGTTTGGTTAACAATAACACAGTATCCAGAAAACACCAAAGAACTGATAGCTTACATTCCACAAGCTAGTTCCACATTCTAATACAAGTCATAAAATAGCCACACCTTCAGAATTAACCATTCTGGTCTCAATACCTTCTTCACTTCCCTCCCTAAGACCAACCCTTCTCCTTCACTTTGTGACCGAAGCAAGCCTGGAGCGGTCATTTCTTGGTTTAGGCCAGGATTGTACAGATTGATCTCTCGAATCTAAAGTACTCTCGTGCAGTGCATTTGTTTAAGGTTTAGGTTCGTTTCTCATCCACACACTCAAATTGACCAAAACCAGCAGAAACAATTTTTACCCATAAACAATTGGCGACCACAGTGGGAGATTAAATCTCTCGGTTGCAAATTCAATTCTCAATTTCATTTCCATCCCAATTGGTCTTAGGCCCAATTCAATCGTTATTTCAGTCCAAGATTCTTTCCAGATGTATTCGGGTCATTAGAACGTTGTAGAAGCAATGAATATCTGGAAGCCAACTACCATGGAAGACATGACAAAAATGCTAGAGGATATGGTTGCCAGCCAAGTCGATATTATCAGGCGGCAAAACTAGACACTTTGTATTCTGAAGAGTATAATAAGCCGATTGTGGGAAGAATCAGCAAAGGCTTATCCGAAGGATCCCGCCAATTTCAAGTGTAATACGAAGTATGTTAAATTTTTGGCTAAAGCCTGCGCCTTTACCAATGAGGATGCTGATGGAGCACGTAGCCACATCATAAGGGAGCAGTAGAAGAGAGGCCAATTGGATTCTGCCAACACAGAGAGCCAGGACAATTTCACAAGACCAGGGGAGGAGACTTGCCAGGTGCGCCACAACATCTGCAAGACAAAGGTAAAGAGCCGGTCTATGAAGCCTTGCTGGAAAACATTTATCTCCAAACCCTCGCAGAAGTTCAAAGAGTTGTCCAACAGTTTCAGCCACCTGAAGAGAGAAGCACCTGAAGAGGGGGAAATCTACCAAAACGCTTATGGAAACGAACACTGCGCCAATGAACAATATCCAGCTCAGCCACCGCGTGTCGTCGTCGCTGACGCAGGCCCCTCAAGAGAAATTACCTTTCAGCAATACGGTAGAAGTAAACGGTACGCTCATGAATCAATGATCGCTCAAGCGTCAATTCCGCCCTTAAAGAGAGCTTCATGCCAAAGCCTGCAAGAATTTACTCCACAGCAACTACTGATGCGGGAGAAGCCAGACTCAAAATATTCATGATTCCCGTTACCTATCAGAAGAGTTATAGAGTTACTGGAAATTTGGGTACGAGAGGGAGTAGTACAACTACCCCCAATAGGGCGTCCACCAACTGATCAGGAGATGCTAGATTCAAGATATTGCTACTATCACAGGTTTATTCATCATCCTACCAACGAATGCAACTGGTGATGGTGGTTTTTAGCTTAGGGTTAAAATCGTAAAACTATGCATCTGACATGACATCACTATGACCACTAGCACATTTATTGAATCAGACAACATGCCTACGTGAGAATTACCAGGGTACCTTTTTTTTATACGTGTGTCATGTTCCACGGCAGAACCCTTAGTATTAACTGACATCACCTTTGTATAGGCCAAACCCTAATTCTCGGACCATGCCAATGGCAAACCATGCCAGCTACGTCTCTGTGCCAAGGCATGCCAACCATGCCAGCCGCACCAACGTTCCAATGGCGAACCATGCCAGCCACGTCTCTGGGCAAAGGCATGCCAACCATGCCAGCCACGTCTCTGCGCCAAGGCATGCCAACCATGCCAGCCGCGCCACCGTGCCAATGGAAAACCATGCCAGCCACGTCTCTGCGCCAAGGCATGCCAACCATGCTAGCCGTACCATCGTGCCAATGGCATATCATGCCAGCCACGTCTCTGCGCCAAGGCATGCCAACCATGAAAGCCGCACCACCGTGCCAATGGCAAACCATGCTAGCCACGTCTCTGTGCCAAGGCATGCCAACCAGCCATCTGCACCACCGTGCCAATGGAAAACCATGCCATCTACGTCTCTGCGCCAAGGCATGCCAACCATGCCATCCGCACCACCATGTTAATGGCTAACCATGCCAGCCACGTCTCCGCGCCAAGTCAGGACAACCATGCCAGCCGCGCCACCGTGCCAATGGAAAACCATGCCAGCCATGTCTCCGCGCCAAGGCATGCCAACCATGTCAGCCGCACCACCGTGCCAATGGCAAACCATGCCAGCCACGTCTCTGCACCATGGCATGCCGACCATGCCAGCCGCTCCACCGTGCCAATGGAAAATCATGCCAGCCACATGTCCAGGCCAAAATGAACGGTTTCAATAATCAAAGACTACCCTTCTCTTTGATGTGCAGATCTCGACCATCCAAGTTCGCCACCTAACGCGTGGCAACTTGCGACCCAAAGCCAAACACCACAGTTTACACTAAACGCTAGTTTTGGCCGCGCCTATATCATGCCAGCCTTTCCTTCACGTCACTGGTTGACAAAACGAAGGGTTGCAACGATCAACGGCCACCCTTCCATCTAAGATGCAGATCTTAACCGTCTAAGGTCACCAGCTAACGCGTGGCAACTTGTGGCCCAACGCCAAGCCTTAATTGTGGTCGCGCCCAAACTACGCCAAGACCCTAGCTTTTGGCCGCGCCTAACTACACCAAAATCCTAGCTTGCTGGCCATACTTTCATGCCGCCAGCTACCAAACGAAGGGTTGCAATAATTAACAGCTACCCTTCTCTTTGAGATGCAGATCTCGACCACACAAGTTCGCAACCTGGCGCATGGCAACTTGCGGCCCAAATCCAAACATCATGGTTTGCACCTAAACCCTAATTTTGGCTGCGCCTATTCTATGACCAAGCCATGATCAACGCTGGCTGTTACAAACGAAGGGTTGCAATAATCAGCGGCTACCCTTCTCTTTGAGATGCAGATCTCGACCACACAAGTTCGCCACCTGACGCATGACAACTTGCGGCCCAAAGCCGAACATCACGGTTTACACCTAAACCCTAATTTTGGCCGCGCCTACTCTATGACCAAGCCATGCTCAACGCTGGCTGCTAAAACGGAGGGTTGTAATAATCAACGACTACCCTTCTCTTTGAAATGCAGATCTCGACCATCCAAGTTCGCCACCTAACGCATGACAACTTGCGGCCCAAAGCCAAAACATCACGGTTTGCACCTAAACCCTAATTTTGGTCGCGCCTACTCTATGGCAAAGCCATGCTCAACGCTGGCTGCTAAAATGGAGGGTTGCAATATCAACGACTATCGTTCCCTCTGAGGTGCAGATCTCGACCGTTCAAGTTCGCCACCTAACTTGCGGCCCAAATCCAAAGTATCACGGTTTGCACCCAAACCCTAATTTTGGCCGCGCCTATTCTATGGCAAAGCCATACCGACTCTACCATGTCCACTGGCATGCCACCATGCCACACGTGACACCATGCTACACGTTTTCCCATGAAAACACTCGAGACATCTAACACATGTCACAAACCAGGGGATGCTCATACAGGGTATTGGTTTGGCGGTTTACAACGTGTGACGTACACTACGCCCGTTACACGAAAGTGTCATTAAGAATAAGGCGGTTAGTAAATACAGGGAGTAATGGTGAAACGCTTTCCTTCATTATGGAACATCAATTCCAGGCGTTACCGGTTACCACCTCCTCCCATTTACTCATCCGTTTTTATTTCTTACAAGACCAGAGTACGTTTCACTTCGACTTGTATAAATATGTCTTACCTATTTCCACCGAACAATAGGTTTTGGTCAGGAGCATACAACACTCAGAAATCACTTGCTAGCTTTCCCATCTGTTAGCTTTCACTTTCTGATACAAGTCAAACAACTACTCTTCCAGAATCAACTATTCTGGTCTCAACACTTTCTTCGCTTCCCTCCTTAAAACCAACCTTTCTCCTTCACTTTGTGACCGAAGCAAGTCTGGAACGGCCATTTCTTGGTTTAGGCCGGATTTGTACAGATTGATCTCTCGAATCTAAATTACTCCCTTGCAGTACATTGTTTAGGGTCTAGACTCATTTTCTCACCCACTCACGCGAAATTACCGAAATCAGCAGAAACCGTTTTCACCCTCAAACAATTGGCGACCACAGCGGGAGGATTGATATTTCGTTGACGTTGTCAATTTTCAACTCTCAATCTCATCGTTTGACTTAGATCTCGGAAAGGTAGCAAAAAATGATCCGCTCAGGGATCAACGACCCAGTTACCAGGCGTAATACAACAAGAGCTGACTGGGGACTTCCAAAGTGAAAAAAGCAAACAATACACTTAGGATCGACGGCTCAGTTATCAATAATCACGCGACAGGGAACAACTGGGAACTTCTCACGGGAAATTCGACGTCGCCCATAAAACGCGGACTTGCGGTTTGGGATCTATTTTATTGATGTAGGTAATAAAAACCAGTAAGTCCGGTCAGTATACATAACCAATTACTATAGGTTTCCACGTTGAAACCAAACACCATGTTATTCCCAAGTTTCATCCCATACTTTTCCCCGTCATGAAACATTCACGGTTTCACAATTTTCCTAGATGATTTGCTACCTACACTTGCAACTCAGACTTTAACATATCAAAAGACCATTATCCGAAAATAATCCAAAAACTCTCATAAAAAGAAATCATCTATCAATCCAAAAAGAAAAACCGAACCATAACCTAGGCGTTTCTTTTCCTTTCAAAAAAAAAAAAAAACTAAGGAAAGGAGTTTCAGAAAAGTAACACGCTCAAGGAAAATCGCTCGACAACGACTCGTTCTTCATACTTTGAAGGGCCGCCTACTTCAGTTTCAACTCCTGAGATAACTTCTCCAGCTCTTGGGACAACTTATCGACTTCTGCCGCCTGACGATTAATCGAATCCGCAGAAGGACCATCAACAGTTTCAGCCTGCTGTCTTTGGATCTCAGAAAATCCCTTGCAGAACCAGGAGACATTAAACTCAAAGTCTGCACACATATCCCGGTGAAACTTCCAGCTTGAGATCACATCTCCGGAAACAGTGTGACCAGTCACGTTGCACATATGGTGAATTGAAGATAAAGCTTCTTCCACACGCTTGACCAGTGCAAATCGGCTAGTGAGCTTCTTGGTCGTGGCGATATGTCCGTATTTTTCCCATATCCTGGTATACAACTCCGCATGCTTGGCTGGCACACTGAAGCCTCCAACCAACACATGGTCTTCGTGGGGAGTCAAATATGGAGGCACAAAAATGGCGCCCGCAAAGGATTCTTGACCATGACCGCACCAATGGCCGCCGAAGTACTTTCCACCATCCGGGTTTCACCATTATCAACGTCCATCTCCAAGCCACCTATAGGCGCGGCTTCCACGGCTGGACCTTCATTGTGGCAAGTCTCCACCTCAAGACCCTCTTCAAAAACAATCCCCTCCTGCAACATTACGACTTAGTTTTTACTCAAAAAAAAAGGGCAAAAAAAAGAAGAAGAGGAACGCATAAACTTTACGACTCATCTGCGGATTTGCCGGAGGAAGACTCGGTGTCACCTTCGGAAGCACTTTCATCATCACTGTTGGATCCCGATCTTTCTTTTTCCTCGGATTCTTCTACATCCTCAGGAGACTTAATAGCCGATTTCTGACTATGCGCGAGTTTGGAAAAGGGATTTGCGCTGTCAAGACCATGAATCGGAAAAGAAAACATGTTTAGTAGCGAAACAGAAGATTTGTGTGAATCAGTCAAATCAACAAGGAGTTTCCCATACCCGTGTGTTGAAAGAAATGAAAGTCACGAGAGCCGACGAATCCGACTGGAAACCACCCGCACGGTTCTTAGACCTTTGCTCCTTTTTCTGAGAACTGTCGGGAGATTTTCGCTTAGCAATAGAAGGATCCCTCAACAGTGGATGTTCCGCTAAAGTCACAGAGGAAGGCCTGCCCCGGGTATTCTCCACAACATCGCCCGCAAACCTATGGATGGCAAGAAACTCATACTGCCAGAACTTGTTGTACCTAGGGGTTGTCATTGGACTTCGATCTGGGAGAAGGAAAAGAAGGATTTTACCTGGCGTGAGAACGCTGGCGTTAAGAACAGCTGGCAACAGTTCTTCCGAAGCAACCGACTGAGCATAAATACGACTTCTCCAACACTTGTATTCTCCCCGGACGAAAGCAAAGTCAAGTTCGGAGCAGCAGAAAAAGTGTTCGGCTGAACTATGGACGCGTGAACTGGAGCCCAGGGACGAAAACACTCCAGATCTTGGACGCCTATCAGACCAGCGCAGAATTCAGGAGTCGCCGCAAGACTTAGGAAGCGGAGCCAACGGTTTAGGAGCGTACTTTGCGAAATGCTCCCACAATCATGCCTGGAAGAAAGCAACGTGAACATACGAGTCTACCTTCAAATAACCGTTTGAAACATACATATTTGCAACCAGATGATCCAAATGGGTGTACAAAGAACCAAGAAACAAGCCCCCAATGGGAAGAATGACGCCTTTCGCCAGTTTGATGGAAAATTTAATAAGCCATCACCTTATCTCCTTCTTGCCAGAGCCGTCATCAAAAATATCTCTGGACAACCACAGAGCTAAAAACGCGGCAACATGGAGAGTATCATCTAATTCTAGGTCCACCTCCGGCTCGTCATGGAACCACTCAGACACCCACCAGCTGTAGAAGCACTTTGTCTCGTGATATTTTCGGACCAACCCTTTTGACTTCTCAAAAAGGCGGCACACATCTCCTCTTCATCATCAGACAACGTGATATCAAGATTCCCTGTTATGGGAAGGTTCAGCAAGACGGATACGCTCTCTAAAGAGATGGTCGTTTCTCCCCACCTGCATATGGCAGTATGAGTATCTGGACACCATCTGGAGACAAACGTGATGAAGCCCTAGATGTCTTTCCTAACTTGAAGTGTTGCAGAAGCTGTGACAGCTTCAATAATCTGCGCCTTGGTCAAATTGGCCCTCACACGGTCTTGACCTATCATGAATTGCATCCACTTATTAAAAGAACGCAACGGGCTCTGACAGATTTTGAAGTCGATGGGAGAAGCAGGATATTCTTTCCTCTGCAGACAAAATCGCATTATGCGCCCTGGCCGAACCGACTGGACCTCTCCTTCATTTTCTAAACCAGTCAAAAGAACTGCCACATACTTGGGATGGGTTCTCCCAGGTGAAGAAGACATTGTAAAAAATTCATCATCCGCATTTGGCTTGGAGTTGCTAACGTTCTTCGGTACAGTTGCAAGGTTCTTCCCAGGTGACATCTTAACAAAATTCTTTATGCTATTGAAGTAACTACAACGAAATAAAACGAAGAATTACTACCTCGGAGAAAAAGCATACATAAAGTATTACCGAGATCGGTTACGAACAATAACGTGTTTGTCACGGAAATTTCTCTTTGGCCACACGTCACGACATTCATGACTAGAAGAATGGGGACTGATGCTACTCAACGAGGCATATGTAATATCAAGGGAAATACATTATTGGTCGAAATCAGACAGTACCGCGGGAAGCATGTGAAGTCATGGAAAGTACAACCCAGGTTAAGTCTTGCTCTATCATGGAAATACGCTCGCAACCAGGGGAAGGATATTTTCATACGGCCACAAAAGGGAAAGGCAACCTTGAAGCTAGGTTTTCACGAGAAGAAAACTAATAACATTAATCTACTCATGCACGCATGTTTTGTATAATACTAGGTTTTCTTGCTATCGGCATGGCGACTAATATTGCTATGATACTGCTAGCAAGGAAGAATCATTCATACAAAAATATTTTTACGGGTTCATGGAGAATATATCTACGACTAGGGCTTGCACCGACAAAAGAAAAAGAGAAAAAAGAAGTGTTGGAGTACATACCTGGAATGTTAGCTCGTTCTACTGCTACCACGCTGCCGCCAGCACAAAGACGTGAGAACAAAGATGAAAAATAAAAGGAGAACAACCCTTTTATAGGAGTAATATTATTTTGAAGTTCGAATAAGGAAAGGATTCCCTATTTCGAGCCACGAATAAGAAAAGGCAATCGGGCCCGCAAGGATAAAGTCTCACGATGCCCGATAATCTGCACCATGTCTTACCTCACGATACCCTAGCATCCCACGCCACACCACACCAGCGTCCAAGTCGCGCCCGCGCCGAGCCAAGCCGAGCCACGCCAAGTCAAGCCAAGCCGCGTCAAGTCGCGCCAGAGCCGAGCCGCGCCCGAGCTGCGCCAAGCCAAATCCCATTTCAAGCCACGCCAACAACTTGCTAAGCCAGCACCTCCGCGTTCCCTAGCCCAGCCAAGATGACGCGTGACCAAATCAAGCTGACATCTTGTGTCTCAACCAGCAACTGCCTCTACTATTTCACGTCTAGCCAATAATGACGCAAATAGAATTCATGCAAGGCCGCCAACGCAAGGATCACGGATTCTCAAAATACTCTCGAAAAAGGTTAGGCGAATTTTCCTAGCCGTCTTGCATGACCCGCTGCTTTGGTTTTGTCCTTGTCTGTCACCATCTTATGCTTACCTCGCAACAATGCTCATGTTCCGAGCTAAGCAGGGGACTTAATGTTGATGGTGGTTTTTAGCTTAGGGTTAAAATCGTAAAACTATGGATCTGACATGACGTCACTATGACCACTAGCACATTTATTGAATCAAACAGCATGCCTACGTAAGAATTACCAGGGTACCTTTTTTTAATACGTGTGTCATGTTCCACGGCGGGACCCTTAGTATTAACTGACATCACCTTTGTATAGGCCAAACCCTAATTCTCCCACCGTGCCAATGGCAAACCATGTCAGCCACGTCACTGCACTAAGGCATGCCAACCATGCCAGCCGCACCAACGCACCAATGGCGAACCATGCCAGCCACGTCTCTGCGCCAAGGCATGCCAACCATGCCAGCCGCACCACCGTGTCAATGACAAACCATGCCAGCCACGTCTCTGCGCCAAGGCATGCCAACCATGCCATCCGCGCCACCGTGCGAATAGCAAACCATGTCAGCCACGTCTCTGCGCCAAGGCATGTCAACCATGCCAGCCACGTCTCTGCGCCAAGGCATGCCAACCATGCCAGCCGCACAACCGTGCCAATGGAAAACCATGCCAGAAACGTCTCTGCGCCAAGGCATGCCAACCATGCCAGCCGCACCACCGTGCCAATGGCAAACCATGCCAGCCACGTCTCTGCGCCAAGGCATGCCAACCATCCCAGCCACACCATCATGCCAATGGCAAAGCATGTCAGCCACGTCTCTGTGCCAAGGCATGCCAACCATGCCAGCCGATCCACCGTGCCAATGAAAAATCATGCCAACCACTTCTCCACGCCAAAACGAAGTGTTGCAATAATCAACGACTACCCTTCTCTTTGAGATGCAGATCTCGACCATCCAAGTTCGCTACTTAATGCATGGAAACTTACGGCCCAAATCCAAACACCATGGTTTGCACTAAATCCTAGTTTTGGCCGCGCCTATACCATGCCAGCCTTTCCTTCACGTCACTGGCTGACAAAACGAAGGGTTGCAACGATCAACGGCCACCCTTCCATCTAAGATGCAGATCTTAATCGTCCAAGATCACCAGCTAACACGTGGAAACTTGTGGCCCAACTCCAAGCCTTAATTGTGGTCGCGCCCAAACTACGCCAAGACCCTAGCTTTTGGTCGCGCCTAACTACACCAAAATCCTAGCTTGTCGGCCATACTTTCATGCCGCCCGCTACCAAACGAAGGGTTGCAATAATCAACGGCTATTCTTCCCTTTGAGATGCAGATCTCGACCACACAAGGTCGGCCCAAAGCCAAACATCACGGTTTGCACCTAAACCCTAATTTTGGCCGCGCCTACTCTATGACCAAGCCATGCTCAACGCTGGCTGCTACAAACGAAGGGTTGCAATAATCAACGACTACCCTTCTCTTTGAGATGCATATCTCGACCACATAAGTTCGCCACCTGACGCATGGCAACTTGCGGCTCAAAGCCGAACATCACGGTTTACACCTAAACCCTAATTTTGGTCGCGCCTACTCTATGATCAAGCCATGCTGAACGCTGGCTGCTAAAACGGAGGGTTGCAATATTCAACGGCTATCCTTCCCTTTGAGATGCAGATCTCGACCGTTCAAGTTCGCCACCTAACGCATGGCAACTTGCGTCCCAAAGCCAAAACATCACGGTTTGCACATAAACCCTAATTTTGGCCGCACCCACTCTATGGCAAAGCCATGCTCAATGCTGGATGCTAAAACGGAGGGTTGCAATAATCAACGACTATCGTTCCCTCTGAGGTGCAGATCTCGACCGTTCAAGTTCGCCACCTAACTTGCGGCCCAAATCCAAAACATCATGGTTTGCACCCAAACCCTAATTTTGGCCGCACCTATTCTATGTCAAAGCCATACCGACTCTACCATGGCCACTGGCATGCCACCATGCCACACGTGACACCATGCTACACGTTTTCCCATGAAAACACTCGAGACATCTAACACATGTCACAAACCTGGGGATGCTCATACAGGGTATTGGTTTGGCGGTTTACAACGTGTGGCGTACACTACGCCCATTACACGAAAGTGTCATTAAGAATAAGGCGGTTAGTAAATACAGGGAGTAATGGTGAAACGTTTTCCTTCATTATGGAACATTAATTCCAGGCGTTACCGGTTACCACCTCCTCCCATTTACTCATCCGTTTTTATTTCTTACAAGACCAGAGTACGTTTCACTTCGACTTGTATAAATATGTCTTACCTATTTCCACCGAACAACAGGTTTTGGTCAGGAGCATACAACACTCAGAAATCACTTGCTAGCTTTCCCATCTGTTAGCTTTCACTTTCTGATACAAGTCAAACAACTACTCTTCCAGAATCAACTATTCTGGTCTCAACACTTTCTTCGCTTCCCTCCTTAAAACCAACCCTTCTCCTTCACTTTGTGACCGAAGAAAGTCTGGAACGACCATTTCTTGGTTTAGGCCGGATTTGTACAGATTGATCTCTCGAATCTAAAGTACTCCCTTGCAGTACATTGTTTAGGGTTTAGACTCAGTTTCTCACCCACTCACGCGAAATTACCGAAATCAGCAGAAACCGTTTTCACCCTCAAACAACAACGCTCTGAAGCGCATTGTCTAGGAAAAGATTGATTCAGGGGAATTACGCCTGGGGACTGGAGGTTCTCCGCCTTGCCGCGGATCGATATAGAGATGTTACAGAGACAATAAAGGATGGTCGTGGACTTCTTGCGGCCAGGATTGCGTCACACAATAACTCGGATTTGGGACCTGAAAATTCAGATTTGTGTAGAGACCCCTAAGCGAATAAAGTATGTGGCTGTATCGGACGAGATAAAAAAAGGAATGGCCAACACCAATGTATCATCTGCAAGCGCAGTCAACACGTCCCGTGGCATTACATCCTCTACCACCAACACCAGCAACACCGAAAGCATCCCTTTCTGACGTGACGCCTCTTAATACCAAAGCCAGATCTACCGCTACTCCTAATATTTCTTCGAGCATGATGCCTCCAATCATCACCAGGGCTGCCACCACTTCTTCGTCAGGACGAGAGATTAGAGGATCCATAGGAAACCAAGCTTCCCATTACCATTATCGAATTAATGGAATGACAGGAAGTTCTTTCCAAAACTCAGACGGACATGGACACAATTCAGAAAGAGCCTCTTTAACGTTTCGCTCCAGAAGTCGCTTCAACGTTCTCTCCAGAAGTCTCCACTCCTCCCTGCCAAGGATCGTGACGTAGCCGCCACACTTCTCCCTGTCAAGGATCATGATCACAGACAACCAAGGTTCGTAATTGTGTCCACTTTTTGATTCATCTCGCCAAAGCTCGTGGTCGTGGACAGTTTACTTGCCTACACATCCAGCCAATCCCTTTGCTTCCATGGACACCCATGCAATTCCAGCCAACCTATTTTGGTTCCCACGACAATATAGTCTCTTCTGCTGCCAAGAACTGTTGTTGTTCGTTTGTTGATACCAGCCAGAGATTTACCATAGCAACAACCACTACAAAGGTAATCCATACTTCTCCATATTTTAGTTTCATATGGAAGAAGTAATAGAGTCACCAGTACGAATGCAAGATGATATAATTATCATGGTCACTCACCGACCATACAAGATAGAAACATGTAAACCAAACTTGGGGACTGAGGCTCTACACGAGATACTTCATGGTCAAGGACCTCTTTCAACTCAGAAGAGACGGTCACACAGGAATTCATAACCGTGACATGGCCACACAAGAAGTCATAACCGTGACAAGGTCACCACTCTTCAAAGATGTAGCGCAAGGATATCACCACCTCCTTTTCTGGAAGGCGCTTGGCCAACAAGCAGTATTTGGCTCATCCATTCATAAGCGTTGTTGTTATTGAAGAATCAAAGAGGAAAGTCGTGCCTCAGCAATCCACACATACCAACTACACCATGTCTGCCACTTCACCTACTCAGAACTCAGCACCGCCTACCCAAGGCCTGCATGAAGCCGCATATCGCCGATAAAGCCAAATTCGGTGTTTCTAGATTTCCAATTTCTTATGGAAGGGGTGCATGGGCTGCCAGAAGTTGGATACAATGCAGAGCTATCAAGTGCGACTCCCACCTACTAATCAACAAATGACGAATCCAAAAGATTTCCACCTTCATCAATTTCTCAACCACCTTACCAGCAAATGCAATAGAAGAATTCCTCAACGTGAAGCCGTACACGTGCATCAAAGACTCCAAAAGTACGCCGCGGAGGTATTCACATATCCGGCCACGCCATCGGATCTATGACCAGACGGAAGTGTAACTGGGGAATGCTCATCGCATCCCATTCGATACAATAGCCAAAGACTCAGAAGATGGTTCGAAGGATGTCGCTTGGAATGAAGTCCTTGGAGACTTGATAGCAGCACGTCGGCAACGCAACGCCTCTCATCTTGTCTACTTCACCCAGCGGTTCCTGAAGATTTCGACCATACAAGCATCCACAACATATCATCACTGAAATCAGGAAGGCAAGAATAAGCCTTCCAGACACCGGCTCAGCAGTCCAGACACCAAATAACTTAAAGTCAAGGACGGATCAACAACACGGCTACACTCTCCAAGATTATCCCTGACATGATCATTGCCGAGCATATATTTCATCCATCCATCCCAAGAGTGCAATGGAGTTTGTTACACATTCTGGAGAAGATCGATGGTACTGTTGGGTGGCTACATGTGCAAAATAGAAAAGAGAACCTACTTTGAGTTCTTCTGGCTCGCCTTGATGCTGATTATAACTATTTGAGATTGCTTTGTTTCCTTTGACGCTCGCTTTACCGCCGATAACAAAGAAAGTCATTCACACCGATCTAAATGTCTAAGTTCGATCAACTACTCACGGATATTACACTCGGGGCTAAAAATACGAAGACGATTGGCACACCTATGATCGAGTTGTTGCAAAAAAAATGCAAGAAGCAGACGAGCGAATAATGAAAAGGGAGGAAGTTAGCACGCCCTTTTATATGCATAGCGCTTTTGGAATTCGAGTAGAGGAGGGTTTTTCTTTTGGACCATGCATGGAAGAAGGCAGCTGGGCCCGTAGCGCCAATGCTCCATGACCGAACCAGCAGAACGCCAGCACAAGGAACACCAGTCGCTCAACCTCTAATACTCCGTAGCCAAGCCAGCCGCTCAACCTACAACGCTTCGTGGCCAAGCTAGCAGCGCGCCCGCACGAGGAACACCATCCGCTCAACCTGCAACGCTCCGTGGACAAACCAGCGCCAATGCTCCGTGACGCAAAGCTCAATGGCCAAACAAACGCCAATGTTCCGTGACGCAAAGCTTCGTGGCCAAACCGGCGCAAACACTCGATAGCACCAACTCCCTGTGGACAAGCCAGAAATACGCCAACATAAGGATCATGGAACACTCATGCCTCTTTCCAAAGGTCAATCAAATTTTTCCTGGAAATCTCCGCATGTTTTGCCCTTTTGATTTTATCCTTATCTGTCACCATCTCATGCTTACCCCGCAACAATGCCACTATTACGTGCTAAGCAGGGGACTTAATGTTGATGGTGGTTTTTAGTTCAGGGTTAAAAGTGTAAAACCCTCGCATTTGATATGTCGTGACTCTGCAAAGAAACGGATCCATGTAAAAGTTATGAGTGTTCAACCTCTCCACTGGCGCATTTATTGAGCAATTCAATATTTTCTCATGAAATTTATCCAGAATGGTGGATGTAGCAACAATCCCAGATATTCTGTAAATTTCGGCACCATGCTTATATTATTCAATTAATATAAGTTTCTTTGAATGATTTTTGTGCTATGTTCCCCGGCTGAACCCTTAATATTGATATGGCATGACAATTTGTGTTCACTCCCAGCAGAGTAGCAGGAATTTCCAAGTATCAAGGTTAAGGTCCTTGCATAAAAGTACTCAATCGGAAAGCATACTTCTCTCTGGCAATAAACTTAAAAGAACTCTGTGTCAACACATAGAATTCAATCAATTTTGTGATAATTCACAAGATTCAGATATTACCCTGACTAATTTGCAAAAATTAGGGTTTTGCGCCCTGCGCAGTATATTAGACTCCGCCGGTCGAAATTAAGCTTAAGCGAACTAGGACATTAATCCGCCATGGATTAGTAGGTGCAAAATCCTACCCAGAATCAGAAAACAAGGAATAAAAGGAGTCGCGGGATAGTAGCAACAACAAAGGGAGGTGTGGCCATGCCATAGGCCAGCCGGCGCCACTTGCAAGTGGCCACTCCCCATGTTGCCTGACCGACCCCTATTTCCCATTGATCAATCAGGTCGCTTTAAATCCGCTACACGCATTAGGAATGAGGCTGCGCCCATAGTGCTTGCCGACCCTCTTTCCATCGACCAATCAGATCGCTCTAAATACGCCACACGCATTTGGAATGAGGTCGCGCCCATAGTGCTTGTCGGCCCTATTTCCATCGACCAATCAGGTCGCTCTAAATGCGCCACACACATTTGGGATGAGGCCGCGCCCATAGTGCTGGCCGACCCTCTTTCCATCGACCAATCAGGTCGCTCTAAATGCGCCACACACATTTAGAATGAGGTCGCGCCCATAGTGCTTGTCGTCCCTCTTTACATCGACCAATCAGGTCGCTCTAAATGCGCCACCCGCATTTGGGATGAGGCCGTGCGCATAGTGCTTTTCGGCCCTCTTTCTATCGACCAATCAAGTCGCTTTAAACCTTCCACATGCACATAAGTTGTGGCTGGGCCCATACTTGCCGGCCCTGTTCCCCATCGACCAATCAGGTCACTTTAAATCCGCCACACACATACCAGAAGTGTGGACACACCCATGCTTGGCCGGCCTCTCTTATATTAACCAATCATGTTGCTCCAAACTTGCCACAGTGTTAAAAGAGGAAAACTACGCCAAATGGTCACAAAGCCATTGGTTTTCCAAAAACCGCGCCAACATGCCAAACGTGCCATGTTGCGCCAATAGACTGAACGACATGCCAACATGCCACTCCGCCACGCCAAACGTGCAGCATGCCAAAACATGCCAACGCGCTGTAAATAGCGCCCTACGTGCTAACCTACCTCCTGTTTGTGGCCAACGTCATGATGTGCTTAAATTAGGGTTTTCTAGTCAGAAGCACGACTCTGCTTTAGGCGCATTAACAAAAACCCTAATTTCCAGTTGTGGATCAAGTTACGCCACTTTGGGCCCCACAACATGCCACGAGCGATGCGGGACCCAGAAAACCCTAGGAATGGCGTCATATCATAGTCACTCATAACAATTCTTGCTCCTGTGGCTGTTTCTACATTATGGCCTTACTATAGTTCCTTTGGCATGACTATGGCGTCGTTTCCACAAAAAGTGTTACCATGCCGCGACCGCATGCCACACGCACTAATTAAAGTTTCGGCATGCCAAACCCTAATTTAGGCGAAGTTGTGTCATGTACCCGAGATGATGAGAAGAGGGTGCCGCTTATCCCATTTAGAGTTTGTACTAAGTATTAAGATTATTAGTAGTATTTAACTTCTCATTGGGTGTCTCTAGTAATTGTAATGGTGGGTTCTGATGTAGTCACTTGGGGTTGTCTAAGCCGTTGGATGTTAGGGTAGTGAGTGAAAGTTATATAAGCAACTGAACCTGTAATGAAACTCTTAGTCAAAATTTTAATTAATTAATCGTTTATTCGATTTTTAGGCTGTATTCTTCGGAATCAGAGAAACTTGATTCTATGAATCAAGTGTTTATCCTGTCATTGTACCTTGGTACATGACATTGGTATCAGTTTCGTTTCGATCCACGAGGGATTTTTTTATATCGAGCTAGGAGGAAATGTGAACTCTATATCCATTTACTTGATCTGAAGAGAAAATATGAATATTTACTTAACGAGCGACCTTCATTCAGTCGAAATTATAATCGTTGACAACTGGAGTCTCAAATCAACTTCACCAGGCTTAGATGAGAATCA
The DNA here is from genome assembly GCF_003573695.1 of Papaver somniferum. Taxonomy (NCBI): domain Eukaryota; kingdom Viridiplantae; phylum Streptophyta; class Magnoliopsida; order Ranunculales; family Papaveraceae; genus Papaver; species Papaver somniferum. Next base: position 101,750,910 of record NC_039358.1, read on the forward strand.
ATTAAAATACCACCATTAGCATTCAGTCAAGTTCATCGAGTTGTGAATACGGAAGCTACGAAGGAGGAGGAGGTTTTCAGCGAAAAATTGGTACCTGAATTCAGTCCAGTTCTTACTCCAAATTCTCTTCCTTATGCTACTTCAAATTCAACTTTAGTCTCTCTGTCTGAGGAAATCAAATCCATTCCTACTGATGCTGCTGAAGAAGCTGATTCTCTTGAATCGGAGTTGATTCCTAATTTTTTTTTTGTTGAAACTGAAGAAGATGATGATTGTCTCGATTTCGAATTTCTCATTCCTTCATTTTTCTTCGACGAAGAGGACGATTGGCCTGATGAGTTGAATTTTCAATCGAAAGAAATTATGAGTTCTGAGTTTACAAAACCTGAATGCTCGAAGGAATTGGTCATTAGTCACAGTAAACTAATGGGTAAGAATTGTTTTACTCTTCTCTTCGATGATTCTCGTATCATATTTGATCCAGGAAAAGACTTCAAACTCATTACGAGTTTTTCTTATTTCGCTGGAATTTCTGAATTTGGTTTTGATACACCTACTTCATGTTCGTTTCCGTTATCTGTTTGTTCTATTTTGATGTCCACCTACAATCGCAATTCTGTTCATGACTTTATTTTCAAGCTTGGGTACCTATTAGATTGGTTGTTGGGAAAATCAAATGTTGATGTGTTAGCTAAAGGTGGTGTTACTAGTACTTCAGGACTATTGTATGATAAATTGCATGTGAGTACAGTTTGGAATTTGTGGGGTGTTGGAGTTGATTACCTCTTGCAGCTCCAAATGAGTAAGGTTCATTGCAACTTGGTTGTTGATATATGTCTTTCACTTGTTCTCGATTCTAGCCGCAGTGTCTTTGATCGGGGAAAAGGGGTCTGCCTTATTCTATGGGTTTCTTGTTTTTCTACACATGATTCTCTTCGAATGACAGTGTACCTTAAGGACTTCGTGTTATTTGTGTTGGTTACATCTAGTGATTATGGTGATAACAGTCAATTACTTGTCCAATTGTTGCGTACGAAAATTTTCACCAACAGTTTGTTTATGCTTTTGTGGATGCAAATTGGTAGAATTCATAATGTTTATAAATGCTTATGTGGTTGTGAATGGATGAAGTTCAGAATGCTTGTTGGGATTATAATTCAGTCTTGTGCATTATTATTTGTTTCTCCCACTTGTTTACTGGGTTTGCAGTTCATTCTTGGGGCTCCACTTCTTCTTGTATCGATATTTATTATGGATCATGGTCATTGGGTTAGATCCTATTTTGCATCAGCTGGAAGGTCTCTTCCCATTTGCTCAATGTTGTAAGTGCAGCAGCTGAACTTGTTGGCATTCATGTTTCTACATCTATTTTGCTGCTTACACCTTACAGAATTTTCCTTAGCTTCTTCATACTTTCTCAAATTTTCGAGCACAAGGATACGGCGAGTTACCAAGTCGTAGTTCTTATCAAGTTCTTGTTGGCTGGATATATGATAGAGGCAAGTTTTTCACTAGTCACGGATGTTTTTATTTAGCTGATTCTTATAAATGTGGTGTGGTTACAATTACTTCAGGGATCACTGTGTTTCTTGTATCGAAATGGACAGCTGCCTACAGTTATGAATCTGTTTATCGAGCTGATCCTGTTCTAACAGAAGTTGTAGTAGGTTATTTAAATACTGTCATGTTTGCTTGTTTGTCTCTGTGCTCTACGTGTTTTCCTATCTGGAGCCTGGTGTATCAACCAAGAGGCAGATACTTCCAGCTGGAGCTTCATGGACCGACGATGGCATTACAACTGCTGCTTACAGTATCCACATTCTATTGGTGTTGATGTTTGTGAGGTCCTCGCAGTGTGAATTAAGTTTTTGTCTTATGAGCTTCTGGAGTGCAGGGAATACTAGTAAATTGTTTATGCATTGTCCTTCTGAGAGACCTCCTAAAGGGTTTGTTGGAGTTTACTTCTTTCGTGCTGGGCTTTTGAGCCCATATTGTACCTCAGCTGGCAATGTTTTTTTAAAAATGCTTAAAGTTGAAGGTGTCCAGGGGTTTTTTCTAGTGCATTTCCATGTTGCGGTTCATACATTGTTGCAGCTATGGCCTGATGATGGTGACCTTGTGGAGCTTCGTGTTTATATTTATTTGGAAGTTGAAATGGTTCTCACTATGTTGCTGTGGGTAAGGTACCTGAGATGGAAATTCAGCTTGGTTTCAACTGATATATGGAGTGTAGGAAATAATAATGATACTATGGGTTATAGACGGTTATTATTTGGTAGAGGAAAACTGCAGGTCGCTGATGCGGAAACTACTCTGTTTGTTCACCTGTCTGTTTTGCTGGCACATAACTGTCACTGGACAATATTCATCTTAGTTGCAGTAAATTCTGATGCTCCATTATATGGTGTACTGATGAGGATTCATGGGAATGGTTGGGATTTAAATTGGTCTGCACCAAGTACCCTTGTCACTGAAACTTCTGTTTTCACATTCTTCACAGTATTCACAAATGCAGTGATGAGATATATTGAGTTCCTCGAGCTGTTGAAGGTTACCATATGGGTTGAAGTCAAGAGTTATATTTGTAGTCAACTTCTGGGAGTTAGAGTAATTGTTGGGAAGCTAGCTTATTTGTTTATATCTGAGGTCAAGACTAAGACCTTGTTTGTTTGCAGCTGACTCGGTGTCTGGATCTGAGTCAATCCCTGACTCGCACCGAGTCAGCACTTAGACTGTTTGGTTTGCATTTTTTATAACATCTGACTCGGCATCTGAGTCGTGCCTAACCCCTGACTCGGTCCCTGTAGAGTCAGGCATGGAAATGCTCCTGAGTCGGTGCCTATTACCCCTGAGTCATAGAAATTGACAAAAATGCCCTCGATATTATATCAAAAAATTACATTTCTTCTTTTCTCATTTTCTTCGTTTGTTCCGTCAAGAGGAGAGATGGGAGATAAGCAACCAAACCCGATTTCCATCATCGCCCTCATCTGATATCTCCTTCGTCTTCAACTGATATTCTCCTTCATCACCTCATCTCATCTTTTGATCTGTTTCATATCATCTAAAAGCTTCCTTTTGAATCATCATCATCTTCAGGTATAATATCCTGGTTAGTGCTACCAAATCATCAGGTATAATTCTTCATCATCATTGTTATTGTAATTGCTAATAATTTTGTTTTTCTTTTTCTGCTATCTCAGATTAGGGTTTTTCGTTTTCATTTTAATTTTTTTTATTAGGGTTTGTTCTGCTATATTGAATTAGGGATTGAGTATGTTAATTGTAGGTTCTTCTGGTGCTAGATCTTGGGTTCTATCAATTAATTTTTCTGGCGTTTCTACTGAATCTTGGGTTCTTGTTTACTGATTTCTCTGTGAAGTGATAGATCTTTTCTGGGTTTCTTATGGTTTCTGTAATTACGTAGTTTGAAGGAGCTCAAATGAATCAGGGGATATAAACCTCTAAACAAAACGTCGCACCAAGTGTTCGATAAAATACATGACTGAAAAAAGAAAAAAAAAGGGTAAAAGATCTTATTGCATTGTTTTCACATTTCAGTAATGGAATGAACGATTTATGTTTGGATTTAGATTTAATTTGATCATTTAGACACGGGTCTACAAATGACTAATAAATGAGTAATTTCTTTGGTTTTTTATAATATTCCATAGTTTTATTTGATCATTGTATATAAAAATTCTTCTTTTCTTTTTAACTGTTTTAATTGGTTTGTGTTGGTTTAAAGAGGTTTATGTACTGTGTACTAGAGTATTTATGAACGTATGTGATAGCACCATCTAATGTGCAACGCGGCTTTTGATGCAGAGACCTCGACATTAGTTTGAAAAAATGATGATGTGCTAGCGCCATCTAAGCCTTTTACCTGCTATGTGTTTTCTCTTATTGTACTCTTCTCTTTTTGGAAAACATTTGCTTATACAAATGCTGTTTGGTTGCATTGTAGGGCTAGTTCGCATATAACCTTATACATTATCTCAGTAGGCAGACATTTGTTTCCATCACTGGATCCTAAAGCAGGTATTTTTTTCTCGGCCTTTCTCCCGTTACATATAAAATAACAATGTAGATTTTTTGAAGTCAAGTTAATCTTTCATCCATAATGAGGACAACAATGCTGATTGCAAAAAAAAGAAAGATACTCTGTTTACTTTCTCAGTAGTAAGGGGTCTTCTAGTATTTTCACCTGCGATGCGGATGGGTTTATGTATTTTTCTTTATTAGTTATCGGCTCTGTTTCTAGATTGCATTTTCCACCAGTATTCCATTTCCCTCCTCTGTAAATTAGAGCAAAAAAATATATGTTTTAGATGACATATATCATTCTCACCCCAGGAGAAAGATAAGGTTGTGGTACTTACTCGTAATGACTAAGCGAAAATCCTCTGAAAACAACTTGTGTTTTGGTGGAATTAATGTTGTTGTCAATCCATCTTCTCCAACTCATAAGAGCTCTTCTGTATGCTCTATTTATATCCAGTTTCGGGTATAAGTAATCGCCTTCTTGAAAATAGTTAACTCTGCAATTCGAAATCGATCTAATTAGTACTATAGTTATGAGGCAAAAAGCTTACAACACCGTAGAAACCCTTGAAGAAACCCTCGTACCGGATAATCGAACCGACGGTCTTGAAGGATGATATCTGAGTGTTTGATGATGAAATCTGTTGTCTGGTTTTTAATACTACTACTGGGTAAAGAATAAATGAAACCCCAGAGAATAATCCTGCTCCTAGTATGAAGAACTTTGATTTATCTAACATATCCCAGTTTATGTCTGTTGGTATGTGGATTTTTCCTGAATCTTGTTCTTCTGCTCTTCTTAAACTCATTTTTGTGTGTAGATCTATGTTAATAAGTAACTAAAATGTTGTTTTGAATCAAAAATTTTGAAAACCCACTTCTGGGAAGATCTGAAAAGTGTATTGGAAGATTAATATGAGATGATTAGATGTTGAGATTGATTCTGAAAAGTGTATTGGAAGATTAATATGAGATGATTAGATGTTAACCCAGCTATAACTAAAAGACATAAACGTCTCAGAGAAGGTGCTTTTAAAGGTGCCCTTGGTGCATTGGATGGCACTCTAATTAGTGCGAGCATTTCAGTCGAGAAGCAAACACCGTATAGAGGAAGGGGAAGAGGAGAATGTTCCCAAAACGTGCTTGCGATATGTGATTGGGATATGTACTTTTTATATGTAGTGGTTGGATGGGAAGGAACTGCCCATGACTCGAGAGTGTTGACCGAAGCAGTGCGTGATCCATCTTTCAAGTTTCCTTTACCTCCACCAGGTAATATCTCTATTTTAAGTCCCATTTTTCTGTTATTGTGTGATGATTTGTTACTTCTGTTAGTAAGGGGTCTTAGAAACTAATACAGGTAATAATTAGAAATTGCAATAGACATGCAACTATAGAAACTATAAAAATAAGGTTGTATTTTTGGTTCAGTAGTAACAAATGCTTACTGCATTTCTTGTTTACTTTGTTTGGTTGCAATTAAATATCCTTGTTTTGTTTGTTGCTTGCTTGCATCTATCACCACCTCTGAAATATCTGACTTGTTTTTTTTTTCTTTATCTCACTCACTAACCTCAGTCGTCCTCTCTACTGCTTTTAGCAGAGCACAGATGTCTGCAAGGAAGCAGGTATGTTTTGTCAGCAGAAGTGCAGCACTCTCTTTTGGGTACTGTTCACTTTATGTCAAACACATGCATGCCCACTTAACCCTATTCTCTCTTTTGTACCATTACCAATCTCTATTGTACTTTTGTAGGCAGTAATTGAATAACTTCAGACTAGTGGCAATTCCCTTTGGTATTTGTTTATGAATTACAGTTACCCTTCCAAATATTTACAGTGTGTTTTCAGTTTACATATTTCATCAGCTGTAGGTTTTTAGGTTGTTCTAGTTTACTTATTTTTAACTGTAGTTGTAGAGTTCTTGCTTCTTGCAGATAACTTGTTCTCTTACTGGTTCAAGTGAAGTCTTTTGAGTATATTGTGTTATAGTTTATCTTAGAGATGGATGAGAAACATGATTATGATAATATTCAACAGCGTACTCTTTACATTGATGATAATATGTTTTCGTTGTACACTTACAGGCAAATACTATCTATGTGATGCTGCGTACTCTCACACGAAGGGGTTTATGTGTCCGTATCGCAACATAAGGTATTGGATTGGTGATTACCGAAGAGTACCTCCAACGGTAAAGGAAGAGAAATTCAATCAAGCCCATGCTCGATTGAGGAATGTGATTGAGAGAACATTCGGGGTATTGAAAGTAAGATTTCCTGTTTTAAGTAAAATGCCTTCTTACTCATTTGAGACACAAAGAGATATCGTCATTGCTTGCATGTCTATACATAACTTTCTACGTCGTAATGCATTGGACGATTGCCTATTTAAAGAATATGAGAATGAGACATTTGATATGAATGAGACACAGGTGGAATCGGAAACGGAAGAAAATGGACCTTGTCTGTTTGGAAGACAAGAGCAGATATATATGAACAACTTACGTGATGAGATAGCTAGTCTCCTTTAGATTTGTTGCTTCTTTTATGTTTGTAGGAATGAAATCTTTAGATTTTATTGTTTTGTAATGTTTAATTCCATCAAAAGAAATAAGTTGTTTAGAATGGAATGGAACAATTTGTGATGTTTCATTAGTGATAGATATTATGGTTTGAAATGTGCATAAGGGCAATTTATGTCCAAAAAAATCCAGTCAGTTGAGTCAGGTCTGACTCACAAAACAAACATATTTACTGACTCAGACCTTAGTGAGTCAGATCCAGATGAGTCAGGTGATTTGACTCAGATCCAGACGACTCAGATCCAGATGACTCAGATGACTCAGCTGCAAACAAACAAGGTGTAAGTTTGAAACTGTACCAGAGCTCAAGAAAATTCCACCAAGGGTAAACAACACTGTACAAGTTCAGAATGGAGATAATCAAAATTGCAAAGAAGCGCATCTAATGGAAACTCCAACCTCCATGGTGTCTGTTAATATGTTACACAAACTCTGTAGACAGCGGCGACCTTGGTGATTAGGGAAACACCTCTGGATATTGTTCATCATTTTCTTACCTGAAATGGGGATTTTTGTTCATACTTCAGCAGCCATGAGGTATCAGCCAAGAGGGATTTCCATACCTTTCTTCCATTGTATTTTTTTTTGAGATGCAACCACGTCTGACTACCATGTTGTACCCGATATGATGAGAAGAGGACTTGGCAGCTTAGTTCTCATCCTTGAGGACAAGGATGTTCTCAAGGATTGGGGAATATCATGTACCCGAGATGATGAGAAGAGGGTGACGCTTATCCCATTTAGAGTCTGTACTTAGTATTAAGATTATTAGTAGTATTTAACTTCTCATTGGATGTCTAAGCCGTTGGATGTTAGGGTAGTGAGTGAGAGTTATATAAGCAACTGAACCTGTAATGAAACTCTTAGTCAAAATTTTAATCAATTAATCGTTTATTCGATTTTTAGGTTGTGTTCTTCGGAACCAGAGAAACTTGATTCTATGAACCAGAGAAACTTGTTCTTCAGAACCTTGGTACATGACAAGTCGTTACGCCAACCAAGCCAAATCATGCTACCCAGAGCATTGGCATTGATGTGGCAACTGGAACTAATGTTGTCAAACCATATTTGGGTCTAACACCAATATGCCAAAATCTAGCGGCCACGGCTACGCCAGGCGTTACTTGCACCACCGTGCCAGTGGCATGCACAAACTATGCCAACCACACCATTGTGTCATTATCAGGCGCCAACAGAATGTGGCCATAATCAATGGCCACCCTTTCTCATGGATCACAATCTTAGCCGTCCAAATTCGCCACAGAATCGACAGGCCTGTGGCAAGTCTTAGGCGACCATCCAAGACAAGCCTAATAACATCACATGCTATTCTCCTGCGGCAAGTCTCCTGACTTTGACTTGCCACACATAGCAACCTGCTACACGTTTTCCACGAAAACACTCAAGATATCAAATATGTCACAAACTGATATTCATCAGGGTATTGGTCTGGCAGCTTACAGCGTGCGGCGTGCAACACGCCCATTATAAGAAAGTGTCATAAAGCAGGGAAGTTAGTGGCGGAAAAAAAGTAGTAGGTGTAAACTAAATCGTCTCCTTCTTAATGGGAGCGTGGTTTTCTGGCATTTACACACGACCCCACTTCTCCATCACTCAATCATTCCCACTTTCTACGAGATCAGGGTGCGTTCAATATGACTTGTATAAATAGGTTCTACCAATTTCAACCAAACGACAACAGTTTGGTTAACAACAACACAGTATCCAGAAAACACCAAAGAACTGATAGCTTACATTCCACAAACCAGTTCCACATTCTGATACAAGTCATAAAATAGCCACACCTTCGGAATTAACCATTCTGGTCTCAACACCTTCTTCGCTTCCCTCCCTAAGACCAACCCTTCTCCTTCACTTTGTGACCGAAGCAAGCCTGGAACGATCACTTCTTGGTTTAGGCCAGGATTGTACAGATTGATCTCTCGAATCTAAAGTACTCCCGTGCAGTGCATTTGTTTAAGGTTTAGGCTCGTTTCTCATCCACACACTCAAATTGACCAAAACCAGCAGAAACAATTTTTATCCATAAACAGTAGGTAAAAAGTAACTTTTGTACCGGCATTGTTTTTTGGTTGCGCACTATGCCGGTGATATTTCAATTATATAAACAAATATAATGCGGAAAAGAAATAACACAGACACCAGAAGTTTTGTTAAGGAGGAAACCGAAAATGCAGAAAAACCCCCGGTCCTAATCCAGATTTGAACACCACATTGTATTAAGCCGCCACTGACACTAGCCTACTCCAAGTTAACTTCGGACAGGAATGTAGTTGAGACTTAACCAATCTCACACTGATCAAGGTACAGTCGTGTTCCTTACGCCTCTGAATCCCAGCAGGACTCTGCGCACTTGATTTCCTTAGCTGATCTCACCCACAACTAAGAGTTGCTACGACCCAAAGTCGAAGACTTGATAAACCAATCTGTCTCACACAGAAAATTCTATTAAATAGTTAAATTTGTTTCCCACAGAAATACCTACAAGTTTTGTTCCGTATTTTGATAAATCAAGGTGAACAAGAACCAATTAATTAATACACCAGACTTATATTCCCGAAGAACATCCTAGTAATATCAATCACCTCACAATAATCTTAATTGTATGGTAGCGAAACAAGATATTGTGGAATCACAAACGATGAGACGAAGATGTTTGTGACTACTTTTTATCTTGCCTATCAGAGATTAAATCTTGAGCAAATCTTAAAGAAGATATTACTCAATACGATAGAATAAAGCAAGATCAGAATATGAAACTACAGAGAAAATAGTTGGGTCTGGCTTCACAATCCCAATGAAGTCTTCAAGTCGTTAACCTACAGGATTTTGGAAACATCCTAAGGTTAAAGGAGAATCGAATCTAGTCGCAACTAGTATCACACATGAGGTGTGGGGATTAGGTTTCCCAGTTGCTAGAGTTCTCCCTTATAAAGTCTTCAAATCAGGGTTTGCAGTCAATGTTACATTGGTAACAAAGCATTCAATATTCATCGTTAGATGAAAACCTGATTAGACTCTGTTGATGCTGGATTTTCAACAAAGGTCAAAATCGAAAAATCATGATACTGCATGTTTCTGACACGGCTTCAGGAACGCATGTGACGATTCATATTTTACGATCCATGATGCATATGTCACTCGAAAGACCTCCCCGGAGCGTTCGATGCTGCTCATTTCATCATGACCTTTATGTAGAATAACATAATTGGGCGGTTCTCCGTATAATTGAGAACTTAAACGCCTTCAGGACGTCGGTGACACTCGTTGTTCCCTGACTACATAGAGAGACTCACCTCTACATAAATGAACGATTGGGCAGTCCTCCTACATAATTGTTTGTTGAGAGGGAAAAACGCCTTCAGGACGTCGGCAACACTCGTTGTTCCCTGACTATGCACCTTTCAGAACGGGTATGACGCTTTAACTGGCTAATATCCCTTCTACAATAGATTAATTCTACAGTGACATTCACCACTGAATTCCTAGAAGATAATCTATTTTATCTCATTACTCCGATTTCATGGTCGAATCCACGACCGATCCCATGGAATGTTAATAGATAATTATTTTATCTCGTTATTCTGATTTCATGATCGAATCCACGGCTGATCTCAAGGAATGGTAATAGATAATTTTATTACTCTGATTCTATGGTCGAATCCACGATCCCATAGGATGGTAATGTAACCACTCATTTTATTACTCCGATTCTATGGTCGAATCCACGATCCCATAGAATGGTAATACTCGTTTTATTATTCCGAATCCATGGTCGAATCCACGGCTGATCCTATGGATTGATAATAAATAACTACTCACCTTTATTACTCAGTTTCATGAACCATTCTCCACTGAATTTCATAAGTCAGTAATAAACACTCAATAACCGGGCATCTGGACCATTACTGAGTAAGCCTCAAGAAAATGGTGCAAGTGTACTCGACATTGATGCACGAACGAGCACCCGAATGCACGCACGAGCATTCAAAAGTATGAACAAACGAGAAATTCAACACAAAATAGGAGAGAGAAAATAATAATATTAAAATAATAAAGAGGAGCCCAGGGACCGGGCCCACCGGCCGGCCATGCCCTAGCTGCGGCCGGTCCTATGACTCTTCCATTATTTTTTCCTTATTTTATTATCTTCATAAACTCAAGAAAACTCCTTGATTCAGTCAACTTTCCTGGTTTGAGCAAAACTCATGGTTTCTCCATATTTTCACGATTTCATGAAAAATAATAAAAAATAGGGAAAGGTATCGTGGGATCGGGCTACTTGGACGGTCGGCCATGCCCTAGCTGTAGCCGGTCCCACACCTTGCAATCCCTTATTTTCACAAATATTATTTTCCTCGTTTCATGAAACTCCTCCATTTGAGCAAAAAAACTGGTTTCTTCATATTTTCTCAAATATTGCTCAAGCCATGAAAAAGCCAAAAAGTCAAATGGTCACATGATTGACTAAGATATTCACGGAAAATATTAAAATATTATTATAATTTTAATATTGATCGAACGAGCAAAATTCTACTTGCTCATTCGAGCAAAATCGAGAATTTCAGTCAAAGATCAAACTCTTCTGAAAATCCAAAATTGCTCGAACGCACATCAGAAAATATCAAAACTCAGGACTGATACACGAGAATTATGGTGACACGGGCATGCTTCCTTGACCGACCAAGGCCGGTCCTAAGGCTTGAAAAGAGCCGTTCCCACACATTCTTATGATTTTGACCTAATTTGCTCAATTGGTCATATTGGGTCCAACTCTTTCCAACCAACTTGGAATTTGCTCAAACGACCATCCGCTGGTCCCATGACCACCAAGGGCTGGTTTCATGCCCTCTTGGTCGGTCCCTCACTTTTCCATAATTAGGTTTTATCACCTAATGCTCAATCGAGCACTACTTCAATAAATGATGAAACCGACATTTAATCATCATTCTTTCACCAACTGGCCAACTAAAGACCTTGGTGCACGCTCACTCGAGTACTTGGGCGCCACATGGACGTACATCATTCCATGTGGTCGGTCGGTCCCTGCCTCACTCATGACCTATTTTCAGCAATTCATCAATTGACGAACAATTGATCAAAAATTAAGGTTTCGAATAAACATTCCACCAATCACCATTCTGAAGAGTTCAAACACTAATAAATTTATGTTGATTCAGCAATCAACATCTGGATTAATCGTATAATGTTTGGTAGTCTACCAATATTTTAATTAATATCTTAGGGTCACGTTACCAATAAATAATCCGTCGAACTGAGCAATACTTACTCAGTTGCTCGAATATTGATCCAACTATCAATATTCAGTAATTCGTCGAATCGAGCAATACTTGCTCAGTTACTCGAATTTACAGTATTTGCTCAGACGAGCAATATCAACATAAGAACTACACGTATGTTCAATCCATGAATCATTGAGCATTCGTCACTCATGCTCGATTCAAATACACGTATGCTTTGCAGACTCCACGTTCGTGAGAAATTAATCACGTCACATGGGGGGATATTACTTAGGGTTTTGGTCTGGCGGCCTACGGCACGTGGATTCATCCACGATGAGAAGTGTGAGTAAGACGTGCAAACAGTTGAAAGAGTTAGCAAAGTAGTGAGTGGACGGTTAACTAAGTCTCCTCACGACCTGGAACTGGTTTCACCACGGTTTCCCACTTTCCTACTCTTTCACTCAAGAAACCGTCACACTTACAGGGATCAATGTGTTTATTCCGATAATATAAATTAGTCTCTGGATCCATGATTGAGACAAGACAATTTTTCGAGTCATCACTCTCAAAAATTCCATCAATCGACCAGAACTTACTTTTAACTCTACAGTTCACAGAAAACTTTTAGAAATCTTTAACACATCTATAATCCTTGATTATCATTGATCCCACACAATTCTTAGCTTCCCTCCTACAGATCGACCCATTTCCCTCTTTGTGACCTAATTGACTCTGGAACGGCCATTGACTTGGTTTAGGCCGGAGTCCTACAGATTGATCTCTCGAATCTAAGCACTCCATTTTCAGTGCATCTGTGTAAGGTTGAGCAGTTTGCTCGGTTGAGGAGTCTCGACGACACGTCTGTCTCTTTAATTCCATAAAAAACCAGCAAATCGTTTTTCCCCATCTACAAATTGGCGACCACAGTGGGAGATTAATTTCTCGGTTGCAATCTCAATTTTTTAAAAATGGCTGGTCTTAGGTCTGGGTTAGTTACAAACACAAACAATGCTAGCACTAGCAACACTGGTGGTACTCCAGAAACTGCTCCTGCTCCCAACAAAGGCATTGGTAATACCACTCCTCCTCTTTAAACCAACATTGGAGACAATCCTCTCTTAGGCCCGCATCCCTAAGAACTCAGAGAAAATCCGCCCACCATAGCTGATCTCATGAAGGTTCAAGAAGTTCTCGCCAAAAATCAAACTGATATGGTCAATACTCAGAAAGAACTATGCAATTATCTTAAAACTCTCACCGAAAAAATCTCAGAGAAAACTAAGGAAGGGTCGGAGAAAGGAAAAGCCAAAGAAACAGATCCTGAAATTTCACCAATCCATGTGGTGGATGATGATGAAGCCTGTAAAGCTGCAGAAAATCCACCAGAGAAGGAGTCTGCAGGTTTTATCACTCATGAAGATCTGTAGCGCTTCATGGAAGCTTGAGGAAAAAACAAGGCACAATCTATCCATCGTCATCAACCGCCATATCCTGCTGTTACACAGAGAATCCCTCTCCAAAAAGGCTACACTTCTCCAACGTTCACACTGTACAACGGAAATGGGAACGCTCGGGAACACGTTTCTCGATTCCTGGAGGCACTAGGAGAGCACGAACATAACCATGTTATCCATATGAAAGAATTCTCAAAATCTCTGACGGGCCGAGCATATACCTGGTACAACAACATTGCACCTGGGAGCATCGCTAACTGGGGAGGAATGGTTAACGCCTTTTACAGGAAATACTTCTTCGTCTCTGAGAAGATTACTCTTTCTGACTTAGGAAGGATGGCTCGGAAGAGTACTGAACATCCGAATGAATATGTGAAGAGGTTCAGAACCCAAGCTTTGGATTGTCACGACCCTAATATCACCGAACGACAATTGATGGACTTATGCATCAACGGGATGATCCCGATTTACAGAGCTTTTCTGGAAAATCTCTGATTCCAAACCTTTTTAGAACTTCACGAAGCGGCCAAGCGATCGACAACTAACGCTCCAGCCTTACTGGAAAGAGCAAAAATCATCAAAGCCGAGGAGCCGCGAGACACTCGAAATAGCACCAAGCGCCTGATCAACAAACAATACAATGTTCAACCTTCCATGAATGTTGACGAAGGGAGAAAAAGGAAAGCTGATGCGCAACAACATAAGAATGCTCCTCCAACATCTACGAAAGCACCAAGGAATGACAACCAAACTCAAAACGCACCAGCGCCGGCTCCACGTCAGCAGAATGATCAGGAAGTACCATATTTTCCTTTTCCTATTGAAGAGGTGATCGAGTTACTGGAAGTCTGGATCCAATATGGTGCGATCAACTTACCTCCCGTCAAGAGAGAGCCGACAGACGAGAAAGTGGAGAATCTGCATTACTGTCGCTTTCTGAAAAAGCGGGGGTCTAACAACCTCACCCAATATTTCGATTAGAAATTTGTATGGACTAACTCCAATATACTTTCTAGAGAATCAACTAACAGTCAGACTCAATCTAGATAAAAGTATATCAAAGAGTTAATATCTCAATCTCTCGATTTGATTTTTACTCAAGCAAATGGAAATCTGCGAGTCTTTATCAAATACTAGAGAGATAAATTTGGATGGTACCAAAGACCAATATCCAAGTGTCAATCAATTTAAATAAACAACCAAAGGTTGGATATTCTAATTGATTGATCTTAACACACAACCTGTGATATTTCAATTATATAACAAAATATAATGCGGAATAGAAATAACACAGACACCAGAAGTTTTGTTAACGAGGAAACCGCAAATGCAGAAAAACCCCAGGACCTAGTCCAGATTGAACACCACACTGTATTAAGCCACTACAGACACTAGCCTACTACAAACTAACTTCGGTCTGGACTGTAGTTGAACCCTAATCAATCTCACACTGATTCAAGGTACAGTTGCGCTCCTTACGTCTCTGATCCCAGCAGGATACTACGCACTTGATTCCCTTAGTTGATATCACCCACAACTAAGAGTTGCTACGACCCAAAGTCGAAGACTTCAATAAACAAATCTATATCACACAGAAAAGTCTATGATAATAGATAATTCTGTCTCCCACAAATAAACTATCAGTTTTGTTCCGTCTTTTGATAAATCAAGGTGAACAGGAACTAATTGATAATCCGGACTTATATTCCAGAAGAACAACCTAGTATTATCAATCACCTCAAAATAATCTAAATCGTATGGTAGCGAAACTAGATATTGTGGAATCAGAAACGATGAGACGAAGATGTTTGTGATTTCTTTTTATCTTCCCCTATCAGAGATATAATCTCAAGTCAATTATTCAATTGAACTCATACGATAGAAAATGGCAAGATCAGATTGCTCAACTACAAGAAAGTAGTTTTGTATGGCTTCACAATCCCAATGAAGTCTTTCAGTCGTTAACCTACAGGGTCTCGAGAAGAAACCTAAGGTTAAAGGAGAATCAACTCTAGCAAAACCAACTAGTATCACACAGGAGGTGTGGGGATTAGTTTTTCCAGTTGCTAGATGTCTCCTTTATATAGTTTTCAAATCAGGGTTTGCAATCCAAGTTACCTTGGTAACAAAGCATTCAATATTCACTGTTAGATGAAAAACCTGATTCAACCAAGCTAATATCTTTCAACCGTTAGATAGAAACTTAGCTTGTCACACACAAATGAAATGTATTCATTTAGGTTTGAGTAACCGTACCTAAACGTGTACACTTAGTTGGTTCACAAATAGTTAACCAATGGTTAGCCATATGAGTACTTTCATATTAACCGTATTCATCTTTCTCATAACTAGTTCAAATGACTCATAAGAACTAGTTCAAGAGTTGTTCAATTGCTTAGGTCTTTATTCATAGACACAATTGAAACAAAATCGGTTTGATTCACTTGAATCAATTCATGAACAATATATCCACAGTTTGCAAAGATTGCATTCCTTATAATTTATTATTTTAAGTTCATCAACAACCAAACTGAGAAATAACCAGCTTGGGTACGCATACGGGTATGCATACCTTAGCTACCGGATTTGAGTTTACAAACTCAGCAGAAATTTTCGGTTCGAAAACTTCCGTGGGTATGCGTACCTAAGGTGACTGGTTTACTAGTTTGCAAACTTACAAACTCGGCAGAAATTTTCGGTATGAAAACTTCCGCAGGTACGCGTACGGGTATGCGTACTCAACCTGTCTCCTTCACCAATACCGCATGCACACATATGCACGCACTTGGTTTCCGCCACATGGATTTATACACTAATATGTGAACACACTATATATGCTTATATCCATAATTGGTAATCTCATTCAATCATTGAAACATTCTTCTATAATGTTATAACAATTGTTATTCACGACTATCGTCATCAAAGATATTTTCAAGATTGAAACGTCTTCATGACTTGCGTCACGGGTAAAGATGAAAATGGTTAAAGCAAAAGCTCACCAACACATATTTCGAGAAAAAGATACGCGAGTAAACTCGGCTCGAAATAGCAAATGTGTATGTACGAAAACTATCATACTTATACGACTTTGTCTCAAGAGTAGGAGATAAAATAGACTTTTGAGTGACAAATAAGTTCAAGTCTCCACATACCTTTTATTCGAATGAAGTTCCACTTATTCCTCGAATAGTTCTTCGTCTTCGTAAGATGATCGCCATGGAGTCTGGAGCTCAACTGCATTTAAGTATCTTATATCAAGACTTAGTCATAAGTAAACTAGAAATCAAGACATATGGTTTTGATCACTAATATTGAAAAACATGTTTGATATAGCAACGCATGAGAGTTCGACCGAGCAGTGCTCTAACAATCTCCCCCTTTGTCAATTTTAGTGACGAAACTATCAATACATATGGATTACAAAATAGATAAAAACTTTGTAGCTTCAAGTCCACATGCTTGATCTCCTTGGCGCTTCAACATTACTCGAAAACTTCGTCTTTTCTAAGTACTCCCATGATTCCAAAGGTTGTAAGTTCAGCATCATAGTTGTTGAAGTTCCGTAGCCATAACAATGAGAAAACAAAATCTCTCGATCATTGTTATACAGTGTCATAGTATTATTACACAGCATCAAAGTTCTCATATCATAACTTCGACAACAATACTATGGTGATATGTATCACTCCCCCTTAATCAATACTTCATCTCAACACGAAAGCCACTCCCCCTTACATAATGATCCGAAAACCATATGTATTTGTAGTATGAAAACTACATATTAATTCTCCCCCTTTTTGTCAATAAAATTGGCAAAGGTACGAAAACGGGATCCTAATGAAAATTTTCATGGAGATTCAAGACCAAAGAAAAGTACGTATCAACTTTGTTTAGATGCAATCATAAAGCTGAAGCTAAATGCATTCATCACGGAGTTTATAAAGATACAAGATAACTCCTCAAATATTCCACAGCCGCACTCCCCACAAAGATATGGTAATTAAGCGCAAGTTCGAAAGAACTCTCCCCCATTTGATGTCATTCCCGAAAGAACAACAAGAGCGACCTTACTTTTATGAGAAAAGAAGGATTTCTTTGGACACCAAAAACCACAAAATTATTTTGTATCCAAAATTCTCAATTAAACTAACCACAAGAGAACTCATGATTAATTTCATCTGAATACACAACCAAAATAACCACAAACGAATCTATGATTAGTCTAGTTGGAAATGCTCACACAAGAAAACTTATGGAGCCGCACAGTATATACATAAAATATGGATCAGGGAAGATCAATACTGCGGAATGTACAAGGATTCATTCTATTTTCCATCACTATTTGCACAATGACATATAATAGACATAATCCTTGTAAACAAAAGATTTTAACCTATCTTCCATCAATAAATGACATAATAGGCTTAACTTTTGTTTGTCAAAAGTTCATCGATCTTGTATCAATACATGCATATCGACATATAACCGAGATAACTTTTGACAATATATGGGACAGTAATAGTTCACGGATGCAAACACACATATCCCATAACACATTGCAATATATAAAACCATAAAGATTAATAGTGCAAAAATCATCTTCCAAACCAAACTTTAGAATTTAAACAAATAAATCTAAAAACATGAAGATGAAAACGTTGGACATAACTATGTGTACTCACAATAATGGCTATTCTAAACCCTAGTTATCCTTCTTAAACAAAAACAAGAATAAAATTCTTTTAAGAAGTTTCCTAGATAAATAAAAAGCAAAACATCTACTAGAGACCGATCACAAGCTAAATCAAGGTTCACGTTCGCCAGCTTCACGGGTTTCGAGGCCTTTGAGCTTGTGATTCATAATATCAACTGCGTCTTCGGAGAAGATATCCTCATTGAGAAGTTCTTTAGCATGTGATTTTATGAGACGAAGGTCAGTAGTAACCTTTTTCAACTCAATTCTAACCACATCAAGGTCCTTCATTGTATCAACAAGTTGCAGTTTTGCTTCCTCAAAGTATTTAAGAAAATCATGAACCACTTCAGCAGAAACCATATCCTCATTCTCATCATCTTGGTGTGAGTAGGCATAGTAGCATGAGGCATTAGGTGCACCATCTTCTACAAGAGTTATTTCCTTCCTCTCTTTTGATTCGAAACCAAAACCTTTCTCAAGAAATCCCTTTGCAGAATCACCATAGTGAGATGAAGAAGAAGACATTCTTGATAACCCGGAAAATAACCTAGAGTATGCGAACGTGACTTACGAAACTCAATAGGTCGGGTACTTAAAAGGTTTCTTAGGTAAGGAATTTTAGGGTTTCCTTAATTGGCTCGTGCCAGTCACATAGGTAACCTGTACGAGATCAATCTCGACCCAAAAGCAAGACAAAGGTCGTGCACGCACAACCATGTTGAAGAACTCTTGAAATTTTGAAGAAATCAAAATGACTCAAAAACTCTGTCTCATAGAGAAGCAGTTTTTAGAGTATGTGAGTAGCACCTTGTTTAACCAAACAATAAAAATAAAAAATTGACACAGCAAATACAAATACCTGTACAAGTATTTTTCCAGAAATACTCATGCTAAAGACGATAAGAAAATAGCTTGAGAATCCAAGAATACTATTGACACAAGTATACCTGAGCATGTCTCTCAACCAGGATTTTTGTGTGAGATATTTCAACCTTGTGATTAATTGGCACAAGTATGAGATTTTAGCTCATCAAATGAATATTGTTTTTGGTTAAACAACTTTCTTCGGTATTTTGGAAGAAGACTGTTATGATGTGAAAGATTATCATAAAAATTACTATCATCATAATCTGACACATAATAAGGATTTTTACCTGAAGAATGTTGTCTAGATGGAGTACACAACTTGTTGATAATTTCCTTATATCCCTCAATAATCAATTTTAGGTTGTCATCCATCTGCTCATATCTGCATTCTTCTCTTGATAAACGATTCACATCAGCATAATCTCCATTTTTGGTAGGAGAGAGAACGGGAGTTCTTCTTGGATGATATTTGTAACGAGGTCTATTATGCTCTTGAGCACTTGAGGAACTCATTGAACGGACCTTCCTGGTAGGGAACACAGGATGTGTACTAAATCCAATTGGTTTAGACATACAAATGTCAGTTACACCTTTAAGAATTAAATCTAAGGTGTGTTGAAGTTGAACCAACGATTTGTTTTTCAACTTGGATTTCCTCTTTTGCACTATATGCCCTTTTGAATCACAAAAAAGGCACACTTTCTGATCACGGGAGTGATTAGAGATCTCAGACCTGTCATTATCGTTTGGAGATGTCTTTCTTCCAACTGATGTGTGAATCCCCTGCACATTAGTTTGAGTGGGAAGGGAATCTGAAATTACTTCTGAAACTGGAACTCTTTCAGTTTAAATAGAAGTAATTGGTATAGTAGACTTTCCTGAACATTCTTGAATGGAGAGTTTACTCAAGAGATGTTCAACATCTAAGGCATCCTTTTTAAGTTTTGCCTCAAGTAAGATACGAGTTGATCGAACTTCAGGATTTTCTTTATATGAAGCCTTTTCACTTGAACCACAATCTTTTACTACACCAAGAAGAACATTCACATGTTTTTTTTAAATGGTTGAATCTATCAGCTTGAATTCTAACAAGATTTAGAATTAGTTTACTCTCTCTAGTTGTTTCCTCTTGAATAGCAGAGTCAGATTCATTGGAACAAAACATGTCATTGTTAGTCTGTTTCGTTTGAACACTAGGTTCGTATATAGCAGAGATTGAGGGATATTTGTCTTTGATAGACATATTAGAAACAGAATTTTTATTTCTGGTGACGCGTTTATCAGAGATTTTACTGTCCATCTAGTCAGATCGCTTACAAACACATACTGGTAAGATCTTTAAATGTGTTTGCCTACTCTGATACCAATTGAAAAAGCGGGGGTACAACAACCTCACCCAATATTTCAATTAGCAATCTTTATGGACCAACTCTAATATACTTTTAATCAACTAGACAGTCAGACTCAATCTTAATAAAAAGTATATCAAGGAGTTAATACCTCTATCTCTCAATTTGATCTTTACTCAAGCAAATGGAAATCTGCGAGTCTTTATCAAATACTAGAGAGATAAACTTGGATGGTATCAAAGACCAATATTCAAGTGTCAATCAATGTAAATCAACAACCAAAGGTTGGATATTCTAATTGATTGATCTTAATGCACAACCTGTGATATTTCAATTATATAACAAAATATAATGCGGAATAGAAATAACACAGACACCAGAAGTTTTGTTAACGAGGAAACCGCAAATGCAGAAAAACCTCGGGACCTAGTCCAGATTGAACACCACACTATATTAAGCCGCTACAGACACTAGCCTACTACAAAATAACTTCGGTCTGGACTGTATTTGAACCCCAATCAATATCACACTGATTCAAGGTACAATTGCGCTCCTTACGTCTCTGATCCCAGCAGGATACTACGCACTTGATTCCCTTAGCTGATCTCACCCACAACTAAGAGTTGCTACGACCCAAAGTCGAAGACTTCGATAAACAAATCTGTATCACACAAAAAAGTCTATGATAATAGATAAATCTGTCTCCCACAGATAAACCTATGAGTTTTGTTCCGTCTTTTGATAAATCAAGGTGAAACATGAACTAATTGATAATCCGGACTTATATTCCAGAAGAACAACCTAGTATTATCAATCACCTCACAATAATCTAAATCGTATGGTAGCGAAACTAGATATTGTGGAATCACAAACGATGAGACGAAGATATTTTTGATTTCTTCCTATTTTCCCCTATCGGAGATATAATCTCAAGTCAATTATTCAATTGAACTCCTACGATAGAAAATGGCAAGATCAGATCGCTCAACTACAAGAAAGTAGTTTCGTCTGGCTTCACAATCCGAATGAAGTCTTTCAGTCGTTAGACTACATGGTCTCGAGAAGAAACCTAAGGTTAAAGGAGAATCGACTCTAGCAAAACCAACTAGTATCACACAGAAGTTGTGGGGATTAGTTTTCCAGTTGCTAGATGTGTCATTTATATAGTTTTCAAATCAGGGTTTACAATCCAAGTTACCTTGGTAATAAAGCATTCAATATTCACCGTTAGATGAAAAACCTGATTCATCCAAGCTAATAACTTTCAACCGTTAGATCGAAACTTAGCTTGTCACACACAAATGAAATATATTCATTTAGGTTTGAGTAACCATACCTAAACGTGTACACTTAATTGGTTCACAAATAGTTAACTAACGGTTAGCCATATGAGCACTTTCATATTAACCGTATTCATCTTTCTCATAACTAGTTCAAATGACTCATAAGAACTAGTTCAAGAATTATTCAATTGCTTAGGTCTTTATTCATAGACACAATTGAAACAAAATCGTTTTGATTCACTTGAATCAATTCATGAACAATATAGACACGGTTTGTAAAGATTGCATTCCTTATAATTTATTATTTTAAATTCATGAACAACCGATTTGAGAAATAACCAGCGTGGGTACGCGTACAGATATGCGTACCTTAGCTACCGGATTTGAGTTTACAAACTCTGCAGAAATTTTCGGTTCGAAAACTTCTGTGGGTACGCGTACGTGTATGCGTACCTAAGGTGACTGGTTTACTAGTGTGCAAACTTACAAACTCGGTAGAAATTTTCGGTATGAAAACTTCCTCAGGTACGCATACGGGTATGCGTACTCAACCTGTCTCCTTCACCAATACCGCATGCACACATATGCACGCACTTGGTTTCCGCCACATGGATTTATACACTAATACGCTAAAAATCTATATATGCTTATATCCATAGTTGGTAATCTCAACTCTACATTTCAATCATTGGAACATTCTTCTATAATGTCATAACAATCGTTATTCACGACTATCGTCATCAAAGCTATTTTCAAGATTGAAACGTCTTCATGACTTGCGTCACGGGTAAAGATGAAAATGGTTAAAGCAAAAGCTCACCAACACATATTTCGAGAAAAAGATACGCGAGTAAACTCGGCTCGAAATAACAAATGTGTATGTATGAAAACTATCATACTTATACGACTTTGTCTCAAGAGTAGGAGATAGAATAGACTTTTGAGTGACAAATAAGTTCAAGTCTCCACATACTTTTTTGTCGAATGAAGTTCCACTTATTCCTCGAATAGTTCTCCGTCTTCGTAAGATGATCGCCATGGAGTCTGGAGCTCAACTGCACTTAATTATCCTAGACCGAGACTTAGTCATAAGTAAACTAGAAATCAAGACATATAGGTTTGATCACTAATATTGACAAAAATGCTTGATATAACAACGTATGCGAGTTCGACCGAGCAGTGCTCTAACATCTGGAAGACGGGTCTGTAGAAACATCCTCTCCGGAAGTTTCCTCTCTAGAAACATCATCTTCAGAAGCGCTGCCACGGGAATCCGTCATCTTTGCGAAATTATTGTGACATCGATGCACAAATTTCATCAACACAATGGAATTAAAGCAACAGAATAATTATGATGCTCACATCAACCTCTACAAAAATGGTAATCCTTAACTCTTACATATTTACGGTTTCACGAACTTAGTGATAACAACGTAAAACTCTGAAAACTTGCTCGTTTCTTCAAACCTGCAAAAACGAGCAAAATTTATCATTCAAGAGTCTACACTGACTTTTCATGAAACTATGAACAATTCACATAAACTCTTCATGTGAACGTTCCATGATTTTATGCCGCAAACACACATCATAAAATCATAAAATACAATTGTTTATCTCTAGCAATTACTTAAAAATTTTATATTTGATTTTTAGCAAAAAAACTAAAAAAAACTCACGCATGTTTTAAATTTTTTTCTCTCTTTTACGTGAGTTAATAATAAAAAAAACATATTTTGCTCAAACGAGCATTCGTCTATGAAAAGGGGGTCATTTCTATTTTTGTGAAGGTACGCATATTCCAAATAAAGTTTTAGAAGTTCACGAATAAAATTTTATCATAAGGTGGTCTATTTCAAAAAAAACTCTTTGATATCAAGGATTATTATTTATTGTTTTGACTAGCGAACGAACGTTCCTAAAAGTATTTGGAATCTTATGCTTTGAAAAAATAAATTTCGTTCTCATGAAACCTCATAAACAAAATTTTCTCTACTGCAATTAAACTTTGTCTATTTAAAATATATATAAATATATATATATATATATATATATTTCATATTAAGGATTGTTACTCGTTTCTTAAACTATCGAACGAAGGGGCATATATATATTTTCAAAAAACAACAAATTTCCATAAAACCTATGCATGCATGAAACTATAGGATTTTGTTTTGAACAACTCATCATAGTATACCAGTCGGAAAAAAAAAAACTTACTTGTCAACGGGCGTCGGAAGTTGGTCGGTGGTGAGTGGAACACCGACGATGACTGGAGCTCCGACGAACAAAAAAAAAAAATTGCTCGTGAAGAAGAAAAGGAAAGGGAGCTGGTCGGTCACTAATTTTTTTTTTTTTAGGGTTACTTCCCTTTTATACCAATTTATTTCCAAAAACCTAATAAAATAAGGATTTCCTTTTAAGGCTCGGTCCCATAAGTCCTAAACCGACCAGAACTGAGCCTTCGGGCGTCCAAATCA
Source organism: Papaver somniferum (assembly GCF_003573695.1). Classification (NCBI taxonomy): domain Eukaryota; kingdom Viridiplantae; phylum Streptophyta; class Magnoliopsida; order Ranunculales; family Papaveraceae; genus Papaver; species Papaver somniferum. The sequence goes on from NC_039358.1 coordinate 101,774,931, forward strand.
GCAGTGCCTCATCTCTCCGTGCTCATGGGATGACACTCTATCATACTATCAGGGTTCTCACCTGAACATTTGCTCGTACATGACAGCATTGGATCAAATCGGGGATTCTGAAAATACCTTTGTACAACTGAGTTCAACCACCGATCTCGTCGACTGAAAATCACCATCTAATGCTTACCGCGGAACATGACTGTCCCTCCCTAAGCAAATGTTGATGGTGGATATTCAACAAAGGTCAAAATCGTACATGATACTGCATGTTTCTGACACGGCTTCAGTAACGCATGTGACGGTTCATATTTTACGAGCCATGATGCATATGTCACTCGAAAGGCCTCCCCGAAGCGTTCGATGTTGCTCATTTCATCACGACCTCTATGTAGAATAACATAATTGGGCGGTTCTCCGTATGATTGAGAACTTAAACACCTTCAGGACGTCGGTGACACTCGTTGTTCCCTAACTACATAGAGAGACCCAACTCTACATAGAAGATCGATTGGGCCTAATTGTTTGTTGATAGGGCAAAACGCCTTCAGGACGTCAATGACACTCATTGTTCCCTGACTATGTAGAGAGATCATGTATAGATTCAGGCGGCTCTCCATACATAATTGTTGAGAGGGCTAAACGCCTTCAGGACGTCGACAACACTCGTTGTTCCCTGACTATGCACCTTTCAGAACGGGTATGACGCTTTAACTAGCTAATATCCTTCTACAATAGATTAATTCTACCGTTACATTCACCACTGAATTCCTAGAAGATAATCTATTTTATCTCATTACTCCGATTCCATGGTCGAATCCACGGTCGATCCCATGGAACGGTAATAGATAATTATTTTATCTCATTATTCCGATTTCATGATCGAATCCACCGCTGATCTCATGGATTGGTAATAGATAATTTTATTACTCTGATTCTATGGTATAATCCACGATCCCATGGGATGGTAATGTAACCACTCATTTTATTACTCTGATTCTATGGTCGAATCCACGATCCCATAGAATGGTAATACTCGTTTTATTATTCCGAATCCATGGTCGAATCCACGGCTGATCCTATGGATTGATAATAGATAATACTCACCTTTATTACTCAGTTTCATGAACCATTCTCCACTGAATTTCATAAATCAGTAACAAATACTCAATAATCGGGCATCTGGACCATCACCGAGTAAGCCCCAAGAAAATGGTGCAAGTGTACTCGACAATGATGCACGAACGAGCACCCGGATGCACGCACGAGCATTCAAAAGTATGGACAAACGAGGAATTCGACACAAAATAGGGGAGAGAAAATAATAATATTAAAATAATAAAGAGGCGCCCAGGGACTGGGCCCACCGGCCGGCCATGCCCTATCCGTGGCCGTTCCCATGCCCCTTCCATTATTTTTTCCTTATTTCATTATCTTCATAAACTCATGAAAACTCCTTGATTCAGTCAACTTTCCTGGTTTGAGAAAAACTCACGGTTTCTCCATATTTTCACGATTTCATGAAAAATAATAAAAAAAATAGAAAAAGGTGTCGTGGGACCGGGCTACTTCGCTGGCCGGCCGTGCCCTAGTCGTGGCCGGTCCCACACCTTGCAATCCCTTATTTTCACAAATATTATTTTCCTCGTTTTATGAAACTCCTATGTTTGAGCAAAAAACCCTGGTTTCTCCATATTTTCTCAAATGTATTGCTAAAACCATGAAAAAGCCAAAAAGTCAAATGATCACATAACCGACTAGGCTATTCACGAAAAATATTATTATTATTTTAATATTAATTTTTTTTATTATAAAATAATTTTAAGTAAATAATAATTTGTGTAATTATACAAAGCTTTTGGTCGGTAGCCTAACAACAAGCTGGGCTCCAACGCCTTTTTGGATAGCAATACCTAATCTATGAAAAATAAAACTACCACTACCACTACTAGCGTCATTGCTAACTAAACAATTTTTTCAGACGCTTGAAAAAACACAAAGTATCCTCACCTAACTCTCCTAGAGTAGTGAAGGCTAGGACCCCCAAACCGTGGCCATGTGAAACACACTTGTCCAAGTACTTAGAGTGTTTACGTGAGACCGCATTAGCTATGGCTTTTCCAGGGACGAAAAACGAATTCCATCACCTGTGAAGGGCGAGACACCCGTGACATCCATACAAACATCCTTTCCATCTTCCCAGTTAAACATAAAAATATCAGCAGGTTTCAACTCCTTGTCATCATCCGTCAGAAAACCCAAAAAGACTTCCTTACGCACATACACACTAGCTTTGTAACAAATATCGGTGATTACATCACGAACAAAATCATGTCGAAACTTAGGGCCTATATCCTTAGCACAATGAAGAGTGTGATCCCCAAAGATGTCCATGGATTTGTTACAACTTGAGCATAAGTCATTCTCACCAAAAAAATTAAGGAATACCGAGACGGTATCAAAGCACAGCTCTAAAATGTATGGGTCCGAGGCACTGGTTAAGCCCACTGATGGGTACAACCAATAAATAATCTTGTGCATGCTTGACCCGGTTGCACTGCCACAGGATGAAATCTCTTGTAGACATAAAAAATTGGTCTGAAATTTGCTTCTTAACTGCATCAAAATGAGTGACTGCCAGGGAGTGCATGGAGAAAGGGGCAGTATCATCGACACAGTATGTAGAAGGCAAGACACATACCTGAATAAAATTCTGGAGTGCAAACTGATAAGTGATAAGCATGTAAATGCTACATTTTATACCCATATTTATATTAGTTAGGATAAAATATTTTAGTTACTAATACTATTTTAGTGCTTTTATAGAAAGTACAAGTGAATTCGATCATCCAGCGAATAAACAGCAAAATGTGATACTTAATGGTGTTTGCGACGAAAATGGCAAAATGTGGTTGGCCTGGTACTTCCATATATCAGCAACCACAATGATGAAATATGCTGGCCTGGTATTTCTATATATCAGCAGCACTTATTATGCTGGTCTGGTATTTCCATGTATCAGCAGCTTATTATGCTGGCCTGGTATTTCTATATATCAGCAGCATTTACTATGTTGGCCTGGTATTTCTGTATCAGCAACACTTATTATGCTGGCCTGGTATCTCCATATATCAGCAATACTTATTATGCTGGCCTGGTATTTCTATATATCAGCAGCACTTATTATGCTGGCCTGGTATTTTCATGTATCAGCAGCCGGGTTGGCCTGATATTTCCATATATCAGCAACCACAATGACAAAAAATGACAAAATGTAGCTGGCCTGGTATCTCGATATATATCAGCAGCATAGAATTGTTTCAGAGGCGAGGCAAAAACGCAGCAAAGGAATTGAAATCAAAGTGGGGTTGGCACATGGAAACTGAAAATGAGAACTATTTTATCTTTCTTACTTTATTACAAATATATTCCACCGAGAAAGATAATTTATTTGTCATGTGAAGAATTAATTGAGGAATATTTACACGTGATTATTTTGGAAATAAAATAACTCTTTCTTCATTTGGGAGATTTTGGAAATAAGGGGAGTTTATTATTTCATTGGAAGAACGAGGTGGCAATACTATTTGGGGAAAGATACTGATGACGACATCAACTTGCATGCAAGATATTTCATAGAATAATTTATTTTGATACTTTGATTAATGAAATAAAAGAAAAGGAAGGTGTATAAGAAGGGGGTGACTATTTGAGAAACGAGGAGGCGCGGCTACGGTCGTTTATAGAGAAGAGGGTTTTGCTGTTTTGATTTCCTTTTCTCCATGATTTGCTAGATTGTTTGTTAGGGTTTAGGTAGAAACCAATTAATTGTGAAAACTCTAAATTGATATATGCTTAATAATGATTTGATTGATTAATAGTTTTTTCTTCACAAAGCTTGGTGTTTAATCGTTTATGTGATTTTCTTGATTATTTATGCTTTTGAATTGATATTTCGTGCTTCGGTTAAATCCCTAGACGTGGTATGCAAGGATTGATAGGTAATGCTTTAGAATCACTACCCATGAAGCGAAGGAAACTATAGCGGAGAAACAGTATTTGAAAATGCATGGAATATATTCTTAAAGATTAGTAGAGTTTGGTAATTAATTTGTGGAAACCGAAAATCCTAATAACCCATTTCCATTTTTTTTATTGTTAGAATTGTTATTATTCGATTTTGTTTCGAGTTTCTGAAAATTATTAAAACATTATTAATTCGATTATTCAATTCTTGGTATTAGTTAGTAGAAGTATTTTCACACTCCTCGTGGGAACGACCTGTACTTGCCATTGTCTACGAGTTAGACGTTGTGCACTTGTAGTATTTTATTGTAGGTTTCTGAGCCTATCAAGTTTTTGGCGCCGCTGCCGGGGAGTGGTTGCAAAATACTCTCTGACTGATTTCTTTTTGTACATAATTTTATTTTGTTTTTCTTTTAGATTTTTTTTTGGTTCTTTTCACGCATTTTATTTGATTTTTTTAGGTACCTTAGCCTTAAGTGTTGTGGGCGAAAAGAAAGTATGCACTCGCAAGCCTTTTGCAAGACACTAGTCCAAAAGGGGCTTTAAATGACAGTTGAAGTCTGTTATAAAACATGATTTATCACGGTTTTCATATGTTATTCGAACCGTTATTTATTTGGTGTGACTTTTTATAAATGACAAACAACGAACGTTATTAAGTATGACAAATAAAATTTGTGATTAAATGTCACGTACAAAATCTGTTATTAAGTATCATGGTTATTGTGTGTAAAATACAATAACATTTTATGTTTGTCATAAACAATAATATTTTCATTTAAATAATTTTAATTACAAATAAAATCATTAAAATTATTATTATTATTATAAATAAATATTTACGTCATTTTTTAGATTTCTTTTCCCGCTAGACTCATGTTTAGTTAAATTTGAATTTTGATTTTGATTTTCATCCAGCTGAATCGGGATCTGACACTAGTCCAATTAATCATCTAAATCTGAAAATTAAGAAAAAAAAAGGCGGATTCATTTAAAAGTAAGTATACTTGACTTTATCTGAAATATGAATTCAAGTTTACATTAAGAGCCCAAACTCAAATATACAAAAACAGATAAATTCATCCTACATTAACAACCCGAAATTTCATCTAAAACAACATTAATACTGAATTCACTTTATCTAAGTTTTTGGCCACCTACTGAAACACGTCCAAGTACTCCATCTCTATCGCATTTGCCATAGTTCCATCATTCAACTCGTCATAATCATCATTGCTTTGTGGATCTCCCTTTCTAAAATCAACAAAAACACTTGCAGCTGCTCTTTTCCTAACGATCTTCAAAAAACAATAGATATACGAAGGTATGGGGATCCTAATATATATATAACAAGATTCCAAGTCACATTTAAATACTTCTTGATGTGAATCAGTTACACAGAAACCAATACCTGACACATTCGCATATGTGGCATATATTAAAATCATAATATCTACAGATCAAATACAAATTAAATTGTATGTAAACTACTTAATGAGTTATGCAAGAAGATTGGGGTGGAGTGAATTTAATCCTAGAAAAACCTCAGAATGGCTCTACTTACTTATCAGAAACAATGTGCATTTTTTCAAGATGCATATATACCTGGGAGTCACGCATCTTCAGTTTAAGTTGTTGAAATCTTGATTCGTCTTTGCTTTCTGCTGGATGCATTTGAATTGCAGCTATCTTTAGAGAAGACTGCAGAGTAAAAGTAAATCATCATTTTTTCTATTAAAGAAATAGTAGCTATAAAAGCATACACTGAACCAGGGGATCAAATGTACACGCATACAGATAATTATACAACTTTACATGCTTTAAAATTGAAGAAAAAAAGGAAACAAATGAAGTTTGAACTACAAAATTAACATTACAAACCTTATGTAGTTGAGGATGAACAAACTTCTTCTCAAGCATTAATAAATATACTGCCTAAGGCACAAACCCTGTCCAACAAGGAGGATTCAGTGATGGTGGGACACCAGCATGTTATACTTGTCTCAGCAGCTACCTGAAGCCATTGACCTCCCAGGAAACAACAATATATTGGTTTCCAACCATTATTCCACTTAGTACAGCAGCGTGCAATCCCTTACTTGTTGTAAACCACTTTGATGTTGCACTATTTTGAGGAAGGGGCCACCAAGACCAGTGAAGTTGAACCGAGCCCGAGGAGAAGACAGAACAAGCATAGAGGAAGTTCGGCCACCGAGCTGAAAATGTTGGAACCAAAAAAGGTTTAATCAGTAAGGATCCTTTAGTTGTAATTCAGCTCTGGACTAAAACTTCAACCATAAATATAAAGGAAGACCAGCTCAATGAACCTATGAATAACATGGAAATGAGCATGTATTAAACGATAAACAACAACGTTTATGCGTTAGTGGTGGATTATAAAGAACTGTGATATTGGAATCAATAAGGAGTAACATTCTATAAACTATATTCCTATTTCCTTGGTTTCTATTCTTCTAAATTAGTGGGAAAGACCAGAAATAGAAAATAAAAAACAAACAAAAGCTTATAAATTTTTCTGATAAGGAGTAACCTCTTACTTTTCATATATTTCCCCTGTTTCACTCTAAAACCTATGCACACAACTAGCAGCAAGAAAACATGCAATGTCTACCTCAACTATGACAAAAGGAGATGAAGCTGCAGGACCAAAACTCGAAGGAGATAAAGCTGCAGGACCAAAACTCAGAGATGTTGAAGCTAGAATTCAAAATCAACTGATCATTATCACCATGAAAGCAATGATGTTTATAACTATCATGGGCATCATAAAACCCGCAGCAACAAACATATAAGTCAACATGACCGTACCTCTACCAACTTCAACTTTCATAAGGAGAAATAATCTTACAAACCCATATCCGAACTACAATTTTCAACATCACTACAATCTCAACTCAAACTCTAACACAACTGTGTACAATCACCATCATCAAAGTTTCTTTTGAAAGCAGTATAAACTCCGTGCAGACCATGATCAAGTAAAGCACATACCTCAGTAATCACCCAACTAATAACCGACGAACTACCTAGCACATGCGTTCGAATCGAGCCTGCAAACAAAAACATTAAACCTTCCCAATTTCCGGAAACTGACTGATACCCAATTTGAAGAATTGAAGTACATACCCTAACAACTAAAATTGAGACGGATGTTGTCACTAAAAAATAAAAATTGAAGAATCGGAGTAGAAACCCTAAAAATCCAAATTGAAATGAACCTTGTGACCGGAATCTGAAGAATCGAAGTAAAAACCCTAACAATTTTTGAAAACTGACCAACAATCTAATCAGTAGCAGCTAGGGTTCTTAACATGTAAAATTATCCGAAGTCTTCATCTTCTTAGTGCTAATGTAATACATAACAAAACCATAAAAAGAGAATAGAACATTACAGAAACGAGATCGACATTGTGAGTGAAACAAGCTGTATGCAAGAGAAGGAGAATAAAAGAATCTCGATCGTTTAATATGCTACAGATCGAAGAAAATGGATACAGATTGAATAGAATGATTCAAAGCTTGAGATGATATCATGGTTGCTGGAAGGATTTTTTTTTGAGAGAAACGGCTAGGGTTCTCAATGTTTTTGATAAAATAAAAATGAAGGCCAAAGGAAAGAGATTATCCGGGGTGATAAGGACAAGGATACATCTCCAGTCTATAGCTAAAACTAAACAGAGATGGGCTTGAAGAAGTAAACTCGGAAACCACTTGTTCTTCTTTTTTGGCAAGTTAGCCGCTGGCTAACCATTTTCATACTTATAGAAACACGGTGGTATACGTGGCTAATCACTTCTGGGCGCATAATAAAACTATTGGTGAGTGTATAATAATCTAAAATATTTGTCAGACTTATTCCGTGATTTAATGGTTGATCACTAAATCACACATCTTATAAATTATTACGATTCAAAATGACGGTTTATTTTCGTTAGATAGTGGGCCCAATTATTTTCATGTTATATGACAGTATTTATATGTGAAATCTTATTTACGTGAGAGCTACTCGGAAGATCCATTAGAAGTTTGCTTAGCTCATTTTGGGTATGGTTTTGATGATGATAGTGTTATTTGTGAAGTCAATGCTTTGTTAGATTCCACACCGCTGCTAGACACTAATAAATGGAAGCCCAAGCTACAACCTTTAATTCTTCCCGAGTTTCGACTAGTTCCATTAATTGAGAAAGCTCTGACCTTGACCCTTAATAATGAAACTGTTGTAGATGATAATGGGCCAATTAGTCACGATATCATTGTTCCGTTGAGCACTTGTTTCTCAGATCGTGATTTTCTAAAAGCTTATGTGAATGTTCCGTATAAGACTGAGTTCAGTTTTTTCTCTCTGGGTACTAATCATCATTGTTGCAGGATCATCTTTTCATCAAAACTAATTAGTTGGGTTGATCCCCAACTTTTCAGACTGTATATATATGATTTGCACCGTACTTTTGAGTACCAACCTCATCTTGTTTGAGAACGTGCTACTGAAAGCAGGGAAACAAATACATTTCGCTTCATGGGAGTCAACCCATCATATTTGTTCCCTCTACCCTATCTTTTTCTTTTTTTTTTATTGTTTCATTTCTCATCCTAATTTTTACGTTGGATGACTCAGTTACATTGAGGACAATGTAATGTTTAAGTGTGGGGGTGTGGGTTATTATCCATATTTTTGCAAAAAAAAAATCAATTGCATAATATCTCTGTTTTGCTCGAGGACTAGCAAAATATAAGTGTGGGGGTGTAAGCAGAGCCCTTGTCAGTTGATAATAAATTACCAAGAATCACCTTTTGCACTAAAATAGTCTGACTCTGAGAGGCAAGGTAACAATAGGCGCTAGTGTCAGCCATGGTGTAAATGCCAAGTCCACCATCTTTGATAGGTAAGGTAGCTAATCGCTGTTGTAGAGGACCAAACCCTGCGCCATCACTAGTGATAAGAAGTCTTAAATACTTAAGTAAGTGATCACCGAAAGAAGCTGTGGCTGATTGCAGGGCTGCAAGATTGGTAGTACGCATTGCGAAATATAATCTAGAAACTCCAGTGCAATTGTGAAGCAATAGCATCTCACTTTGAGGGTCTTTGAGTTTCTTGATTGCAGACATCAATTGAACAGTCTTATTCACCCTGTTCAACATCATATCGCTGATAAAGTTCAAATCTAAACTCACCGGTCCACCCAACAGTTTAACACCATTAGAAGGTCTACCAATATCCGCAGGGAAAACACCATCATATGTGCGTCTGGGATCAGGAGAAGGCCAAAAGACTTCAGTTTTTTTAACATTAAGATGTAAACCCCTGCCTGGTCCTTCAGTTTCTATTATGCTCAGAGCCTTAGCTACCTCTAACGTGTCACCAATAATCGTACCATCATCAAGGTACCAAGCATGCAAGTCCAGTTTGCACCGAGAAGCAATAGTCTTCACCAGTAGGTGAAGTGTCAAAGCAAAAAGCAAGGGACCGAGAGGGTCACCTTGCTGAACACCAAGTGCAAAGGACAAAATATAATGGTCATAATAGAGTTTGGTAGGCCTCAAGTATTCCACCCAGCAAGAAATACCTGTACAATGAAGGCGGGCCTCCTTGATGAGTTGCGATCTACTCACCATGTTAAAAGCATTGGAAAAGTCAATGAGCAACATTGACATTTTATCTGAGTGACCATTCAACTCCAGTAAGCGATTTACAGCGTGTAAAATGCTTTCCCCTCCTGCAGGAATACCAACCCCGAATTGGTAACCATCCAAATAAGTAGACATGTCCTTCCCAACCGAGATAGCAGCCACCTTCGAGACCAATCGACGCCACACTGTACCAACTGCAATGGGCCTAATGCCACCTCCAAGTTTAAGTAACGGAGTTAAAGGTGCACTGGCGATAAACTCTCCCAAAACCGAAGGACATCTCCCAGCCAATGATGAGTGCTAAAAAGTGCATATTTCTATATATTTTTCTTGACATTTAACTCATCTTTTGTGCATTAATTCTACATTTTATCCCATATTCTGTATTTTCATTGTTTTCAAGAATAAATATTTTTCTTACTTAATTTTGCATTTTTAGGTAATAAATAAAGTTTGGATGAATAGCAGAGCAGAAAAGAGCAGAAAAGTGGTGGAAGCCGATAGGAATCACGCAAGGAAGCCGCGAAGAATGTTGTGCACAAGACCAAAAGGCTAGAAGTGGGCTTGAAGAGGAAGAATTGTTCTTAAAGAAGATATGGGCTTGGCATACCCAAGGCCCAAAACCCTCACCCAAACCCATTTTCTATAACCAAAACCGCCTCCATTCTCAGCCGTCAGATTGGATCCAACTCATCATCCTACGGTCGCTCATTCATAGAGCATGAAAATCTGAAGTCTCTGCCAAACACCACAGCGCTTAAATTCCAAGCCTTCAGATTAGATTGTATTTGAATCCAACGGTCGCTCCTATGCCTGTGCATCAAAATTAGATACTCCCGCTTTACACTACAGTACCTAACATCATCTAGCACCGTTGACTTTGTTGTATTTTACAATCCAACGGTCGAAGTGATTCATCTCTCATACCACCGTTAGATCTACCAACCATCTTCGTATCCAACGTCTTTCACACGCTGATCATCAGATTCTTCTGTTCCGCCTCACACCGAAAAGACCTAACCCTATACCCTAAAATCTATCGACTTCTCTTTCATTTCCTTCTTCTTCTTCTCTTTCTCTCCACCTCCTCTCTGCAACACCCATTCCACCACCATACCTCTGCCACAACCACCAAAATCCATCATGGCTCTCACCAATCGAAACCCATCATTATCCTACCCTTCTACCTACCTATTTCACCATTCTCTCTTCCTTTTCAGAAACCCTAGAGGAGAGATTAGTGAAATATGTCGAGCTAGAAAGAGAAATTGAAGGCATGGGAAGGAGCAGAGAAGGGAGAAGAAGCATGGGTTGAAGACGGACTCGTCTTATCACGTTTGGTAAGTTCGAAAATCAAAACCCTAGTCTACTGTCAATTTGGGGGTTTTTTGTATATGAACCCTAATTCTGTTGAGAGAGAATTTGGAGGAGGAGAGTGAGTGAAATAGGGTAAGTAATTAAACCATTCCCCTAATTTGTCGAAACCCTAGGTCCACTGTGTATTTTGGGAATTTGGGGAAAACAGAGTCTGAACCCAAATTGGGATTTTTGGGTATAAATAGAACTGATGTAAATGTTGTTGGGTATGCCTGGATTAACCAGAGCATCAGTAGAATAGTTTACTTATGAACTGTAGCTTTGAGGGTTTCAATCTTTTCAATTCCATGATTCTCAATTCAAATGCATTGTTAATTTTAGCTGTTCTGAACTCCAACATGTATTTAATTTGAGTGTGTGATTGTTACATTTTATATCAAGCTCCTGTTCATGTTTATCTAGATGCTGGAATAGCCAGTGTCATTTGGTCTGATTTTTGGAGAGCTGGATTAGCCAGTCTCTCCAATCTTTGTGCTGTTCATATTTTGCTCTTGTTTTATCCACTGTTAACTGTTACTGTGAGGTTATTGTTGTTGTTTTCTTTTAATTTAAGTTTTACCATGTTTTAGTTTGTCACCTTGCTGAGGAAAAAGATGAAGCTTCATGTGAATGCTAGTTAACTGATATGTAGAGAAGAGTTTTGTGGTCTGAAATTGTGCAGGATAATCATAATTTAAGCACTTAGTTAGGCTAGCCTTGTGACTAATGGTGCTGCATCTCATGCACAGTTGTTGCTAAGCCCTTTGACTAGTTGTACTTTAATCAGACAATTAGTACTTTGGTAAGTATTTTAGCTGTAATTAGGATATCCCATAGGAAGAACAAGAGGCAGAAATTTGAGTCACATTGAAGATTGATTAGCATAAGTTTGAGGTGAAATCAAAAACCTCAGTGCCACTGCCCTATTACCATTTTGTCTCACTGTTTCTACTTCACTATTAACTTAATTTCTCATCTCCACTGCCCTTGGCTTAGGCCTTGGTTTATCTCTTTGTCATTCTTTGTGTCACTGTCACTTTTCCAGTCACTGTCATCACCTAGTAGTTTCTTTGCTGTTTTAGTTTACTTGTTCATTGTTTCACATTTTATCACTTTCACTGTCACCTTCTCACTTTCACTTTGTTCCATTTTGTTTTGCTTTTGTTCTTTGTTTAGTTTCATTGTTCTGTCACCTTCTCATAATACTTTTGTTCTGTTTGCTTTTGTTCATTGTTTTGCTTTTGATGTGTTCACTGTCACCTTCTCACAACACTTTTGTTACTTCAGTTTCAAGTTCTGTCACTTAAAAGCCCATTTGCTCTCTTGCTTGGCTAAAGCCTAGTCCATAGCTCAGAAGCCTAGCTCAAGCTAAGGCCCAGATTCATTACAAAGCCCAGTTCAGTCTTGGGTTAATCTAGAAGCCCATTGACACTCAAAGCCCAGTGCACTTCAAAGGCCAAGGATAGTGCACTTCAAGACCAACTGAGCCCAAGCTCAGTTCACTTCATTGTCAAACAAGCCTATAATCCAAAGGTACCCAAAGCCCAAAAGGCTTCATAGTTAACCAACAACAATTTAGGAGCCCAAAATAGCTAGAAAACTCCAAAACACTCCCAGTCTCTGTGGATCGACCCGTACTTGCACGAGCTACAACTGACGACCGTGCACTTGCGGTATTACTGTAGGCCCGTTTTCATTGCGCTTAATTTTCACACACCTCCGGGCCCACCAAGTTTTTGGCGCCGCTGCCGGGGACTCGGTTTGTTTCTCTAGTAGTTTTATTAGGTATTTTTGCATTTCACTGCATAGCATTTGCATCTGCATCTGCTTCACTTCATTTGCTGTTGGACCTGCTGTTCTGAACCAGTTTTTCCTCTGGTGGGACGCCACCAAGGAAAAGAACCAAAGCCCAACTGGGTTTTTGCAACAATATCAGAGCAGCTGGGCTGTGCTAAAAAGGTAAACCCATTCAGAGAACCCGAATTGTGGGCTTCCAATTTTTAATTGTGGGCTTGTAATATTAAAGCCAATTTTTGGGCTTTTTATTTTCTGTTGGGTTTGTAATTAATTTTTGTGGGCTTGTTTGTTTAATTTGTGGGCTTGTTTAAATTCTTTCATTGGACTGGTATTTTGGACTCTGGGTTTAAACACAGCTGAGCTTGTAACCGATTGTGGGCTTGTTTCCACTCAAGAGTGGACCTCGAAACCAAAGTTTTAAAACAAACGTCGGGCCTTAACCAACTGGGCCAAATTAAACTTTCAAAATTAAAACTTAGTGTTTCGTGGGCCGCAGCCTTCCTCCCATTCCATTAGAGGACCAACAGTGGGCTTGCTCCCAATTTCAAAAACCAAAACTTTTCTCCCATTCAAAAACCAAATTTTTCTTGCTCCCATTTTAACAACCAAATTTTTTCTTCTTTAACCCATTAAAACCAAACTTGCTCCCAAATTCTAAAAAAACCAAAAAAATGTCTCCCACCAAAACCAAATTTTTCCCAAAAATCCAAACCCTTTAAAAACCAAATTCTGAGCTTTGTACATTCTTTACTTAGCTTTTGAGCCAATCATGAATAGATCTTTTTCTACAGTTGGGGAGTACAACAAATCCCTTAGAGAACTTGCATATGGACAAACTTCACGTTATGAACCTTCCACGGACCATGATGTCAATAGTCATAGGAATTATTATGGACATTTTCAAAGTCCCGAGCCGCAATACATGAACCCTAATGACTATTCATACATGCATCATTCATCGCAACGTGAAAATAAACATTCTGCTAGAGCCTCACTCACACAATCATCACTTATGGATCAATTAGAAGCTCGAATCGCAGCTTTAGAAATGCAATCACATGAGGAATCTGTCACATCTAATTTTCTTAGGCAACCTGAAATCTATGCATGTCCCGCATGTGGTAGTTTAGACCACCCTGTTGAGAATTGTCATATTTTGCATAATTTTAGGCAATCTAGAGAAAGTCCAAGGTATGAAATGCCCATAAATTGTGAGAATGGTAGTCATTGGGACCATAATCAATCCTTTGAGGGTTGCGATGAATATTTTGTAAACCCTAATGACCATGCACACATGTACCATTCACCACAATTTGAACATGAAGAATTTGGTACTCCCATGAATTTAGACTCCACCACAGAAGCTTTAAGACTCAGTAAGCAAGACTTTGATAGATCTACATCACGAATTCATGCATATTTAGATCAGATTTTGCTTCACCTACAAAATGAGGAAATTCATGAGGAAATGTATGTTGTCCCTAATGAAGTGTCTAGTCCCATTCATGTAAATAATGTTGAATATGAACCTAATTTAGAGGAACATGAATCGACTAATGACACCACCACTGTTAATGAGGACCAATATGCATGCTACCGTGATGATGACTATGATGATTATGATGATATGTTAGAAGAACATGAAAATATTGTGGAACCTGTTGGTTCAAAAACATATGGCTTCTCGCCCTCGACCTTCATGAATGTTGTTCTTTCTAATACTCATTGTAATTCATATGATTTTGATATTGACATGGGATTCGTACAATTATTCTGTGAAGATGAGCATGACATAGGAATAGTTGAATCTTCTGTAGACACTAATATGCATGAAAATATATTTGATGTGTCTGATTCTCTACCTAGGTCACATTGTGATATTTCTCCTGATTTGCCGATGCATGAGAATGAATCTGTTGATGATGTTGATGATGTTGATGACTCTGATTGTGATCTTGCCGATTTGTTTGATGATTGTGAGCATGTTGTGACACTTGTAGAATACTTAGGAGATGTTGATGTGCCTATCGTCCTACATAAGTCACAATCTGATGGCCTTCCACCCAACCTAGATTTGGTTCGTACCCATATTGTCAAACCGACTTTTCTGAGAGTCCCTAATCTAGGTTTGGAACTGTGTGCTTCCCAAGTCCTCTTGGACTATTTTGCTTCTAAGTATAATACATTTGAGGAACCACAGTTGGAATTAGCATGTTTGCCCGTCCCTAGCACAGTTCACTTTGAGCTAGACCTTGTGCATGATGAACCCCCAAAACTGCGAGATTTTGTTTCCAAAATTTTATCCGTTGAAAAATCCAGGTTTGGGGGTAGCTCATTTTGTTTCACAGTTTCCCTTGCGTTTCTTTCCTGTTATATTTGTGTGAAGCTGTTGAAACCTCTACACTTTGTCTTTTGGGTTGATCCTCAACTCTTTAGATTGTTAGTGTATGGTGAATTTTTTGTATATAATCCAGTAGATAAAATTTCTTAAAACCCTTTTGTTCCTTTTGTATATATTTTGCTAATCCAATATGATCTCGGCTGAAATATGTTGGATTTTTTTCCTTGAATAACGGAGTTCTAATCTTGCTTTCGCCGAAATCGGGTATTCTCTTTCCTTTTTCTCTACTCAACATGATCCTCTTCATATGTTGTATTATAATTTTGTTCATATTTTGAAACATTGAGGACAATGTTTAGTTTAGGTTTGGGGGTGAAAAGTAGGTACTTTGATAATATGCCATAATTGAAAACAAGAACTCCTTCTTTTTGAAAAAAAAATGAAAAATGAAAATAAAAAATTAAAAATTGAAAAAAAACATAAAAATGGAGCTCATTTACCTTGAAATGTTGACTCTTGTGCAAATATGTAATTATTAGGAGTCTTAGTCTAGATATTTAGGCACCCTGATTCTAGCACAATTCACATAGTGATAAGAAATTTGCACGCGCACGATCTACCAATACATGTATAGCCTCGATCTTCAAGGTGTTTGATAGGAAGTCACGATTGCCAATCACTTTAGAATACTGAAAAAATTGACTAGCTTGTTCTTTGGTTGGTTGGGATAGAAGGTGGAGGTTACATTAAGAAAGACAACCATCGAATTTAACTGGGTGCATCAAAAAGGGCTACCTCTTGCAAAGTGTCATGTAATCTTTTGTTTCCTTTTGTATATGTATCAAAAGTGTTTCCTTTATCAAAAAAAAAAAAAAAAAAAAAAAAAAAAAAAAAAAAAAAAAAAAAAAACGATGTATATATTCAGAAAAAAATATCAGAAAAATACAAAAAAATCAAGTATTTCAATTCCATCCTCTCTTGTTCCAAAAATAAAAGAGAGTAGTCAATGTAAATAAGAGTCATGTAAAGAGTCATTTTGTTGTTTCATTGTAATAAGCAAGGAAGGGTGTATGCCATTGATGTACAACGCGAGTAATTGTGAAATACCTCCAACTCATTCACAATTCTCGTAAAGTCCGGACAGCTAGCTAGATTTCGACCTTGGTTCTTAGCCTGAGAAACTATCTCTTGGTGATTAGTAGTCATAACTCAGATCTTTCTTTACACATGTGTAGATACACTTTACACTCTTATCACATGTCTTTTTTGTTATCAGTGCTAGGATTGTGCCTTTGATAGCTAGATTGACATCTCCATTTTGCTGTGAGCTTAAACTGTCTTGCACATGTCACATTTGATGGAATCTGAGCTTATATTTTGACCTAGAACTTTGTAGGTACGTTCTAAGCAAACCTTCACGAGACTTCACTCGTCCACTAGGGACACTTAGTGGTTTAAAAGGCTTAGTGCATACGCTAAATGCATTCGAGAGACCAGCGACAGTGGTATAGGTAGGATTTCCTTAGTTTTGTTTTACTTGAGGACAAGTAAAATTCAGGTTTGGGGGTATTTGATGAGTGCTAAAAGTGCATATTTCTATATATTTTTCTTGGCATTTAACTCATCTTTTGTGCATTAATTCTACATTTTATCCCATATTCTGTATTTTCATTGTTTTCAAGAATAAATATTTTTCTTACTTAATTTTGCATTTTTAGGTAATAAATAAAATTTGGATGAATAGCGGAGCGAAAAGAGCAGAAAAGTGGTGGAAGCCGATAGGAATCACGCAAGGAAGCCGCGAAGAATGTTGTGCAAAACCAAAAGGCTAGAAGTGGGCTTGAAGAGGAAGAATTGTTCTTAAAGAAGATATGGGCTTGGCATACCCAAGGCCCAAAACCCTCACCCAAACCCATTTTCTATAACCAAAACCGCCTCCATTCTCAGCCGTCAGATTGGATCCAACTCATCATCCTACGGTCGCTCATTCATAGAGCATGAAAATCTGAAGTCTCTGCCAAACACCACAGCGCTTAAATTCCAAGCCTTCAGATTAGATTGTATTTGAATCCAACGGTCGCTCCTATGCCTGTGCATCAAAATTAGATACTCCCGCTTTACACTACAGTACCTAACATCATCTAGCACCGTTGACTTTGTTGTATTTCACAATCCAACGGTCGAAGTGATTCATCTCTCATACCACCGTTAGATCTACCAACCATCTTCGTATCCAACGTCTTTCACACGCTGATCATCAGATTCTTCTGTTCCGCCTCACACCGAAAAGACCTAACCCTATACCCTAAAATCTATCGACTTCTCTTTCATTTCCTTCTTCTTCTTCTCTTTCTCTCCACCTCCTCTCTGCAACACCCATTCCACCACCATACCTCTGCCACAACCACCAAAATCCATCATGGCTCTCACCAATCGAAACCCATCATTATCCTACCCTTCTACCTACCTATTTCACCATTCTCTCTTCCTTTTCAGAAACCCTAGAGGAGAGATTAGTGAAATATGTCGAGCTAGAAAGAGAAATTGAAGGCATGGGAAGGAGCAGAGAAGGGAGAAGAAGCATGGGTTGAAGACGGACTCGTCTTATCACGTTTGGTAAGTTCGAAAATCAAAACCCTAGTCTACTGTCAATTTAGGGGTTTTTTGTATATGAACCCTAATTCTGTTGAGAGAGAATTTGGAGGAGGAGAGTGAGTGAAATAGGGTAAGTAATTAAACCATTCCCCTAATTTGTCGAAACCCTAGGTCCACTGTGTATTTTGGGAATTTGGGGAAAACAGGGTCTGAACCCAAATTGGGATTTTTGGGTATAAATAGAACTGATGTAAGTGTTGTTGGGTATGCCTGGATTAACCAGAGCATCAGTAGAATAGTTTACTTATGAACTGTAGCTTTGAGGGTTTTAAGCTTTTCAATTCCATGATTCTCAATTCAAATGCATTGTTAATTTTAGCTGTTCTGAACTCCAACATGTATTTAATTTGAGTGTGTGATTGTTACATTTTATATCAAGCTCCTGTTCATGTTTATCTAGATGCTGGAATAGCCAGTGTCATTTGGTCTGATTTTGGGAGAGCTGGATTAGCCAGTCTCTCCAATCTTTGTGTTGTTCATATTTTGCTCTTGTTTTATCCACTGTTAACTGTTACTGTGAGGTTATTGTTGTTGTTTTCTTTTAATTTAAGTTTTACCATGTTTTAGTTTGTCACCTTGCTGAGGAAAAAGATGAAGCTTCATGTGAATGCTAGTTAACTGATATGTAGAGAAGAGTTTTGTGGTCTGAAATTGTGCAGGATAATCATAATTTAAGCACTTAGTTAGGCTAGCCTTGTGACTAATGGTGCTGCATCTCATGCACAGTTGTTGCTAAGCCCTTTGACTAGTTGTACTTTAATCAGACAATTAGTACTTTGGTAAGTATTTTAGCTGTAATTAGGATATCCCATAGGAAGAACAAGAGGCAGAAATTTGAGTCACATTGAAGATTGATTAGCATAAGTTTGAGGTGAAATCAAAAACCTCAGTGCCACTGCCCTATTACCATTTTGTCTCACTGTTTCTACTTCACTATTAACTTAATTTCTCATCTCCACTGCCCTTGGCTTAGGCCTTGGTTTATCTCTTTGTCATTCTTTGTGTCACTGTCACTTTTCCAGTCACTGTCATCACCTAGTAGTTTTTTGCTGTTTTAGTTTACTTGTTCATTGTTTCACATTTTATCACTTTCACTGTCACCTTCTCACTTTCACTTTGTTCCATTTTGTTTTGCTTTTGTTCTTTGTTTAGTTTCATTGTTCTGTCACCTTCTCATAATACTTTTGTTCTGTTTGCTTTTGTTCATTGTTTTGCTTTTGATGTGTTCACTGTCACCTTCTCACAACACTTTTGTTACTTCAGTTTCAAGTTCTGTCACTTAAAAGCCCATTTGCTCTCTTGCTTGGCTAAAGCCTAGTCCATAGCTCAGAAGCCTAGCTCAAGCTAAGGCCCAGATTCATTACAAAGCCCAGTTCAGTCTTGGGTTAATCTAGAAGCCCATTGACACTCAAAGCCCAGTGCACTTCAAAGGCCAAGGCTAGTGCACTTCAAGACCAACTGAGCCCAAGCTCAATTCACTTCATTGTCAAACAAGCCTATAATCCAAAGGTACCCAAAGCCCAAAAGGCTTCATAGTTAACCAACAACAATTTAGGAGCCCAAAATAGCTAGAAAACTCCAAAACACTCCCAGTCTCTGTGGATCGACCCGTACTTGCACGAGCTACAACTGACGACCGTGCACTTGCGGTATTACTGTAGGCCCGTTTTCATTGCGCTTAATTTTCACACACCTCCGGGCCCACCAGCCAACCAAAGATTGACAACTCCCGTGATCGAAACGAGTAAATCGTCTGCAGTAGCAGTAGCTGCTCCACTAATCGCATCGACTAAATGCTAAGCACGCAAACCATCGCGGCCGCATGAAGTGCTTTTATGGAAGCTCTTAACAGCCCTTAAGACAGCCCTAGAGTCTACTGTAATTGGGCAAAAATGGCGTCGCCGCTAGGAACAGTTGGGGGAGGCGCATGTGGATGCTTGTCAAGCAATTCAAGGTACGTGTTCTCGTTGCGTGGAGCTAATCCAGACGAAGACAACACTCGAATGGCAGCTGCGAAAAGGACACATCTGATCTTCTTTTGACATGCTAACAAGGTAGCTACATCATGTTTCTTCTCATCTGCCTCCCTAGACCCAAAGTGCAACGGCTGCTGAAGAAGTTTTTTCAATAGAACTGAATAGTCGTTAGGCTCCTTCCACACAACAAGCGCCTGGTTGATGGCCACAACCTGTAGCCACTTTCTGTTACCAGACTTTTTCTCAGCTGAGCTTCTCAGATTGAACAAGTAAAGAGTGCATATCGGGAGAAAGATCAGCTGCAACCAAGCAGCTAAACTACCAGAATTTGCAATCACCTTGTCGAGACATACCTTCAGCGTTCTCGCAAAAGCTAACCTGCACTTATGTGGGATGCTTTCAACAGTCGTAAACTTTCTTTGGAGCACCACATTTATTAGTTCTGTAGACAGGGAGGGTCCTAGATCATCTTACTCATCATCTGTGCCGGCATCGGCACCAGCAACACAAGACGCAGAGCTGGTAGAATCCAAGCAAACATCAGCACCAATCGGAAAACACTCACCTGGTTTATCCAAACCATGAAGAAGGAAAACAACCTCAGCATCAATGAGAGGTCCGACAACCACATCTCCATGCACAGCCCCGTCTCTCCCTTTGCAAGCTTTCTTCCAGCCATGTAGATGCATGCATCTGCAGCATAACCACATACACAAACACCGTAGAGCTTTTTCCCAAGCTGAGTAGATGTGAAAGTTAGAAGCGATCAAATCCCTGCACATGGTCTTGTTAGCCTCAGAGGAGAAATGCATGTCATATACATGCTTCAGAAAAGATCCCTTCGCATAACCCCTGCCATTAACTCCATCTAGGCAACCATGAACTTGCTTGAAGGGGAAATGGAAAAAGTTGTCGACTGGTGCTTCTGCATCTATGGATGGAGTATGTTGAGAAGAGGAAAACGCAGATGTTGCGGTACAGGAAGAAGCCCTGGTGGCAATGGGCATGTCGACTGCAGAAGGGAAAAAACCCTAAATGGCGAACAAATAGAAAAACACGAACCCTAGAAAAACAGAAAGAAAACCCAACGAACAAAACAACAAGAAGCGAAGAA
Organism: Papaver somniferum; assembly: GCF_003573695.1. Lineage (NCBI taxonomy): Eukaryota > Viridiplantae > Streptophyta > Magnoliopsida > Ranunculales > Papaveraceae > Papaver > Papaver somniferum. Next base: position 101,795,833 of record NC_039358.1, read on the forward strand.
CAAAAGGAAAACGTGGAAAATCAAACCGAAGAAAGTCGAAAAACTCAGGAAAAATCATCGAATCCATGGTGATTGCAAAAAAAAATTCTAACACTGGAACGACAGAACTCGCCGCTGGAGCACCATGAGAGTTAATATTGATCGAACGAGCAAAATTCTACTTGCTCATTCGAGCAAAATCGAGAATTTCAGTCAAAGATCAAACTCTTCTGAAAATCCAAAATATTGCTCGAACGCACATCAGAAAATATCAAAACTATCAGGACTGAGACACGGGCTTTATGGTGACACGGGCATGCTTTCTTAACCGGACAAGGCAGGCCCTAAGGCTTGCAAAGAGCCGGTCCCGCACATTCTTATGATTTTTACCTAATTTGCTCAATTTCTCATATTGGGTCCAACTCTTTCCAACCAACTTGGAATTTTCTCAAACGACCATCTGTTGGTCCCATGACCACCAAGGTCCGGTTTCATGCCCTCTTGGTCGGTCCCTCACTTTTCCATAATTAGGTTTTATCACCTAATGCTCAATCGCGCACTACTTCAATAAATGATGAAACCGACATTTACTCATCATTATTTCACCAACTGGCCAACTAGGGACCCTGGTGCACGCTCACTCGAGCACTTTGGCGCCACATGGACATCCATCATTCCATGTGGTCGGTCCTCCCTCACTCGTGACCTATTTTCAGCAATTCATCAATTGACGAACAATTGATCAAAAATTATGGTTTCGAATAAACGCTCCACAAATCACCATTCTGAGGAGTTCAAACACTAAAAAATTATGTTGATTCAGCAATCAACATCTGTATTAATCGTATAATGTTTGGTAGTCTACCAATATTTTAATTAATATTTTATTGGGTCACGTTACCAATAAATAATCTGTCGAATTGAGAAATACTTGCTCAGTTGCTCGAATATTGATCCAACTATCAATATTCAGTAATTCGTCGAATCGAGCAATACTTTCTCAGCTACTCGAATTACAATATTTGCTCAGATGAGCAATATCAACGTAAGAATTGCACGCATGTTCAATCCATGAATCATTGAGTATTCGTCACTCATGCTCGATTCAACAAAACTTAGACTTTAATAAGTCAACCACTACTAATCAAATACACGTCTACTTTGCAGACTCCACGTTCATGAGACATCAATCATGCCACATAGGGGGATATTACTTAGGGTTTTGGTCTGGCGGCCTACGGCACGTGGATTTATCTACGATGAGAAATGTGGTAAGTCGTGCAAACGGTTGAAGGAGTTGTAGTGGGTGGACGGTTAACCAAGTCTCCGCACGACCTGGAACTGGTTTCACCACGATTTCCCACTTTCCCACTCTTTCGCTCAAGAAACCGTCCCACTTACAGGGATCAATGTGTTTATTCTGACAATATAAATAAGTCTCTGGATCCATGATTGAAACAAGACAGTTTTTCGAGTCATCACTCTCAGAAATTCCATCAATTGACCAGAACTTACTTTGAACTCAACAGTTCACAGAAAACTTGCAGAAACCTTCAACATACCCATAATCCTTGATCATCATTGATCCCACAAAATTCTCAGCTTCCCTCATACAGATCAACCTATTTCCCTCTTTGTGACCGAATTGACTCTGGAACGGCCATTGACTTGGTTTAGGCCGGAGTCCTACAGATTGATCTCTCGAATCTAAGCACTCCCTTTGCAGTGCATCTGTGTGAGGTTGAGCAGTTTTCTCGGTTGAGGAGTCTCGACGACACGTCCGTCTCTTCAATTCCCTAAAAATCAGCAAATCGTTTTTCCCCATCTATAGACTCAAGCTAATATCTTTCAACCGTTAGATCGAACTTAGCTTGTTACACACAAATGAAAAGTGACTTCATTTAGATATGAGTAACCATACCTAAACGTGTACACCTTGTTGGCTCAACAATAGTTAACCGAATTTAGCCATATGAACACTTTCATATCAATCTTACTCATCTTAACCATAACTAGTTAAAATGACTCAAATGAAACTAGTTATGGAGTTGTTCAATTGTTTATATTCTCATAGAAGTATACAAGACACAATTGAAGCAAAATCGATTTTGATTCAGTCGAATCAATTCATGAACATTATAGCCACGGTTTGCAAAAGATTTCATTCCTTAATATATAAATGTGTTAGTTCATGAACAAACCAATTTTAGAACATAACATACTCAAGTATGCAAACGGGTACGCATACCTAAGTGGCCGGACTTAGTTTGGGTTCACCAGTATGCAAACGGGTACGCATACCTCCAAACTCAGTTGAATTTCCGGACATGAACTTTACGCCAGTACGCATACGGGTATGCATACTAAGTTTTCAGACTTTCATTAAACCAACTAGTACGCATACAAGTATGCATACTATGGTTCCCGGACTTAGAATAACTTGCAACAGTTAGCATACAAGTACGCATACTGTGCTATATCCAATCATGTTTAATTGTTCTAAACTCCCATTTCAATCATTGAAACATTCTTAGAAGATGATAACAACTGTCTCACACAAACTATTAGCTTCAAAGTAATTTTCAAGTGATTGAATGATCAATACGAAACATTCCTAGTCTACATCAAATGACTGTCTCACACAAATCACGTAAGATGTTACCAGGCGATTTTCACATGATCATCTTTTGACTTTCGTCAAGAATATAAGATGAACTTGGTTAAAGCGAAAGATTACCAACACATATTTCGAGAAATATGTAAGCGAATTAAACTCAGCTCGAAATATCAATTGTGTATAATCGAAGTCTATATAGTTATACGAATTTTATCTCAAATAGGAGATAAAGTAGATAGACTTTTGAGTGATATATGAGTTCAAGTCTTCACATACCTTTTGTTGATGAAGTTCCACAAGCTCCCCTTAATAGTTCTTCGTCTTCAATCGATGAACGTCGTGAAGTGTAATGCTCAACTACACTTACTATCCTAATCCGAGACTTAGCTATAAGTAAACTAGAAATCAAGACTTATAGTTTTGGAAACTAAACTTGACAACAAGCTTGAGATAGCAACGCTTGCGAATTCGACCGAGCGGTCGAAATGCTATAACACTTTGCAACAAGCCTATCTTTGTACTTGTACAAAGACCCATCAAAATTCCACTTCACCTCAAATACCCATTTACAACCAACTGGATTCTGAGAACGGTATAGTAAGCATTATATTCATTATGAAGAGCAATCTTCCATTTAGGATATTTGTTGGATTATGTGAAGCTATTTTGGGGTGTGGCATAATTGACATGAGCAATATAAGCAGTAGGAATAGTATACTCTGTAGCAAGTTCATCTTTAGGCTTGTAAACATCATTTTTTTTCTAGTGATTATACTATAAGTTGAAGTAGTATAAATGACATAAGGGGTATTATGGACAGTTATTTTAGAATTATAAGATGGCAGAACAATGTTATTATATGAGAGATTGCCAGAAGATGGAGGATGAGATAATGTGGATAAAGTGTCAGAATGAGAAGGTATATCCGAATGTGTGTGAGCATCCAGAGAAGCAAGAAAAGCAAGATTAAAAGTGGATGACGAAGAATTGGAGACCGATAATTTGTAGGAAAAAACAGGGAACATGTTCTCATTAAATGAGACATGTCTAGAAATATAGACTCTTGCAAAAATATGGTCTAGGAATTTGTACCTCTTATGAGAAGTAAAATATCCTATAAAAATTTGCATCTTACTCCTTGGCTCAAGTTTAGTAGATGTGTACGGTCTGATCCAAGGGAAACAAGCACAACCAAAGGCTTTAAGAAAAGAGTAATTAGGTTTATAATGAATAACATGTCAAAAGGAGTTGAAAAGGAAAGAGATCCAGTAGGAAATCTATTTATGAGGAAATTAGTTGTTTGAAATGCTTCAACCCAAAAAGAATCAGACAAATTTGATTGAATTAAGAGAGTTCTACTAAGATCCACTAAGTGTTTATGTTTTGACTCGGCAACTCCATTTTGTTGATAAGTGTGAGGACGACTGAACTGGTGAAGGATACCAGTTGAAGAAAGAAGAGAGGTAAGTTCATTGTCAATGAATTCACCCCCTCCATCTGATCTAATGCATTTGAGAGTACAATTGAAATGTTTTCAACTTGCGTTTTAAAAGAGTTGCAGATGGTTCTAATATCAGACTTCTTATTCATAGGATAAATCCGGTAATATTTTGTACAATCATCAATGATCCAGGAACTTCACCCTGCACTTGATTGAAAAAAATCTTCATTTCATCATTATTTTGAACGTACAATTTAAAGGAACGTTGAGTATAATACAATGTATATAAATCAGATACGTCCACATGAAGTTCAAAATCAATGTCTAAAACACGAACATTATTACCATATGTGGAGCTTAATTGGGTACCTCAATTGATTATATTGTAATGGATATCCAATGTGTCGAACTAATTATTTGTCGGCCAACAAAACCCGATTACCATGGACGAACAATTAGGTATCTTCCATAGATAAATAAGTACACCTTCTTCCTATTTAGGATTAGGATACATCGATAGACAATCGATTGTGGCATGAATATTTGAAAACTCCGTTCTTATTCAGGAAACATGATAAAATTTTGCCATAAGAATATTTGGAATGGGCAATCGAGGTGTAGTGCACATGGATGGTTAGCGATTTAATGGGAAGGCAAGGGTTAGCTTTGGCATTGACCACGGCAAAATCCCTATCGTCGGATGCCTAAAATCAATGGTCATTTTTGAACTCTAAGTCAAATCCCCAACAATCAATCAATCGAGGCCAAAGGATGGCCGAAATCCCATAGGCAGAGACACTCTTCTTCCTTTCCTTGATATAGATTCCTACATGGAGTGCTATAGAATTTCTGCTTCATCCCATCCCGTCTGCCTACAACTACAATTTGATTTCCCCCAAACACACAACAATAACAGTGGTTCAGATTCTTCACAACGTGTCAAATTCACGTGTGTTACCTCTTTCTTTGGTTTGGAAATTGTCGAGAAAGTTTTGCTTATTCACGTGTGTTACCGAAAGAGAGACAGTAAGTAAATAAATATATAAATAGGCTCATTTCAGAATTGGGAAAGAAACACAACACAGACACGCTGAGATTTTCGAAACCCTAAAATTCTCTATGGACGAACAAGAACAAGAAGCAAAACCTACTGCTCCTCCTCCGCCTCAGCCATCAACGGTTGCTAGAGATGATGCCGCTGCAACTCCACCACCTGAACGTGCAAAGTCAACATCAACTCCACTTCGATTTGATCCCAGCCGAAGTAACTCTCTCTCTCACTCTGTTGAATTAGTGATGCCCTAGATTTGATTTTATCTCTTCTTACTATTCATATTGATTTTTCAATTAACATTAGCATTAATGCATTTATCTAATTTAGTGTTTAAATTCTTAATCCTTTTTATATATTTTATCTTTCTGAAACTTCACCATTATTGGGGGTCGTATCCCTCTTATGTGGTTCTGCTGCCAATTTTAAGTTTCAACTCATTTGTTTATCAATGAAAATACTTAATTCTGCATAATGTTGAAACAGGTGTAAACCATGCTGGTCAGTTGATAAATTGTCACGATACCAGTCCAAGTTTGGATGGACCATACTGCAATATGTATTGAGTCTTGGTTTATCCATTTTTATTGAGTCCAACTTTTCCCTGCATCCTCAAAGGGGACCTGTAGTTGTTATTCATTCAAAAGACGGAACAACAAATTGAATAGTAAAGCTAAGTGATGATTCTTGTTGACAATTCTTGTTTTTTGAGCATATATAATTCATGTAACTGATTCGTGAATATGGACGCTTAAATGTGTTGTGAGCAGCTAGAATTCTGTTTCCTAGATAAATGTTTTTTCAGAGAAAATGTTATCTGGATTTTACTAACAGTTCTTTTGTTCTTTTGTAGTGATTGGTATTATCAGAAGGAAGGCCATGATAAAAGACCTAGCTGCAGTATACCATGCTGAATGTTTAGCATACGCTCGAGAACTTCTGGAACTTCAAAGAAAGTGGGAAGAGGTTAGAAGCTAATGGTCTTCTTTATCCAACCTTTTGGTTTTGTTTATTAAAAAAAAGGTTTTTATTTGTGAAAGTTAATATAATTTCTTCTTCTTCAGTGGCTCTTATGAATTGTAACTTCTAAATAAGTTGCTTGACATCATGGCAATGTGTACAAGTAGAACAACAGCTTATCCACATCACTTATTTTCATGTACTACAGTTTTTCATATTTTAGGTTTGAGGTATATGGTTTCAGAAAGGGATCCTGATTCCCTAGTATAGTGGACTGGAAATACCTTAGTTGCTTGGATATGAGCCACTAGTGACTGAAATCCTAAGTTTTAGTAATGCAGTGTGATGTGTATGAATCTGTGCAGCCTCCCACTATAAATCGATTTTACCTGATTCTAACCGGCTTTCACATGTTCTGCAGTCATATGCAGATGGCAAACCTCCAGAAGACTTCCGGAAGGAGATGATACGACAGCCCAAACGTTTGAAGAAAACTCGTTGAGAAATTTATCCACTGTAAGGTCTGTAAAATGCTTTTGTGAATTTTATGGCTTACAGCTATTTCTTAGAAATGATAGTACCAGTCAGTAATCCTAGACCTGGTTTACGAATAGAAAACCTATAATTAGTAAGGTGAGGTCATGACATGCTTATGCCATCTAATGGTAAGCAGGTCCTTTTTGAAACATTAACAACTACTTAAACCGCAAACTTTGCAATCTAACCATGTCTTTTATAAAAGCTTAAAAATGCTAACTACTGTTGTAATAGTAGGAAATTTCTATAGCAGATAATGTTTGTCAGTTATCCCAAACAACCCTGTATCTTCCGATTTATTGCTCTTGTATTCCTAAAGCATTCGACGGTGGTAGATAAGCTCTTGAAAAGCTCCAGTTTTTCACTTCAATTTGGTTTTGCTCTTATTGCAGTGTGTTACATACATCTCAAGTTTATGCTACCTCAACACCATTATTCTCTTTTGAAGCATGGAAAGTAGTTTCTATAGTTATATGTATGCGGATTTTTTGGAGGATCCAGATCAAACATGTATTCAGGAAGTTGATATTCATAAGACTTGATTGTAAAGAGACACGAAGTTCAGCAGTACACAATTCTGTTTTAGATATGGGTACCATATCCCTAATATTCATATGTTTGGGCAAAAACCGGAGTATCTGCCATGTTTAAGATATTCGTACAACTGGTATTAGTTCGTGTGAAGGTTGTATAGTCCTATTAAAATGTCCTGCTAATCCCCTTTCCTTGCATCTCTTCTTATTCTGAAGGTTTGAATTTCTCTTGTAATCTAAACATTTGGTGGCCCCTTTTAATACTTATTGACTTTATTTCATTTGGTGGCCCCTTCAAGAATCTAGTGTTCTTGAAGTATATGGATCAGCACTCACTTTTGTTTCACTTGTATGAAACCTGAATAGTATCTTTTTTATCAAGATGCTGCAAATTGTGATGGTTTATCCATTGTAGGTGCATCACAATCATCAGTCTAAAAGAACCGTATATTCCATACTGATTCCTGTTTTTGCTCGGAGTAATAGTTGAACGCAGAAAAAATCTATTTATGAGTATAAATCACTTGAATTTTGAATGTTTAATTGATTCTTTTGACAAGGATTGAGGACTCTACATAGTATAATCCTTACTATACTACTCTATATCCTCACTGTGTATTCTTTTAAACGAAATTTGAGTATTTAAAGATATGAACAGCCGAATCTTCTTTCAATGAATTTCCATCCTTGACTTCAAAATTTGGTTTATGACCATTTGAAAGCTATCACATTATCTGTTTGTCACTTTCCCATCTACATGGAAGCCAAAAGTAAATTCCATGTTAGTTGTTTCTAGTTAACCTAACCCTCCATAATACTGCCCAAAGTACACGGATGCGAACTAAGAACGTTTGATAATCAATAGAAGTAGGCAAAGCCTATTACCGCAGTTTAGATAAAGAAGTCCATATTCTTCGCCATGTGCTAGTATGGTCAGCATGTGCAAACACCTGTCCCTCCATGATCTTTTCAGCTGACGGTCCCATTTGACGAACCAATTTGACAGATTCTGAGAGTCTATTCAGAAGATTCCCCAAGGCAATCACTTCATTTCGTTGCAGTTGCAGCTGAGATATAAAAACAAAGAAGCTTCAACTCAGTTGCAAGATAAAATACATGGCAATTAGCCCAATAAAAGCGGTGGTAGAGCGGAACTGCACATGAAAAGGGTGCTGTATACAATTAACCTATATTTTAAATGAATCTAGCAATATAAAAAATAGAATACCGCAGAAAAGGAAGAAAAAAGTGTGTTCGTCAGTTTCAAGCTTTGTTTAGCTTTTAATCATCACTATATAACACCAGTCCATGCTCGTAACCGTAACAATAAGCAAAGATTCTAAAACTTTCAATCACAAAGAAACTACATTGTATAACAGGTAACTTACATGCTGGTCCACATGATCCTGGCCATCAACAGAGAAAAGGATTTTCAGTGCAGTTCCTAGTCCAAGAACCTGAAGTTTACCCCAAAGTCGACACTTTTCACAACCCACACAATCCATCAATGCACTGCAACATGTAAAAATTTATATTACATTGGAGGCCTGAGCGTAAGCTCCTATGATATTAGACATACATTTACAAGAACAAAGGATAAACAACAATTCTCCAATGACATGACAATTGCATGTAATGCCGTAAAAGAATTTGACTGACACTCCACTAAAGTTATCAGTGATGTACAATTAGTTTTATCTTCCTTGTAAAGAAACGATAATTATGAGGGCAGAAGGAGTTTCAAGTTGAGCACATCAGTAGATATAGCGACAAAGAGAGATAACCTGATATTTCTGAACTGCTTCTGTATCTGCTGCTTCAGCTCAGGTCCACTTTGGCCTTGCCATAACTTGGCTTCGTCGAATGGGATAGGGCATGCAGCTTGTAGTTTAGGATTGTAAAGAAGTTGCTTCATCAATGATTTTGTTTTTAAGTCCTCTGTTGGGTTCCCTGTGATATACTCTGCTTGTTCCAAATAATCTGCTGCCTAACAGACATTGAGAAAAGAAAGTAGCATTAGGATTAGTTGCCAATCTTCAGCCTAAGAGCAACAAGTTTGATGTTCACCTTAGTCACGGCTCGGAGGACGAAAAGATACGTGAAATACAAGTTTCTGACACGATCTGGGTACTGTAAAACACGATCATACATCAACTGGAAATTTTGGCCCCACTGCAAGGAATACAAGAACCTTTAGCAATCTAGATCCAGAAATATTAAAACGGCTCAACTACATTTTCTCTATTAACAAAATTCCTTGTTCAATTTCAGAAAATTTAGAAATTAGCACTAAGAAAAGAATAGTCACAGGCTTCATAATTCAACTTCGAGCTATGATTATTGTAAACAAATCATTGAATTGGCTGAAAAAATAACTAGGTGACTTTAATATAGGGCATTACCACATTGGCAGCTTCATCTAGAAGATAATCAGCAGCTATGTGAATTGAAATGGAGGAGTGAAGTCCAGATATCAACTTGTATAACACTTTTTTTTCTTTACAAAACTCTCCAGATGGATCTGCGGAATAGGTTGACAATCAGAAGAAAGAAAGTAGGTTTCCTAATAACAATCCAATATAAGCAACAATATTGGGAAAAACCCATTCATACACACAATAGTTAATCAATGAAAATAAGTAAGACTCTCATTTTGATGACCAACCAAAGGTTCTAAACAACTCCAAAACTGTATGCACCTAGTTGCCTAACTAAAGACGCATATGAATAGTCACTGATAGATCCCAAAGCAAACTATAACAGCTTACAAGCATCAGGTACCAGCATAAATGAAAACATCCTACATCCATGATTCAAGATGAGTTCACCTTGGGAGAGTTATTGGCACTCCCAAAATGAGAACTGCCCATTATAAGTTCACAGTATATGCTGTAATTTCCCTCAGCCCAATGAAGCAGCCTTTCTAACATAGTTCACAGATATCAATCCGTATCCAACTAGTTTACAGTACAGAGAATGAAACCAAAATGAAACTCTGGAAAATAAACTAAGGAATAACTCACATCTTGGACAATTTTCTGTATAAATAGCATCCCATATTCTTCTAGCTGATGGACCAGTGTATCCAGTATAACGTTCAGGATTGAGCTGAAGATTCACATATGTCATCTCAGCTGCAAAAGCCATTAATTACTGTTCAGTTTTAGCAAATTCAAAGATACATGTGATACCACATATTTTAATTAAACATAGTAGAAGCACAACTGCTTACAGAAAATGAGAAAACATTTAGTAATTGACTACGACCCCAAGGTGCTGATATGTGAAATTAACAGAGTAAATGAAGTTTCATATGGACCAATGCCAGCTGAAGGGTTGCAAAAATGCAAAACTATAGTGTTTTCATGCATTAAACCATGCATTTGGATGAATCATATGAATTGCTACATACACAATAACACGTGTCAATATCCATGGAGAAAGTTGTCTACCACAGTGCTGTAAAAACATCTGAAAGTCAGTATACCTATATGCCAGTATAGATTTATAAGGTGTAATAATTAACTCCTTATCCTTAACAGAAGATCCTAACAAAGAAAAGATAAAACTCATGTTTTCATTATAGAACAATGGTGGTATCTTTTCAAAAAGCACAGAGCAATGACTCACTTAATAAGAAAAGCAGATTTATGAAAACTTCAATCTTTAGATTCTCCCTGTTTCAGAGCTCATTTTCCTACGTAGTCTACGGATCAACTTAAGTATTAAGCATTTAAAGCACCTACATGTGTAAGTTCTTGACTTCTTTTTTGCATTGCTACCACATAGGAACATAGGATTATAGAAAGGTTAAACATACCGTTATCAGTTTCATCATCACTTGTCCATGGATTGTCTATTTCAACCCAACCTCTGAAAGCTTTGCGATCCAGAGTGCGGTCGACAGTAGCCTGTGGTTTTCCCTCTTGACATACCAAATCTTGAGATGAAATTCGTCCCGGCTTCTTAAATATCTCTGGGAACTCATTTTCTTCACATTCGCAGACACTGCAATCCCTCAGTCGGCACATGCCATCATCAGGCCAGAATGGGCAATCACACCACAGCTTAACCTACAACAAGATTCCATCAAATAGTAATTAGTAAGTCATATAACAAAATGCCAAGCGTCAAAGTAGATTTTTGACACATAGTAGAACTACAAATTCTCTATCTCCCTGAGTGTTCCGTGATTAATAGCACTATGCAACTGATGTTGATATATTGTCAACCACTTTGTCTCGGAAAAGGTAACCATAAGTTCAAGTAAGATGTCCATTCTATACCATTATTAAACCAGGCCATACCTTGAAATACCGGAAGAATGGAATTGTCACAAGCTCTTGCAGTAACGGGTTCAAGACTTCATCATTAAGACTGTCAACGGTCTCATAGTCGCAACAACAGTCCTCAACAATGCCAGTGTATTTCCGTGAATCCTTCACATATTCAGAGAAACAAGCTATGCAAAATTCAGAAATAACTCTACAACTAGCATCGGTTTCAGATTCTCGAAACAAAAAAAGGAAAGAAAATGTTAATTATCATAAAAACGATTATTATAAGAATGGTGGCATTATCAAGACGGGATAAAATCATTGAACAGAGCTGCATGTAAGATTTTCCATTTTGGTTAATAAACTTTAGCAGAATCCTATATGGATCAGATAAAAGCAAAATGCAATAAAGATGAAGGCAGAAGTGATGAGTGAAAAAGAGAAACGAGTCATGCTGTGTATTTTTTGCCTTGGAAGTTTTTAGTTGTGGTGATGAAGTGGGAGGAGAGTCCATCCATAAACTAATTGATCCTAGTTTTGAAACAGATTTTAACCCAAGGAAATAGAAATAAAAATAAAAATAAAGAATTGGACTTACCGCACAATTACAAGCTTGATTATGTTGATGATTGAAAAGTGAGATCTTATTAATACTTCTGGAAGACGCAACTGCTGTGGCAAGTAAAACAACAAGAATCGCACCAAATATCCATCCCCATCTACTCTTCTTCTTCTCACTCTTGTCTCCAATTTCCCTTTTCTTCACCATTCCCAAATCAAACCCTGCAAAAACCCTAATCGCAATTGAATCAAGGAAAACGTATCTCTGGTAATCAAAATCTTATTTCAGCTTGGAGAACATTTATTGGGAAAAGAATTTAAGTCTTTAAAGTTTCAAATCGTTTGTCGGATTTCTTTCATGTCCCCTGGTTTTCAAAAGCGTGGTATGTGTGTATATATTTACTGTGTTCCCAAGGAGTCATTGTGGAATATATTAACCGTTGGATTTTCTAAAATGTATCTCGACGGCTAACATTGAGCGAAACACGTCATTAGTCTGCGATTTTCTTATTGCCTCCTCATGTCCAGTGGGTTTGTTTGCTTGGTGCTGTTGACTTTGGACATTTTAGGTTTCTGGTCTGAATGGCTTGATCGTGGTGGTTAGCCACCTCCTTAGCACGCCAAGTAACCCTTTCTTTTTCTGTGCGACCAAAACATGATTACAAGACTACATCCATGCAAAATCTTGAATGATTATTTGTCAAAGATGCATGAAGTTGGATACTATTACACGGTACTTGTACCGAAGCACAGTAATTTATACAAAAATGAAAATAACTACGTATGCAACTATACGTCCAAATAGCACTTCTTGCGCAACATAATTTCCCTAGTTGATGTCCTTTACAAATTTAGGAGTTGCTTCAACCTAAGTAAAGGCTTTTTATAACTGTTTTTGCCTCTAACGAAAAGCTTATTTGATTTTTTTTAAAAGATATTCAACCAAGGTATGGAAATTTATATGCCATGAGAAGTTTGATTTGAATTACAAAGAAGATATATATAATCAAGATGCACAATATGGTTTGCCAGAACCACGGTTAAGTAGTTCTGAAATCGACAAGCTTAATTTGTCACAAGACCAAATCAGTTCATTAACTGTCAAAACAGTTTGTGAACTTAAAAGAACTAACTTGACCACATTTTTGCAAAGCTTATCATAATACTAAAGTCATATGACATGTCTCAATAGATAAAATGACAGATAAGAGGATAGTCAGTCTCTACGTGCCTTTGTTGATGAAGTTTCCTTTCATGCCGTTTTCATTCTTCATTTCTCCAAAGTCGATTGGTGATTTATGATATTCAACTACCATGTTCTAATCCTAGTATGGGACTGACATTAGTACCATAAATCAAGACTTAGTTTTGATCAATTAAAATTGAAAACAAGCTTGACACGCTAAAACTTGTGAGTTTGACCAAGCGATGCTCTAATAATCTCCCTCTTTATCAATCTAGAGATAAAATTGTTAGAGGATAGCTCGGTTGAACTCACCAAGCGTTGGTATGTCAAGTTTGATTGTCATATTTTAGTATCAAAACTCATTTAGAGTCGCTTGATTATATACTAGAGGCAACTTCGTTTAGGTTAGACTAGAAAGTGTAGGAATGTTGAGACATAGAAGTATTACTCCGAAGACCTGAAGAATGTGAAGAAGTAACGAACAAAAACGACAACATCATCCTTCCACTTGAGGTTAGTAATATTGACTTGAACTGTTTCGTTCCTAACGTATCTTTCAAGTCGTGCTATATTGAAAACATAACTTCGAAGCTGTATATATTGTACATATTGTATAATACTCTAGTGATGTGACATGATCATAATAGTATGATCATAGTATTAAGGAATTAGATTGCGAAGTATAACGCTTATCTTTTGAACTTCGTAGATATGACATCGACATAATCTTGTATATAGTGTTATGATTATGTGAATGTGTTATGATGAAGATTTCATCCTATGAAATAATGTTTTATTTTTTTTAAAGGAAGTACATTCATGAACTTGCTTCGTGAATCGAAAGGGAAATCTATTGGCTTATTGGTCCGGCTATTCATTGCATATCTTTGGATGACCAATATGTGTGAGTTAGTAGAACCGATCTGAACTCAGGTTATGTATCTTTGTATAACTGATCACCATGCCTAGACTTATGATTTGGTATGACCGGTCTTGCTAATTGGTGTAGCCGATCCTAACTAATCACCACGTGATGGTATGATCGATCCTTGTAATTGGTGTGACCGATTCTAGTAATTGGTGTAACCGATCATACGTGTTATGTGACCGATCCTTGTAATTGGTGTAACCAGTCCTGGTAACTGGTGTGACCGATCACAAGTAGATACCATGTGGAGATGGAACCGATCCTTGTAACTGGTGCAACGATCCTAGTGACCGTGTGACCGATCACAAGTAGGTACCATATTTAGTTATAACCGATCCTAGCGATTGGTATAACCGATCCGAACCCATGTATGTGACTTGGTAAATCCGATCACAACTAACCATTGTGATTTGGTATGACCAATCACATAGTAGTCTTGGAGTACAGTCAAACCAATTCTAAACTTGTTTGGAAGTGTAGTATAACCGATTCCAAGAATGCAAATCCATGTAAATATGAAATAAGGATTTGCAGTGAAAAGATGTCAACATACTTTGAACACGAGCAGTAACTCTTATCATTTATTGTTCAAAGATATTCCTTGGTACTCAAGGTGATCCTGTGCCGAAATAAATTAAAAATCTTTTAAATAAGGCTTTTAGTTTTATATGCTTTAATTACCAGCAATTAATGCATGGATCTAGAGAAAAATAATTAGTAATGTGCATTTTACTAATTATAGATTCTCTATTGAGAGATTTCGGAAATATTGGACAAGCATTTATTGAAATTATGAAAACCGAATTTCACCATTTATTGCATATCTTGAGAATATTTTCGGTTTTGGAAATTCCTTGGTGTCCAAACATCCTTGGTCTATAAATACCTAAGTTTACATTTCTAGAAAACTAACCTAAGAGCCGGGAAAACTTCATTTCTTGTTGTTTCCGGTGAAATCTCTTACGACCGCTCGTTTAAAGACTTTTGTGGGATCAAGAAGCTCTACGAGTACCGTTGGTGGGACACTAGATAATTGAAGTATTATTAGTTTTCGATTTGATTTGATTTACTAACCGATGTTGAAACTTTGATTGCACCTAGTTTGTTTATGCTTGAGAATATTCTCTTCTGATATAAGATTCACTCAAACTAGATCACAGTATCGACGGGGTCTTTAGAGCTGTTGTTAGATCTAAAGATATCTTGTGATAATCCATTGTTAACAGACTTCATTCTTTTCGTGATTGATCACAAGAGATTCAAGTGGTGTTGTGCATGCATTTTAAGATTAAAGAAGATTTGAAAACGAATAAGATTTCTTATTAGTTTTCGTATCTTGTGAATTGTGTGCACAAACCTTTATCGGTTGGGATACAACTAGAATCGATATATCTTTGATAGATATGATGCAACAACTCATCTATATCTTTAACAAGATTGATTAGAGTGGTTACGCAACAAATTCTTCCTTTGATGTTTGGAATACGATCCAAAGGACTTGCTATTCACGTGCATGACTCTAGAAGTCGAAGGCGCAGGGATACTGAAGGAACTAAGTAGCTAGGTGTAGTCTGCTTGGTCTCAACTATACGAAGTTGGTATTAGATTTTGTATAGCGGCTTAATTCTGAGAGTATTCAAAACTGGACTAGGTCCTGGGGTTATTCTGCATTTGCGGTTTCCTCGTTAACAAAATCTTGTTGTGTCTTTTACTTTGATTTCCGCATTATAATTGTTTATTATAATACAGTAAAATACACTTGTACGTTAACTCCATAAATACTTGATAGTGATCAGAAAAGGCATTTGCATAAAAGAATTCAGATGGTTTGAATGTTATTATACATGTTGTAAGTCGTGATCTGGAACATCATGTATCCACGTGCCAAACTTCAAAGGAATCTTGGGGTAATCTTCAGATCATATTCGAAGAAAAGACATCAGAAAAGGAAGCTAGACTTCAACCTCTCACTTTGATTGGGAAAACCTTCGAATGGATAACAACGATACTTTTGAAGAGTTTCATATTAAACTCTCTGAGATAGTTAATGCTTCTTCCTCTCTTGGAAAGACTATTTATGAAAAAAGATATAGTGGGCAAAATTCTCAGATCGTTGCCATCTAGATATGAATCTAAGAAACATGCAACCATAGAGGCAAACGATCTTTCAACTCTCTCTCGAAGCACACTAATTGGGAAGTTAAAGATCTTTGATCATGAATCACAATCTATTCAAGATAAAGGAATCGCTTTTAAATCTGAAAAAATTCCAAAAGCTTCTGTGGAGAAAAATAGATTGTTAGATGATTATGATGAGTTGATTGCAGAAGATTCTGGTGATGGTGTACAACAAACATTATCACTGATTACAGACAGTTTCGGGATCTCTTAAAGAAAATGAATAAGAGATTCGTAAAAGATGTTCATCGTTCTTCTCACCCTCATGATCGAGTTCCAGTTAAGAACAAAAAGGATTAAGAAGAAGATGATGAATATCAGCCTCAATGCTTCAAGTGTAAAGGTTTTGGTCATTTGGCTGAAGACTGTCCTAATCTAAGGAAATACACTGGAAGCAAGTCATTAGTTATAACTCTAGATGAGACCTCTGATTCATATAACTTTGAAGAAGAGGAAACAACTAGTATTGCACTAGTTGTTAGTTTAATTCCCTCGTGTTCCATTAGTGATTTAACCATTTTAAAAATGGGCATGTCTTCCGATGTTGAAAAATCATCTAATGGTGAAAGGAAAAATAAGACAAAGTGCAAAACCGTCTCTAAAACAAGGATTGCTAAAAAGTGCATATGCAATTCCGACCAATCTCCGGGAACTACGTTAATTCGAGGTAACAAGAGAAGCTATTTGAATCATACTTTACTAGATCAAGACCATATTGTTTGTTCTAAATCCCATGATGAGAGAAAATTTCATATTAATGCGACATAATAGGTATTAGATTGCATCCTCACCTTGTGTGCTGATGATGTGAGTGAGGAAGCAAAAATCAAGGCACATTATGTGTAGATTATGAGAATAAAATCTAGTAATTGAAAATATATTTTAAGATATTCGTATTTATAGGAATATTATATTTTCGATAGTATGAAAAATATAAAGGATCCCTCTCGTTCTCTGGTCATTCCCTGTCTGAACTATGAGTCAGGATCTGATGTCTTCTCTTGCAAAGGTGCTTGATCTAAAAGAATTCTTTAAGAATAAATCTGCACCATCTCTCGATGCTAGAAAACCTAAGAGAAATATCGAAAAGAGAGATAGCCTTAGCAAGAAGGAAATAAAGAATATACTGAAGAAAGATCAGTTGAGATATTGACACAATTTTGTGTTCAATCGAAGATAAAATTACATGTGCTTGCTGAGTCCTTCACTAAAACTTCACAACTGCAAGAAATTATGGTCAACCAACAAGGTTATCTTCTTGAAGAAATTCACAAGCTCAAGACTGAAAGTAATAACCTGCCTTCCTCTAGTACTGATATGAAGGATTAAGTTGCTCATGGAATAAAAAGATTAGATTCTTATTTAGAGAAAATAGACATCAATGTATTGATTTATCTCGATATTTTTGTATAAGGTCTATTTTGAATAAAACTATCATTATTATTTATGAAGAAAACTATTATTTTGTAATTTTTGTTTCATGTGATAGTTACCGATTACATAGCCTGTGAATGAATGTTTATATTTTTGCTATGTGTATTCGGTTTATGAGATGTCTGATTTCAGTTTCTTAACCTTAATATTCGATCTCATATGATGAGACCCTTATGATTTGTGTGGCTTTTTGATTTAGCGAGATTAAGTTCTAGCCCATGTTGGTAGTCTTTACCAAAGGATCATAAGGTTTTACGATTGAAACTCATATCTGAAAAGTCACAATATGTTGAATTAATTTGTGTTTACATGAGTTGTATTTAGCATAGCATATGTGTTTCTGGTTTTCAACTTTTGCTACTGGGACGCATTAGTTAAAACCGTTTCAACCTTTCTCTAGTAAAGGTTGCTTTTGTTGTTGTTAGTTTGTTCTTGCGAGAGGATGACAACACACAGGTGAGAGTTCTTATTTGAACTTGCGCTTAATGATATATCTTTCTGGGAAGAGTGGATGCGGAAATTGAGGTAACGAATTTGTTAGTTAATCGTTTTCCTATTTAAGAAAAGCTTGTTGATATTGCATATATTTTTCTTAACTAAATTTCAGTACAATTGATATGTTCCATTATGTTATTTATGGATGTTAATGTGATTCAATTGTTTCCGGTTAAGAAAAACTGTGTCAATTTATTTGACTTATTGTTTGGTATCTTATTTATTGTTTGGTATCTTTTTTATTGTCGGGTATCAAGTGTTTTTGCTTAACAAAATTTCGGTGCAATTGTGGTGCTGTAATGTTTATACTTTGTTCAATTGCTTCCGGTTAAGAAAATAATTGTGCAAATCAATTTATTTTTGTGTATCTATTGTTTGTGGCTTAACAAAATACGGGATCATTTGTTTAGTAGTTAGACTTATCAATTAAAGATTCGGTTATTCAAGTCTAATCGAATGCCTTGACAAGAAAAACTAGTTAACTAACCTAGTGTTTGTCTTGTCTAAAGAGAAAGGTCTAAGTTATTGTATGAATAATTAGAGCCTGATGAGAAAAATAGAGTTAATTCTGATCTTTATTTTGGTCTTATCGAAACAAGACAGTGTACATACACAATCAGTTTAACAAGGGAATTGAGTTTCTTAGTCGATTTGTTGGACTATTAGGAAAAATTGCTTCGGGCAATTGTTTACTTGATAACATACTGAAACTAAATTACTTTTGTAGTTTCGATTTTAATATTGGTTATCTAAAATGGTATGTGAAACCTTCGTGCTTAACTCTTATAGGTTGTTTACAAGTCTTTTAAATTCGTAGATCCTTTCGGTTTATCCTTTATTTGCTCGAACCTTTGTCATTTTGTGACAAAAGGGGAGGGGATATATGGAGTAAATAAGTGATTTTTAATCACTAGGAAAGGACAATTGTGCTTAAACGTTTATCTAACGAAAGAGTAAAACATTGACTAAGGGGAAGAAACATATCGCATTGTTGTGTAGTATTAAGGCTACAAAAGGGGAATAACAAAGATGTTCGGATTGAATATTTACCTAGCTTGCCTTTAGGGGAGGGGGGGTAAAAGATTTTGTTATTCAAATGTCAACAACAACATTTATTGATTGAATACATGCAGATTATTGTGATGTTGAAACTTAGAATCAACCGTATAAGGAATTGTTTAGCTTCACATGTAATAAGAGTTTTGTCATTAAAATTGACAAAGGGGGTGATTGTTAGAGCATAGCTCGGTTGAACTCACCAAGCGTTGGCATGTCAATTTTAGTTGTCATATTTTAGTATCAAAACTTGTCAGAGCACTGCTCGGTCGAACTCGCAAGCGTTGCTATCTCAAGCTTGTTTGTCAATGTTAGTGATCAAAACTATAAGTCTTGATTTCTAGTCTACTTATAGTGATGTCTCGGACTAGGATAGATTGTATAGTTGAGCATTAGAATTCACGACGTTCATCAATTGAAGAAGAAGAACTACTAAGGAGAGCTTGTGGAACTTCATCAACAAAAGGTATGTGGAGACTAAAACTCATCTATCACTTGGAAAGTCTATTTCTACTCTATCTCCTATATTGAGACAAGAGTCATATTACTATATAGTTGTAGATTATGCACATTTGAGATTTCGAGCTGAGTTTAACTCGCTTACATATTTCTAGAAATATGTGTTGGTAAACTTTCACTTCAACAAAGTTCATCTTATATTCTTGACGAAAGTCAAAAGATGATCATGTGAAAATCGCCGAGTAACATCTTACATGGTTTGTGTAATACAATCATTTGGTGTAAACTTGGAATGTTTCGTCATGATTATTTCAATAACTTGAAAATTGCTTTGATGCTAATAGTGTGTGAAAACGGCTGTTGTCATCCTCTAAGAAAGTTTCAATGATTGAAATAGAGTTTATTAGAATACTTAACCATCATTGGATTATAAACATAGTGTGCATTATTGCATGTATGTGATCCATGACCGGAACTAAAGTATGCATACCCGTATGCGTACTTGCAGTTGTGAAATTCCGTGTAATAAGTACACATACCGGTACACGTACTTGCGTATGGTATAGGTCCGAGAATTTCTGCTGGGTTTTGGAAGTGTACTTAAGTATGCGTACCCATTCGTGTACTGGCGAACCCAAACTCAGACCGGCTACTTAGGTATGTGTACCCGTGTGCATACTTGAGTGGTTAAAGTTCTAAAATCGGTTGGCTCATGAACTAATGCATTTATATATTAAGGAATGGATTCTTTGCAAACCGTGGCTATAATATTCATGAATTGATTCGAGTGAATCAAACCGATTTTTCTTCAATCGTGTTCTTGTATACTTCTATGAGAATATAGCAATTGAACAACTCTTTAACTAGTTTCATTTGAGTCATTTGAACTAGTTATGGTTAAGATGAATAAGGTTGATATGAGAGTGTTCATATAGCTAACCTTGGTCAACTACTGTTGAACCAACATGGTGTACACGTTTAGGTACGGTTACTCAAACCTAAATGAAGGTACATTTCATTTGTGTATAACAAGCTAAGTTCGATCTAACAGTTGAAAGATATTAGCTTGAATCTAATCAGGTTTTCATCTAACGGTGAATATTGAATGCTTTGCTACAAAGGTAACTTAGATTGCAAACCCTGATTTAAAAACTATAAAGGAGAACTCTAGCAACTGGGAAACCTAATCCCCACACCTCCTGTGTGATACTAGTTGTATAAGCTAGAGTCGATTGTATTTTAACCTTAGGTTTTTCACGAAACCCTGTAGGTTAATGACTTAAATACTTCATAGGGATTGTGAAGCCAGACCCAACTATTTTCTCTGTAGTTGCGTGTTCTGATCTTACTTCTTCTATCAAGATTGAGTATTATCTTTGCTAAGATTCGCTTGAGATTTATCTCCGATAGGTAAGATTAAAATTAGTCACAAACAACTTCCTCTCACCGATTAAGATTATTGTGAGGTGATTGATAATACTAGGCTGTTCTTCGGGAATATAAGTCTGGTTTATCAAATGGTTCATGTGCACCTTGATTTATCAAAAGACATAACAAAACTCGTAGGTATTTCTGTGGGAGACAGATTTATCTATTCCAATAGACTGTTCTGTGTGAGACAAATTTGTTTATCAAGTCTTGGACTTTGGGTCGTAGCAACTCTTGGTTGTGGGTGAGATCAGCTAAGGAAAGTAAGTGCGTAGTATCCTGCTGGGATCGGAGACGTAAGGAGCACGACTGTACCTTGAATCAATGTGAGATTGATTAGGGTTCAGCTACATTCCAGTCCGAAGTTCATTGGTAGTAGGCTAGTGTCTGTAGCGGATTAATATAGTGTGGTGTTCAAATCTGGACTAGGTCCCGGGGTTATTCTGCATTTGCGGTTTTCCTCATTAACAAAATTCTGGTGTCTGTGTTATTTTTTTTCCGCATTATATTTTGTTATATAATTGAAACATCAAAGGTTGTGTGTTGAATCGATCAATTGGTAAATCCAACCTTTGGTTGTTGATTGAAATTGATTGATCCTTGAACATTGCCATTGGTCTTTGGTACCGTTCAAGTTACTTCGCTTATATTCAATCAGGCTCGCAAATTCCTATTTGCTGATTGCAGATTGAATTCAGAGAAAGAGATATAAAACTCTTTGATATACTTTTCTCTGGATTGAGTCTAACTGTCTAGTTGATTCTCTTGAAAGTATATTGGAGTTTGTCTATTCAGATTGTCAAACGAAATATTCGATGTGGTTGTTAGACCCCCTTTTTTTAAAAACTCATTTAGAGTCGCTTGATTATATACTAGAGACAACTTCATTTAAGTTGGACTAGAAAGCCTAGGAATGTTGAGACATACAAGTATTACTCTGAAGACCTGAAGAATGTAAAGAAGTAAATAACTACAACGATGACATCATCCTTCCACTTGAAGTTAGTAATATTGACTTGAACTGTTTCATTCCTACAGGAAGTCTCTCTTTTCTGCTGGATAAGAATCATCTTTCGTCTGAATACTTAAACGGTCTTCTTTCAGCTTTGGCTAGGGTTTCAATCCGGAAAACAACTTGGTCGACGTTGAACCCCCATTCATCGAATAAGTCCCGTTGATTGTTCATCATTCACAACGCTTTCTCCTAGGGTTTCTGTGGCGCATATATATGCAAATAGGGTTACGGCGAATCGTTATCTTTTCTTCTTTGTTTGTAGCAGAGATCCTCCCCTAAACCCATATTCCTTTATCATGTCGGATAAGGGTAGAGCATCTTCGACTTAGTCAGACTCTTCAACCAAGCGCAGAAAACTCGTACCCAGAGTAAGATTTAATCGTCCCTTGATTTGAAGTAGAAGTTTTTCTTTTCTTTTAACGTTGACATCGTTTTTTCAAAGTGGATGAATCTTTGAGACTCGTGATAACTCCCCTGTCAGGATCATCCAAGTCAAGAAGGTCATATCGATAAAATTTCTCAACTGGTCGATGGATGTGTGCATGTCATGGCCGTGAGATAACTATTCTCTTTTTTTTTTTTAATTTTTTGTAGAGGTATCCTGTTGGGACATGTGACAGTAGTTTATGATGATTATCTTTCTACTCCTCTTACTTTGAGCTCAAAAACACGCCCACTGTTGCGGATATGGAGGATGTTGATTTAGGTATCTCCTCTTATGAGTACCCTAACGCAGGTTTGTCGTTTGATATCCATATGAAGTCTTCTAGTTATCAGACTGTTGGTGAATTCCTAGTACGAAAGGAGTTTGTGCTCTTGTACACAAATATACGGAGAAAGTACGGTCATGTCGCTATCAGGAGTGTGGTGCAACACTGCTCTCCTACCTTGGTTACCACGGTAAATTGTCTTCTCCCCATGATTGTGGAGATGGAAGGTACATATATTCGTGATGTTGCTGAATCAACTGTTGAAAAGTGAGAGAATATGATATCTATATGCGAATCCATGAAGTTCAATGCGAGCTGGCTTCGGAAACGCCTCGATATTATCAAAGTTGATTGTAGGTATCATTGCCAATATTGTTCCTACCGTAAAAGCTATCTTGGAGGAAGAAAAGGATTTGGCTGACGAATCAGAGAAGGTGGAGCGTGCGATCGAAAGTTTGAAGAGCACGAATGAAAGGTATCAAAATAGGCTGAAAATGATGCTTTCGAGGGATTACAACTTGCTGGATGGTCTTCTCTGAGATGTTTTTTTTCTTTTCTGTAGGCATTTTATTACCTCTCCTCTTTCTTGAATAAGAACGTATGAGAAAGATTGATCATTCCCTTTTAGGTTTCGAACATTGTTTTGGAAAATGAATTGCATTGAATTTTGGTAAGTAAGTGAAGTTTACATAAACATATTGTAACTGGTAGAAAATTTAAGTAAGTCGGATATGAGAGAAATACCTAATTGAATTGTTGAAGATCGTGCGAGTTGAGGAGAGAGACACTCTGAGAATCGGGTGACCGACTCAGTTGACTTTCTTCTTCGAGCTTTCAATTTTCAGAGATAATTCTAAGTAATCTCAGGTGATTTACGTACCGAATCTAATGATAGGTGTGTATTTTTATACAACTTTTCTTTCTTATCATAAATATGTCTGAATTAGATCCTTTGGTTGGAAAATCATCAAAAAATAATTCAATGGATAATCAGTTTAGATCTAAAAATTTTAATTCAAATTTTGATTTCTCAAAAAGTTCTAATGAAGACAAGCGTGGTGATGAACTAGAGGTTTGTATCTCTTGTGATGATATTGATGATTGTTTAAATAAATGGAAGTTCAGTCTTATTGGTCGATTGGATTTTTTGAAAATTTCTTTAGAAGTTGTTGAGAAATCACTTCGCAGTCAATGGGTTCTAAAGGGAGGCTGTCAAGTTATACCTTTTGGTAAAGGATTTTTATGATTAAGTTAGATAACATGGATGATAAACATTATATTTGGTCTCAATATTGGGAAGTTGAAAAGCATAGTCTGAAGCTCTGTAACTGGGACCTAATTTCAAACCTGAGAATCAGAAAACTTCAACAACTTTTGTATGGATTCCAGGCTTAAGTCTTGAATACTGGAAGGAGAAAATCATTATGGATATTGGCAGAGCTTTGGGAAGACCTGTGAAAGTAGATGAAACTATTCTACAAAGGAAAATTGGGTATTATGATAGTATTCTTGTAGAAGTAGATCTCAACAAAGCTTTCCCTGAGAAAGTATGGGTGAAAACTAAATATAGTGGCTTCTTACAGAGAGTTCAAATGCCAAAACACCAAAATTCTGCAATCATTGCAAAGTTGTGGGTCATTACGTGGCTGAATGTAGGGCAAAAAGAAAAGAAACAAGCCAAAAGGAAAGTGAAATGGGGACTAGTTCAAATGTGGTCAACAGATGTAGAAGGAAGTACAAGAGTAAAGAAGACACTGAAATGGTAATTGGTTTTGCTATCTGTAATCCAGTATCAGACAATGTACCAGACAAAAGTGGGGGGAAATTACTATCTCCTTCATTAGTTCATATTGAGGAACAAATGGAATAAGGTTAAATACCATTTGGTATATTTGAAGTTCTTAAAAACTCTGAAGACTTTTTGATCAACTCTCATGAAGAATTTCCTCCTTTGGAGGTGGTGAAGATGCTTGAGATATGATCTACTTATCACACAAATGTAGTGAATGTAATCCCATTTGTAGAGAGTAAGGAAATAATCTTAGAAATTCCACAAGTGGCAGCTTCTCAACAAAGCAAACCTGTGGTCACTACAAGAATAGAAGCTGCAAAAAATGTAGGTAAAAATGACTCTGGGAAGAGGGGAACTACTCCCTCAAATCCTCCTTCCAAATGAGAGTATTGTACTGGAATGTCAGAGGCTTAAGGAGAACTAAAGCCAAAGACAAACTTTAGAGTTTAGTAAAAAAAATTAGGCCGTCTTTAGTTTGGTTAGTTGAACCAAAAGTTAGTGCTACATCAAAATATGCTAAAATGTTGAGGATAATTGGCATGAAGTGCAAGATAATTCATAATAGTAGTGATGAGATAAAAGGTAATATTTGGCTATGCTGGAGTGCATCCATCTCTGATCCAGTGGTGGTTTCTACAACAAAGCAAGCTATTACAGTTAATATTGGTGAAGTAATGGTGACTGGGGCACATGGAGCAAACTTAACTATAGATAAAAGAGAATTGTGGAAATAATTGGAATTAATGAGCTCTTTTAATATTCCATGGCTTGTCATTGTAGACTTTAATGTTGTCCTTGGTATACATGAGAAAAAAAGGTGGCAGGAGTCCTCTAAGAATATCAATGTTGGAATTCAATCATTGCCTTAATTCATGTGGCTTAATAAATACACCTAAATCAGGTCTGGAATTCTCTTGTGCAATAACGGAGCAGGAGCAAAAAGAATACTTTGTAACTTAGATATAGCAGTGTATAATGATAAATGGTTGGAGATTTATCCAAACATGGAATACAAGGTGGGGACCAGAGGGATTTCAGATCATAGCCCTATGTGTGAAGCACATACTTCAATTCCAAAACCTCAAAATGCTCCTTTTAGAACATTAAAGGTTTGGTTAACACACAAAGATTTTTTGAAGGTAGTTAATGATGAATGGAGTAAATAAATATCTGGAACTCCCATTTTCATTTTCATGAGAAAGATTAAAAGTTTGAAGTTAATTTTGAAGAAGTGGAATTAGGAAGTATTTGGAGATGTAAATGCTAAGCTTATCAAGCTGAAAATGATGTTTTGCAAGCAACATTAGCATCAGACAAGAATCCCGAGGATACAAAATTGTTGAATGATCTTGTTACTGCCAGAGGTATACAAGAAATTATAAAAAGTCAGCATAATGCAATTCTTTTCCAGAAATAAAGAACTAAATGGTTCAAGGAAGGAGCAACAAATACAAGATATTTTTACACTTCAATGAAGATAAGGCAAGCTCAAAACTCCATCACTGAACTTAAAGATGAAAATGGAAACATTTTTGCTACACAGAAAGAAATATTAGAAATTTTAGTAAAACATTATTCAGATAAATTCACATACAAAGAAGTCCAAATTTCTAGTAACATCATGAGGGCAGTTCCAGAGGTTCTTTCACCAGGTGATAGAGCTTTTATTAACTTAATACCAAGTGCAAGTGAGATTAAAGCTGCAACTTTTGATCTTGATCATGACAGTGCTCCAGGACCTGATGGATTTGGTGGATGGTTCTAGAGAAAATGCTGGGAAATCATTGGAAAGGATGTGATAGCTGCCATTCAATACTGCTGGAAGAGATGTTACATCCCCAATGGTCTAATCTCCAATTTTTTGGTATTGATCCCTAAAACTCATAATGCAAAGAAAGCTAACCAGTTTAGACCAATTGGTCTATCAAACTTCTTTTTCAAAATATTTACAAAAATTCTCACTAGGAGAATTAGTAGCTTTCTAAGTAAAATCATATCTCCCCAGCAGGGTGCTTTTATCAAAGGTAAAACTATTCAAGAACAAATAGTACTTGCATCTGAAATGGTGAATGAAATGGAAATCAGTAGAAGAGGTGGAAATGTTGGGAGTTTTTATTCACAGTGATGCAAAAACTTGGATTCTTTGACAAATGCATATGTTGCTTAAAGGAGTTATTTAGGTCAGCAAGTATATTTATTATGATAAATGGAGGTCCTACTGGTTATTTCTCTGTGGATAGGGTATTAAGGCAAGGAGACCCACTGTCTCCATTACTATTCATTATTGCTGAAGATGTATTAAACAGAGCTTTATCTCAAATGGTGGTAGAGAAGAAATTAATTCCAATGGTAAACAGAAATAGGATATGTCCTACTCACATTTTCTTTGCAGATGATATGTTTCTATTTTGCAATAGAGACAGAAGAAATGTAAGAAGATTAATGCAAACTTTAACTGAATATCAACTATCAAATTGTAAGTGTAGCCAAGAGCAAATGTTTTGTAGGAGGTACAACTCAACTCAGAAAGGAAGCTACAACTGGAATTTGTCAAATGCAGTAAGCAAATTTCCCTGAAAAGTACCTTGGTGTGATGTTATTTCATGGAAGAGTAAAAACAAATCATGTATGGGGAGTGGTGGAACAAATACAAGGTTACTTAGCAGGATGGAAGGGGATAATTCTTGCATTTCAGGAAAGACCGATCTTAATTAAAACAGTTCTTAACGACATTCCCATATACAACATGTCTATTTATAAATGGCCAAAGAGGTTGATCAAAGAATGTGAAAGAATTATTAAGAATTTTCTTTGGACAGGTGATCCAAGTACAAAAAAACTTGTCACCTTAAAATGGGAAAAAGTTTGTGTTCCACTGGAAAAAAGGGGGTCTGGGAATTAGAAGTTTGGAGGTAATAAACAGAGCTTTATTAATGAAACTTGTATGGAAGATTCAACAAGGAAATGAAGAATGGGCTCTGTTTTTTCAAGCAAAGTTCAAAATGAAAAATGGTGAATGGATTACCTATCATAAACAATCTTCTATTTGGACAGGGTTAAGATGGGTGATGAATGATGTCAAAGTCAACTCCAGATGGGTGGTGGGAGATGGTGAAGATATTCCAGCGTGGAATGATGCATGGATTAAAGATAAAGCTTTGTGCACTCTGTTTCCAGGAGATGAATACATGCAGCTACGTAAAACTCAGAAAGTTAGCTCTCTTATCATTAACAATGAATAAAACATTCCTACTGAGATGCTAAAATTCTTTAGTATACAAGAACTGCCAGTGATAGATAGAAGAAGAGACATGCTCATATGGAGTGGGACTATATCTGGAAAATTCACAGTTGCATCTGCAGCTCAATGCATAAGAGGTAAATTCCCTGTCTTGAATGTTTATAAAAAAAGTTGGAAAGCCTGTGTACATCCAACTACTGCCAACAATGTGTGGAAAATAGCTAGATGAATCTGTGCAACTAACACAAAACTCAAAACAAAAGGATTTCAAATGGCTTCCAGGTGTCATCTATGCAAACAAGAAGAAGAAGATTTATATCATGTTTTGTGGCATTGTACTTACAATCTTAATCTATGGTGCTGGATTTTGTGATATTTTTAATTTCAAGAATCCTAATTCTTTCCAAGATATGCTGGGAACGGGAAAACACAAGAGCTCAGTGATTCAAGGACTATGGATAACAACAACATTTGTCATTCTAAGAGAAATCTGGTTCATAAGAAACAAAATGGTGTTTGAAGAAGAAACTGAGAGAATTGAGCTAACAAAGAATAAAATCATCTTTTTAACAAGAGAGTGTGAACACAGATTACAACGGAAGATGGGAAATGAAGCATATGATCTTCAGATTCTAAGTTTCTTTGGCATCAAGTATAGACAAACTTACAACTGCAATATTGTAGAAGTTTTCTTCACACTCCCTGAGCTTCCTAAAATACTTATATGCTGTGATGGTGCTAGTAAAGGAAATCCAGGTTTAGCTGGATATGGTTTTGTAGCAAGAAATGGAGGAAGAGGTGAATTCTTGATTGTAGTTGCTGGAGGCCTTGGAGTTGCAACTAATTATTTTGCAGAACTAATGGCTATAATCTGTGCTAGTGAATGGGCTCTGCAAAATCAAAGGGAGTTTTTTAGTCTGATTCAAAAGATGCTATTCTTTCTTTCCAACAAAATAAATTTCCATAGTGTATCACTCCTAGATGGAATAAAATAAGGGACACTACACAAATTATAATCTTTCAACTTAGAATCCCCATCTTAAACCTACTATAGATTCTGCTAGTCTATTCATTTTTTTGGAAAATAACCTTCAATGGTTTTTTGTAACTCTTTTGTATTGATCATATATAAATAAAATTTACATTGATTGAGCAAAAAAAAAAGAGAAATGCATGATTGATCGATCCATTAGGCTGTGAGAGTGAGAGATGAGATAATGATCAGGCGTAATACACCTTGAGCCTCTTGCCATTAATGACTGCCTCCATTTTTCCGCCATCCACCTTGACAATCTTGTATTACCCGCTTATATAGGCCTTGGTAATCACGTAGGGGCGCTGCCATTTGATTAATATTTTTGATTGTCGTTGTTGTAGTAGTAAAGATTCGAACTCTAAGACTTGTTAAGATTAATTTTAAAGGAATAAAATAGAGAGTTACTGGGTCTAGGATTCGGCCAAACTCATATCAATAGGTTCAATTGTTCATTCTCAAATAATTATCGCTCGACAAATAAAAAAACATCGACTCTTATTCTTGCCAAGGTAGATTCTCCAAACATTAATTATAAATCGTAAGCATGGGACATCAAACATCTAAGCAAGCATGACCCATCTAATAAAATAATAACTAATTTTTTCAAATCATAATTCTATTTTAATTAAGTGCAAAAGTCAAATAGAAAATAAAACAAATTCACCCAAGTATGAAGTCCGGCTTCCCCCGTTGTCCCAGTGATGGGGTCTAGCTCATCGTGTTGTTGGAAACACGCTCAAAAAATCATTATTATTGCTCAAAGGGTGTTTAAAAATGATGAAAAGGGAGAAATAATTCAAAACCGGGTTTGTAACAATTATATTTGTTACAAACCAGAGAAATACGACCCTCGGATGTGGGTCGTTACCACTGTAGCATATAAGACTGTCTTGCGACTGTCGTATTCAATGTAGCATAAACGACTGCTTGTGTGGGTCAATGTTCTTCGTTCTTCAATGTTTTTCTGCTGCTGCTGCTGCAGATTTCTCTGCAGCAATTCTCTCGACTCTGTAGCCTCCCCCCAATCACTCTCCCCTTCTAGGATTCCCATCAACTTATTTATACCCATAGCGACTCCAAATCTCTCGAGTAAATGCAAAATATTTTTGATTATTCTCCATGCAAGGTACGGGTATTTTCTTCCTTTTTTTTATCTCCTCACGCGCTCTGCCGGTATTGGCATGTTCCAATTACTTTGATACACGACTTTTGAATGAATTGAACTCCATCCAGCCACATGCTACCACCAAGAATATCTCAACAAAATACCAAAAATATCTCTCGAGAATATTCTCTCACTATTTCAACCAATCTCCACGTTGCAGCCATATTTGATCAATTCCAACACACATACCTTCCCTGTTTGAATGAAACAGGTCATTCTGCAACCAATTCCGACCAAAAATCCGATTAAATTTCAGCCAAATCACTTCCAAAAATACACGCAGATACAGTCAAACCCGTGAACCCTGTTTTCTTTGGATCCAACTATCCAGCCAACCTGGATTGATTCTAAGACCCTTACCGGCCATGTTTTACCTAATGGAGTTATCCCAAACATGTATAGCCATTAAATCTCACTATAAAGCTTCGAATTCTCATACCCTAATTCTGGTCCGTGAAGAACAACTTTCCCGCCAAAACTGTGTTGCTTCAGATCCATGATTTTAGCAAACCCAGCCAAAGTTTATGAATTCCATCAATCATACCAACCCCTGTTAAGCTTTAACAGACTCACCCAAGAAGTTTCAGCGATTGAATCTCATTATTCACACCACAAACACAAACCCTAATTCTGTTCCGTGAAGTTCAAAATTTCCCGCCAAAACTCAAAATTTGAATTGTTGAAGATGAAGTGCCCCTATCCTGAACTGGGGTGCGAATAGCATATGCCTTTTGGGTGACCTGGGGTGCCCCTTAGTAATTGAGGTGCCCCTTATCCAACGGTGAGAGTCCGAATAACACGTGTCCTCTGAGGTACAAAAACCACTTTTCGAGCAACTTTCTCCAAAAGAGCTTATTTCACAAAAACACATACAAACAAGTTTATTAGTGATAAAATGAGTCCCAACTAATGTATTTATGGGTGAAAATGTGTCGCACTTTCGTGCTCATCACCATTTAGGGGAAAACTTTGGTGCTGACATGTCTCGCTGAATATGCTTGGTCGTCTTTAGTACCATATCTCCTGCTTGAAAAATCCGAGGTTTTACGGCCTTGTCGTAAGCCCTGGAGATCTTCCTTCTGTTAGCCTGAGCATGCTTTTCCGCCTTAGTTCTCTTAAAATCCAGAGTGTCTAACTCTGCTATCCTGAAACTTGACGCTCCAGTCTCGTTTCATTGGACCCCACTTGCTGCTGCGATCCTAGCCGGCAGTATTTTGATCTCTGCTGGGAGAATGACATCAACGCCATAGACAACTGAGTAAGGAGAGACCCCAGTGCTATGGCTTTATATAGTGGTAAATAAGATTGTCGTTCACTCAGACTTGATGAGATTGATTTCAGATTTAAAAATAGAAAATACTAGAAATAAAGAAAATACATACAAAATATGGGTACGAGATGAAGAGACACTGGGACGCAGGATTTCACTACTTTTCATATTCTTGTGGTTTAGTCATTAATTCCAAACAATATAGCTTAAACAAAAGAAGTTGTGACTCTAATTCTTTCCAAAAATAGATTTCATAAGACATTAGTTGTAAGCATGATGCATCAAAAGTAATTAAAACTAAGTTTGCGATATCAGAAAAAATAAACAAGTAATTAATAACAATTAAATCTATGCAAAAAATCATAAAAAGAATTAATTCATTTACCACAATTATGAAAAGTTGCTTCCTTTGTTGTCCTAGTGACGGGGTTTAGCTCATCCTATTGGAAACACTCTCAAAGTATGATTTCATTGCTCAAAAAGGTGCTTCAAGGTTGAAAAATAATAAAACTGATATTTGCAACGGTGAAAGGGCGTTACAGAACCTCCTGTTACAAATACAGTGCCGTTACAAAGAAAACGATAACTCGCACTGTTGCAGAACAACAATCGCAGAGAGATGAATAGACAATAGTTAAAACAACGACAGACCACAAGTGTAGTCTGTGCGTCTTCTTCCTCTCTTCTCTGCTGATGAAGAACAAGCTCACTGCACTCGATTTCTAGCTCTATTTTTCTCCCCTAACTCTTCATCCCCCATCTTTGACCTCCAACCTCCTATTTATAAACCACATGATCTCAAAATATCTCGAGTTAATGCCAAATTCTTCTCTTTACTCCCTCTGCATATTACCGACATTTCTTTCCATGTTTAACTCATCTAGGCGTATTCTTCTGTAATACTTCACACCAACACGCTGAATAATCGTAATAGATTGAGTTACACTCGTGTTTCCTCGTTTAATCTTCTTCCCAAACATAAAGGAAAATTTCGAGAAAATTTCTATCAAATATATTATTTTCCTGTTTAGTTCATCACACGTCTGCATCACCCTCCAAATACGTTGAAGACCCACCAAATATTGATTCCAACACACGCCAACCTCGTAAATACTCGGGAAATGGTAGAAGATCTCTTATCTCACTTCGTACACGTATCCTGTTTTCTTCTCACGGTGAATATAACCTTCCATTTTCGAATCAAAGTCCACTACCAAGCCTGTTTACCCTCAACATGCCCAAACCAAACTAAATCCACGAGAAAGCTGCATGAAATTACGTCCAGAAATCATCTCAGACAAATATGCAGGTGACCAGAATTTTCAAACCAATTTCCCGCCAAAAAACAGGTGAAGAAGGTTGTTGCCCCCTATCCATGTGTGGGGTGCCATTAATAGTGGAGTGTTTTGGGTGCAAATAGCAGCTAGTGTGCCCCTTAATAATTGTGTGCCCCTTAGCCAAAACTGGAGTCCGTATAACAGCTATCCTACGGGTGCTTTAACAACCTTTTGGGCCGATTTTTCTAAAATTGTTTATTCCCAAACACATAAAACACCGTAATAGTTACAAAATCGAGTACCAACAATACAGAAAATTGAGGACCACTTAGACACAAAAATGTGTCTATCAAAAGGGTGCTTTAGTACGATCATATATAGGTGGTAATTCCGTCTGCCATCTCTCTAGTTTCGATCTTAGACTTCTTCTAGAACATTATTATGATTACTGTTACTTCCCCCCTCAGCCACCAGGTATAAATTGATCCCCGGCCATCGTTGCAGCAAGCACTGAAGGTGCAGGTCCTATATCCGACAATGACCAAACTGAACCTGTAGTCGTTACTGTGGAAAATGGTAGTTCTCCTACTTCTGAAATCGCGGTGGATCCAGGTTTTAGAGGAAAATCGTTAAAAGTTGCGTCCGATTTTTGCTCACTTACGCTACGACGCATGTATATGCCTTTTTTCTGTTCTTTATAATGATGGTTTGGACTGTGAGATTCTTCGCCCATTAAATCTCGATATCCGACAGCTGAAGTGCTTAATTGGGTGTACAGAGGCATACTTCTCATTGAACCATCTAAGAGAGCAACTCCTATATTAAGAAAACCTTGAGGGCGACCTGATGGGCACGCACTTGCAATGCAATGAAACACATTCCATAGTTTCGTTGGTTACGTGAAGATGGAGGGATAAGATTCCGCACAAGAACTCGTACAATACCTACACAACCATTGCGAAAGCAACGAACAACATATATCTCAATCATTACAGCCGAAGGAAAGATTATGCATCCACACGAAAGACGAATTTATCATTCCATGTTGGGTCAGGTGCAGGGGCGCAGCCAAGAATTGTGATGAGGGTGCAAAAATTTGCTATGGGATGCTAAAAAAATATTTAG
The DNA here is from genome assembly GCF_003573695.1 of Papaver somniferum. Lineage (NCBI taxonomy): Eukaryota > Viridiplantae > Streptophyta > Magnoliopsida > Ranunculales > Papaveraceae > Papaver > Papaver somniferum. Next base: position 101,829,584 of record NC_039358.1, read on the forward strand.
GGGGTGAAAAAAGAAAAAGTAGGGCTTATACATGTAAAAGAATTTCTAATTGGGTCTAAAATAGACTTTGGAGCCAGTTGGGTAGGGGTGCAAATGCACACCCTTGCCATGGACTGCTCCGCCCCTGTCCATGTGGCCATCAACACATCAAGACGCGTCGATAATTTGTGTTCAGGGTGGACCCATGCTACAACATACGTACGCATTCCTCGACCAGTACGAGCAAGATCTTGTGTAGATATCAAATTGATTTCTAGGAGTTGGAAAGGCAAAACATTAGTAGGAGCAGGAAAAGCTGCAGGAATAGATAAAGTCGACATAAGGTGGTGGTGGGCGGTGGGTTTACAAAACTTTGATTATATCCTTAATCTTCTTGATTGTTTCCCCAACCCGTCGCCCACAGAATGTAGAACGACGAGATAGGTTAGTCTACCATGGAGGGAATACAGGTAAAGGGAGAGAAATGGAAGGGAGAGAAGAAGAAGAAGTACAAGTTGGTTTTTGAGGGATACTATTAATAACCCGAAGGTATATGGTGTTGTTACTTTTGACCATTGTTTTTGTTTACGTTTGACAGGTATAATGAAATATCTTTTGGCTAATTTATTGGGTCTGTGTTTGATTTAGGCTGTTGAGAATCATCATAGTGCTCAGTTCATAATTCAGGAAGCTGTATAGCAGGCGGTCACTTGGACTCCAAGTGTGAGGTCCTGAATCTCAATTGCCAAACTTAGCATCTCTGGTCCATGCTCACACGAGAAGCCTTTAAACATTTTAGAATTTGTACTTCCACCAAGTATATGATAAGAGGACTTTCGAGCTTTCTTTTCTTTTGAAACACATTTAAAAGTCTTTTTGAAAAATAATATTGTCACCTACGTAGGAGTATATGACGCATCTTCAACTGTACCTAGAAACATTGCTTGATATTTTCAAATGGGAAATGTCATTTTTGGGGTGAGAAATACTCATCCCATAAGTGTTGTAATAGTCAAGATCAATGGTTGATTTCGGATAGAGAAGATGTAGATGATGAGTGGAACTCCCACGCCAATTTTCATTCTGCTTCAAAACTTATAAACTTGTCATCCTTCATTTGCAGAAGTTTAATTATCAGAAAAATAAAAACGATTACAATTACATGCAAGATGGGTTACAACAACTGAATCCGTTACGACATCCAGAGGAATAAACAAATCAACTTTTGAGTCTTCAGAAAATAGGACCTTGTGAACACATAAATCACGCAGGCCTCAATATGTTCACAAACAATGTTCGCATTCTAGGTACAGACTCACACTGATAATACAATTGTATTGAATCCTTGGCTCAAAACCTTCGGGTTTATCATAGCCTCATCTAATAACACCGCAAGGGGCGTTTACGCAGGGGAAGATAAAGAAAACGAAGTATAAGAATAAAACTCATGGAGCGTTAGTCGAATATAAAGTGCTGAAATGTAAATAAGACTTGGATTTACGTGGTTCAGCACTAAGGCCTACATCCACGGGGTTGTTGTTTCACTATGTACTTGATGGTTACAGAGATAGTCGAGTGACTTTGGAGTTTACATCGGTCTGTATATTATAAAGGACAAACTTACACTCACAATCCTTCTCTCTCCTTCTCTCCCTGATTTTTCCGCTCTCCTCACTCTTGGTGGAGAGGGGGTATTTATAGGGTTAGAGTGTGGGACCCATTTCTGAGGACCGTTGGAACCTTATATTCTTGTGCTTTGTGTCCATCACGCGGAGGTCTTCGTTCATTGCTTGATCACACAGAGTTATCCTCGTTCGTTCCACGGGCTGATCGACACGTACACTGCTCAGAGTGTTTAATGCGGGTAGTTGAGGCGCTGCTCGTGTCAGACAAGTGTCTTCTGCCCCTATCACGTCCATGTCAGTTCACCTTCTCTCCACCGTTGATCTTGGATTCTTTTGGGGATGAGATAAAGTAACTCTTCGGGAGTTATTTGGTGCTCCGCAGTGCATCGTGTTTTCGATACATCTTTTAACTTCTGCCCTTAGATTTGTTCGGGCAAGGATCCGACGTCGACTGGATGGGCTTCTTGGCTATGGGCGTGTGTCATCATGTTTTGATGACTTTTTCCGCATGCTTTCCACGTATATTCCTATATACGCGTGTTTGATGATGAGATATGTACACACATCTCATCATAACTTCTCTTAGATACTTGGGCATGTTTCTTATTCGTGCATTAACTGCTCATTTAATGGGCACGTTTCCCATTCCTCCATTAACTTCTCTTTCTTTCGAGTATATTAAGGAGGGGAGAAAAATTAATTTCATTCTCCTTGAAAATTAATTTCATTCTCCCTGTCAGTCTTCATTCTTTGTTCTTCAACCATTAAATTCTCTGTCTTAGCATTTATCACGCTCGTTTCTTCTTTGTTTCTGATTTGCTGTCTTCTTTCGGGATTTCGTTTGTGGTGGTAAGGTTTCTTTTCTTTGTTTCTGTTGTTTTAAGTTGTATTGATTGTAAATTTTCTGCTGTTGATCATATCGGAGCCTCCCACTTCTGCTGTTGTCGTCCCTTGTTTGTGATGAAGAACATCTTTTGATGCCTGTATGCTAGTTTGCCCCTGTTCTTCGTCTCAAGTCAAGGAGGCCATTGCTTTACTTGTATTGATTGGACTTTTTAGTTTAGGGTTTTAGGGTTTTAGGGTTTTAGGGGATTCAATCCTGTATGCTAGTTTTTGGGTTTCTGTGCTGTGTGTAGATGGACTGGTAATTTTGTTGTTTTTTGATCTTTGGTGATGCCCTCGTGTTTGCTTCTAACTTGTTTTTTTTGTACCTCTTCGCAACCATGTCTGACCGTCCGCGGCTTCCTTATCAAACTCCGGCTTCCAGTCTACCGAGATCCCCTCCGTGCAGAGAGTCTGATACATATCTGCCTGGGGGAGATCTCTCTAGATCGTCTCAAATGGATCCCCGTGGTATTAAAGTTTCTTCTTCTGGGACGAAGGCCTCTCCTCCTAGGAAAGGGGATCCCTCGAAAAATCCTTCCGGGTCTCGATACGCTGCCGATCGTGCGGTTTCTCGTCCTCGTGATGATTCTAGGTGTACGCAGACACTTCCTCATGGTGGCGCCTTCGATGTTCCTCCTCTTCGTTCTGTAGTGCCTGTGCAGCACCCTCTGCCGCCGCCTCCAGTACTTTATTTCAAAGGGAAGAACTCCAAAGGTGGTGTCCCGAGGGATGAATCGTCTAAGAATCCTTCTTTGAAAAGAAGAGCTTCCAAGGCTTTTGTTGGTTCGTCCGATCCCGGGGAAGAGGATGTCGCTGCCCCGGTGATACGCAGCGTTTCGCTCAGCAAGAAGAAAGTCACGTTCAAGCACATTGAACTTGAAGTTTTCAAGGAAAAGCATGAGCTTCAATCCTTCGAGGTTCGTTTCTATGCCCCTGAGGATGATATTACTTACGAGCTCATCTCGAAGTATCAGTTTGATGAGTTTCACCTATTGAATACGGTTGGAGCCTTCGAGGCGGGTCTTATGCTACCGTTGTACAAGTCTGGTGATTCCTTTTATTACGATGTGCTGGCTGGTCGTGAAGGTTCTTCCACCAATACTCACAGTCATTCCGTGTCGCAATTATCGGGGAATTATCTCCGTGCACTGAGGGAATGTTATCTGCGGAGTAAGGGGGAGACGACGATGACGTGTTACGTTCCAAATCCCGCTGAGAGGGAATGGTATACTCCTGAAAACTTCAACAACTCCTATGGTGATTATGTCAATAGTAGGAACCGTAAACCGTGGAGTGTTAGCCTTCGGAACCTCGCTGCTCCTCGGGGCGAAATTCGTCTGTTAAGTGAGGTGAGCAATGCCAAACTGAAGTATGTTCTAGGCACCGAGGGGTCTAGTCAGCGGAAACTTTTTCCCGCGCGTGAAAGGATCAAGCGTGACCATGATTATGAGTGGCACGCCACTGTTATTGAAATTGTTGGTCCTTGGGCGTACGGTTGGATTCCCGGTCCGCTCGGTTGGCGTCTTTCTGAGAGTAGCAGGCCACGTGAATCTCCTCCTGCTCGTTATGGAGATTTCTGTCCCTGGCGTTTAAATTTCGAAGGCATGAACTTTCTTTATGCCCTCGACGTCGTTGAAGGAGACGAGGAGGAAGGTTCTGGTGCTATACTTCCACCGAAGAGTGCCACTACTGCCAAGGTATGGTTATTGCAGATTCTGGCCGCGCCCCTCCTTTTTTGAAAATCAAACTGTGTAAAAACAATAACTCTTTTTGTGGAACGTGTGTTGGTTTGCAGGCGTCGAAGAAGAAAAAGATTGGGCCGAAGCAGTCTTCTACCATTGTGACGGGTAAGGCTGAGGTTCATGAAGAAGTTACCAGTCCGGTGAACGAAGAGTTTGCCGAGGATGAGGAAATGTCTGATGGGGAAGAACGCACTGATACTTCCCCTCCTAATGTCGAGGAAGAGATTGGTGCGGGTTGTGATGGTGTTGTAGTGAGAAATAATACCGCGGTGGTTGACGGCAGTGTTATCGCTGATATGTCTGCTCCTGCTGGTGAGGCTGCGGAAACTCTCCCCACCATTTCTCAAGATTTCTCCTTTGACAGGATTTATTCCGCAGGGGAACTCTTTGACGATGCTCTCGATTTTCCTGAAGATTTTTCTTTGCTTTCCCCCAATGATGATTGGGATGTGCTCGGGGGTTCTGGTAAGGAAGACGCTGCTGTTCAGAATGAGGGCGCGGATGATCGCAATGCGCATGTTGATGCCGAAACTTGTGCCGATGGGGCAATATCAGAAAAGGGGAAGTATGTGGTTGACTCGCCTGCCGAGGATTTCCCTCATTCGCTGACCTTTGAGGGTGACGATGCCATAATGGATTGGCTCAAGAAAAAGGGTCTGCTGTTTGTCCCCCATCCTGCCCCGGTGGTTTCTGGTGAGAAGGATTCCGATGCTTATACCCGTCGGATGATGGAACTATCTTCCGAGGCGCGCGTATCTGAGATGTGGGGGAAAAGATTGAGTGTTCCCGAAGCTACCCTCGTATCGGAGCCTCCCACTTCTGTTGCGGACATGATGGCCATAGCCGATAGGTACCAATATGGTTATCCCCAGCAGCGTGTCTTGGAGGTAAGTCTTCGTACATATCTCTTCGTGACAATTGAATCCCTCGGTGTAATAATGTTTTCCGTTTGATGTGTAGATTATGAGGAGTGAGCATTGTAACCATGTGCTGTATCAATTCTTTAGAGCGAAAATTTGAAGCTGGAGGCTAAGCTTCGTCACAGAGAAAAGGAATTATCTGCGGCTGAGGTGGAAATAGAAGAACTGAAGAAAAGCCTTAAAGAGAAAAAAAGGCTGGGTGAAGCGGAGGCTGGTCTTCGTTCAGAGCTTGCTGCCGTTCGCGCTGAGTTAGAGAAAACTCGCGGCCAAGTTTCAGCTTTTACAGGTTTGGTTCTTTTTCCTCTTTTACCCTCGCAGTTCGTCGTAATTCCACCATACTACTTAGTTGTTCTGTCTGAGTCTCCCCACCCTATCTCCAGTGGGTGGCGTCCCCGAGCTGATATGGCTTCGAAACGAAAAGGCACGGCAAAAATCTCGTATCAAGGAGCTGGTCGAGAAAATTAAGAGCGAAGCCAAAAAGTGGGACGCTCGGGCTGAGGGATGGCGCGCAAGGCATGTTCAAATGGTTGATATGCAGAATCTGTATAACCATGACCGTACTTTGTTCAATGGTACGCTGCTGTGGACACGTGAGAATCTGCGGGAATCCCGTGAGCGCACTTCATTGTTGGAGTCTAGGATACATCTTCTGGAAGAGGAATTACGAAAGGCTCGCTCCTTTCCTTTTCCGGGAGTTAAGGAGAGCATGCTGTGTCTTACCAGAGAAAGGGACGATGCCAGAGCCGAAGTTGGGGCTCTAAGAAAAGCTCTTGCTGCGTCTCGCGCTGAAATAGCCCGCCAGGCTGAGTCTGAGAGAAATCTCGAAGTATGTATGTACATACTTAGCAAAGGGGTATCAGAGATAAACAACGAAGTCAACCACCTTCGTCACATGGATTCGATGAAGCAGGTAGAATTAGATGCCAGTCAATTTACTCTCACCAACCTTCAACTAGATTATAAGAAATTATCCGCGGAATATGACCATCTTGATGAAGCGCGAGATGCGGTTGTTAATGAGTATGAAGAGGCTTCGGCTTGTGTCGAAGGTATAACCATATTTCATCGAGTGTGATTGTGTCTTTTCTGTGCTAACTCCCTTGTGTTGTCTTTTTCAGAGCTCGAGGGACAACTCCGTGTTGCAAATGAAAAATTTGAAAAGGATCAATCTTCCTTAGCGCAGCAGGAAGAACAGACTAATCATTTTAAGAGTTTGGCGGCATCCCGCGAGGAGGCCGTTGGTGCTGCTTCTAAAGAAGTGAATCGTCTATCTTCATTGTTATCCCAAGCCCACCAGAGGACGACAGTTATTATGCATAAGGCTCGATGTCAATTGGCTGAGAGACAAACAAGATGCTGGAGAAGATTGAGCTTGGCCTTAAGACCGAGCATGGCCTCGTGAAGAGCTATCCGCGTCGTCCAGTACCTGCCTCCTTGCCTGGTTCCTCGGGACCCTCATCTGGTGGGAGCGTCCCTTCAACTCTTCGGAACAACCCTGCTGATGGGGCGGCATCATCTAAGTAGAGACCGCGGCATCATTATCCTTCCGTTAGATTTTGCTAGTATTTTGTAAAAAGAATATTTTTGATGTATATTCCTTGTATTGGCCTTGCCGCTTTTTGTAACCAACCTTTATGAAATGGATCATTTTTTTGATATACCTGCAATATCAGTTTGTTGTTTATTTTAAGCATTGTGAGGAAGGACAAAAAATAAAAGAAGAGTTTTTTAAGTGTTTGGGTGCGATACCGAAGGGAGGTACCTTCGTGATCGTCTTGAGACCTGTCACCCCGCTGGCGAACCCTTGGCCAGAGGATTCCCAGACGGTGGGGGCCGAGGAAACGTTCTAGGATATGGGGTTAAAATATTTACATACACCCATTCCGTCGACCCGTTTCCTTAAGATTGGTTGGGTATCTCTTTCTGCTGGGTGCCTTCCCCCTGGTCTTACACTTATGGACACTGATGGGGGAGCCCTGAGAGATTGTAGATTAACTACTTTCACCAATATTGTTGATAGGTTTTGTTTACTTGAATTTTAGAAAGCTTGTTTGATTGATAGGTTGAGGCCTGCAATTCCTCGTCCAGAGATAGAAACATGTAGAGCGGTCACGCTGCCTTCTTATTCTGGTCTTCTTCACGCAGATGCAAAGCTGCGTTGCTCCTATGGGTAATATGGTTTAAGCCACTTAGCATTCCAAGGATGCCGGAGGACCTCTCCTTTCAGATTGCGAAGGTAGTAGGAACCGTTTCCCGCAATGTCGTGTATTATAAAAGGTCCTCCCCACGTAGGTGCTAACTTTCACCATCTCTTTTCTCGTTGATACTGTGGGATTGTTCTCAACACATACTGCCCCTCTACAAAATTTCGAAGCTTTACCTTTTTGTTGTACTCCCTTGCTAGTCTTCGTTGATAATTTTCCATCTTCTGCAATGCTGCTTCCCTTCTTCCTTCTAGATCGTCCAATCTCTCTAACATCATGTCTGTTGTGAGATTTTTCTCCCATGCTTCGGTCTTTGTGGTTGGCATGAGGATCTCTGTCGGGATGACTGCTTCAGCTCCATAAGTGAGGAGAAACGGGGATTCCCCAGTGGCAGATCTTCGTGTTGTTCTGTATGCCCATAACACATTGTGCAACTGTTCACACCATCGCCCCTTATGTTCGTCTAATTGTTTTTTGAGGATAAGGGCGAGGGTCTTGTTAGTGGCTTCCGCCTGTCCATTGCTTTGAGGGTATATGGGGGTGGATTTGTTCTTCCTTATTTTGAAAGTATCGAAGATCATGTCTATGTTTTTCCCCTGTAATTGCTTACCATTATCAGACACGATTTCTGCTGGTATGCCGAACCTGCAAATGATGTTCTGGAATATGAAAGTAAACACATCCACGTCTCTGATCCTGGCTAAGGCTTTAGCTTCCACCCATTTACTGAAGTAGTCCGTGGCTACTATCAAAAATCGTCTTTTCCCTGATCCTTCGACGAAAGGCCTGACGATATCTATGACCCATTTTGCAAATGGCCACGGGCTATCTATAGAATTTAACATTGTTGCCAGCGCGTGTATCTTTTTGGCGAATCGCTGACATTCTTCACACCGTCGGGACATTATTGCGACATCCTGTATCATTGTGGGCCAGTAACATCCTTGCGTTGTTGCTTTGTCGGCTAGTGATCTCATGCCGCTATGATTCCCTGCGTCACCATAATGGATGTCATTTAGAATTCGATGCCCCTCTTTCCGGGATAAGCAACGTAGTAACGGTCCGAGGAAGGATTTCTTGTACAGGATCCCATCCCGAAGATCATATCTTCCTACTTTGGAGAGTATTTTCTTAGCTTGTTGAAGGTCCGCGGGTAGGCTTCCCTTTTTGATAAACGCATGGATCACCATTCTCCAATCATCTTCGTTGCTGAAGTCTTCGTCTTGATTTTCTCTTGACAGGATATCTTCTTCGTCAAAATCGTTATCGATGTCTTATCCTACCTGGTCTTCGATATTTTCTTCCAATGTATCTTGATTGGTAGCGAAGGAGAATTGAGATGCAATCGAAGGCTCGTATACCCTTGTTATTTTAATAGACTCGACGCTTTTGTCCTTCAGCATGGATGATATATATGCTAGGGCATCCGCGTGTCTGAGATCCCTTCTGCATAAGTGCCGGAACTTGATGTTCGGAATTTGTGATGCCAGTGTTTGGAACAAGGCCATGTAAGCTGAGAGGGTGTCATCGTACACATTGTACTCGAGCCCAATTTTCTGTATGACAAGCTGCGAATCACTTGTCAGTCTTACATCAGTTACCCCCATCTCTATTATTACACGGAGGGCATGTACGACTTCCTCGTATTCGACGATGTTGTTGGTATGCTCTTTGAATTCTAACCTGAGTGCCTTACAATCCTTTCTCCGGTTGGGGTGGTGATGACAATGCCTATTCCTGCTCCTTCCTTATTTTTGGAACCATCGACGAAGACTTCCCATTGTCTTTGACTCGCGGGTTCGAGGATATCCATTGGATCCTTGCTTTCTTCCTCGGCTTCTGGTATTCCCTTAATCTCTTCGTCGTTGTCCAGGGGAAGGTCTTCTAAGAAATCCGCCAAAACTTGGGATTTTCGAGAATGTTGAATTTCATGAATGATGTTGAATTGGTCCACGTGGGTGTTCCACTTGGCTATTCTGCCCACTTTTCCCGCGCTTTTGAGGACTGCTTCCAGTGGTGCTTTGCATGGGACCCGGATGAAGTGAGTTAGGAAGTAGGTTCTCAGCTTTTGAGTAGCCCATACCAATGCTAGGATAAGTTGTTCGATCTTTGTGTAGTTCCTTTCCGCAGAATTGAGGGTATTACTGACGTAATAGATAGGCTGTTCTATCTTCGTATTGGTTTTTACCAACACTGCGCTAACTGCGTCTTCTGTTGCTGCTATGTATAATGCCAAAACCTCATCAGGATCCGGCTTCTGCAGGATCAAAATTGAAGCTAGGTGTTCTTTGATTTTTTGGAAGGCTTCTTCGCATTCTGCGGTCCATTCAAACTTACTCCCTTTTTTGAGAATATTGAAGAAATGTTTGCATTTGTCCGAGGATCTGGCAATAAATCTGCCCAAGGCTGCTATGGACCCGTTGAGCTTCTGCACTTCTTTTAAATTCTTCGGGGATGGCATTTCTACTATGGCCTGAATCTTCACTAGGTCTACCTCAATGCCCCTTTTTTTTACCAGATATCCGAGGAATTTCCCCGAGGTGACACCGAAAGTACATTTCTCTGGATTCACTTTCATGTGATGTTTCCTCATTGCTTCGAAGATATCTCTCAGATCCTGGTGGTGATTTTTGCGAAGCTTACTTTTGACAAGCATATCGTCAACGTAGACTTCTAAGGTACTACCAATCCATGGCCTGAAGATAGCATCGACCATTCTTTGGTATGTTGCCCCTGCGTTTCGAAGTCCGAAGGGCATTCTAGTGTAGCAATAAAGGCCATGCGGGGTGTAGAACGCTGTGTGTGGCTGATCTTCTTCTGCCAGGGCTACTTGATTGTAGCCAGAATGTCCATCCATGAATGACAGTTCTTCATATCCTTCTACGGCTTCCACCAGCTGATCTATGCTTGGCAGGGGATAGCCGTCCTTTGGACATGCCTTGTTGAGGTTAGTAAAATCGATGCATATCCTAACCCCTCCATTTTTCTTAGGAACGACGACCATGTTGGAGATCCATGTAGGGTACTTGACTTCCTTGATGAAACCTGCGTCTAGTAGTTTCCGAAGTTCTTTTTCCACTGCCTTATGATACTCCGGTGCAACTTTTCTAATTTTCTGCCTGAACGGGGGCGTGCCTGGTTTGATGCGTAGCTCGTGTTGGATTACTTTAGGCTCAATCCCCGGCATATCTCCTAGTTTCCAGGCGAATACGTCCGCGTATTCTTTAAGTAATTTGGTTAGAGAATCTTCTCTTCTTTCGTCCATTATGGTCCCTACTTTGATCATCTTCGGGTTTTCTTCCGTTCCTATGTTGATTTCTTTTACGGGCTCTACTGGCGTGAACACCGGCTTCGGGTCCCCGAGGACTGGGACGTTCTTTGATTGCTATTTGGTATGTTTCTGTCCTTCGTTGGCTGCTGAAGTATTTGTCTCTGTGTTTAGGACATTATCACCTTTTGTCAAACCCCTTCCTGTAGTTTCCTTGAGGAACAGGTCTATGGCCTTCTCTTTCGCTGCTTCTTTATTTTTAATTCTTCGGGTTTTTCGCTGCTCTTCTTGTTCGTTGTTGATACGATCCTGAGTGGCTTGGCACTCTCTTGCAGAGACCCGATCTCCCTTGATTTCCATTACTCCCTCAGGTGTAGGGAATCTGAGATATTGGTAGTAAGTTGCTGCCACTCCCTTGAGTTTATGTACCCACTTTCTTCCAATAATGGCGTTGTAGGGGGATGGGGCGTCTACCACGCTGAATCGTGTTTCTACTTTCATGGGCCCTGCGTTCACCTGCAACATGATGTCTCCCAATGGCTTTGTAGGCGCTCCGTTGAATCCGTAGATGGTGTAATAAGAGGTCGTCATCTGTTCATCATGGAGCTTCATCCGTTTGAAGGCGTCGTAGAATAGAACGTTCACTGAGCTTCCCCCGTCTATGAGGATCTTTTTATGGTTACATCCAGCCACTGGTAGTGTGAGGACCAGGGGGTCGTTATGGTCTTCCATATCTTCTTCGATATCTTCAGAATCGAATATAATAGGTGAGTCCATCCACTCTTCGTGCTCGTCCACCTCTATCTCATCGATCTTATACAATTCGCAGCGGTCCTCGAACTGCTTCCGTAACCTCTTTCCTATCTGTGCTGTAAGTGAGGGCCCTGCGGCTTCAGAACACGAGATGGTGTTGATTGTGCGGTTCCCTTCTGGAAGTTGGACTGGCTTGGTTCGTTTGGATCTATCCTCGGCGACATCCTTTCGTATGTAATGTTTGAGCTCGCCAGCATCAATCAATTTTTGGATCATTATTTTGAGGTTTTTAAATTTTTCGGTATGGTGTCCGTTGAAGCGGTGATATTCACAGTAATCTTTAGACTTCTCGGTTCTTGGGGGGCCCTTAGACCATGGCCACTCCAGATTTTCCCTTCCTTTGATCTCTCGCAGGATCCGAGCATATCTAGCATTGAGCTTCGTGTAAACTTGATCTTCGAATTTTCGGTCGTCTTTTCGTCGTTCATCCCTTCGTTCCTTCATGTCTTCGTGAGGCCGTTCCACTGAGCAATTCCTTTTTCCCCCATTGGTTTGTTCTGCAGAATTGGTACGGTGAGACCTCTGCGGGTACGCCCTCGGGTTTTCACGCTGGATTTCTTCAAGACGAGCGTGCTTTTCACTAATTATTCGAAGATCTCCCTCTGTCATAGGCACGCTTCCATGAATCTCAACAAATAGTGGACTCATTCGGTCTAATCCCCACTTGTAGCAGTTGATACTTACCACTGGGTCCACACTTTCTATGGCTTGGCAGATCTTGTGCCATCTGTTAGTGTATTCCCTCGTGGTTTCCTTGTAGCCAATTGCCAGTGAAAAGAGCTTATCCATTCCGGTGTTAACAGCCTTGTTGTACATGTAAGTTCTTAAGAACTTTTCTGCGAGTTGGTCGTAGGAGTGGATGGAGTCTGGTGGTAGATTATCAAACCAAGACAATGCCGATCCCTTCAGGCTTGATGGGAAGTATCTACGGAGTACGGCGTCGTTCTGACTCCATCTAGCTAAGACATGGTTATAATACCGAATATGTGCAGCGGGATCACTGGATCCGTCATAGCATTCGAATGTCGGGACAGGGCACTTCAGTGGAATAGGGGTGTTGGCCAGGCGATGAGTAAGGGGCGTGTAGTTAGCCTCTCTCATGACCTCTTCTAACCTTCCCCCGCCTTGTCTACTTTTTAATTGCCTGATCTCTGCCATCATTTCATCACGCAGCTCTTCCATCGCGCGATGGTGCCCTACGCTATTCTGCTCGTGATAGCCTGACTCTCCGTCGTTATAATCCGGGTCGGATGCGCTACTTCCCTTAGCCGCGTTTCCATTAGCTGCTACGATGACTCTTCGGTCTCGGTTTGGTTCTGGTGCCTTTGAATTTGCTTCATCGAGTTGTTGGCTTGTCTTTGTGCTTAGAGCAATCCGGTCTTTTAAATCCTGATTTTCTCTGGCCAGCAGAGCTACAACATCTGCGTAAACCTTCTGGCTCTTCTTCAATTCTTCGAGCTCGGCCATCAATCGATGTGATTGGTTTGACCCCTGATTGGGAGTCCCAACTCGTGCTACTACGGCCATGGTGCCTTCTTCTTCTATGGTTTGCACTATAGGTGGGGGAGGTTCAGCTTCGATTGTTGGCATTTCCAAATCAGGCGGAGTGCCCATCTGCGGTGTTAGAGCCGCCGGCACAGTTTGATTCTGCTCGTTTGTTGATGGCATTCCGAAGGTTGGAGGGTGCACGGGTTGGTGTGTTCTGGATTCATCCACCCTTTCTTTTGGTTGGTGAAATTGATTCGTAGCAAAAGTTTTGCTAGCTTTCGCAGCCTTTGGGGCTGCCGCTGCCGCACTATACTTTGTTGCCGCTGCTCTGAGGGCCGCGGCCGCAACGGAGTTAGCGTTTATATGCGAAGTGATTTCCGCAGTATCCTGCCTCTGACTGGTCATTTTGGTTTTGTCTCCTTTCTTCTTTCTCCGGGTGATGACCGGGGTTGTCCTTGGTGCTTCCTTTGACGAGGCTTTGGATTTTCCGGCTTCCTGCATCTTTTCCATCGTGGGTCCTTTTGTCGCTTTCTTTCTGCACAAGGGAATTTCAAACAACGAGAAACAGAAGTGTCCATGCGGATCGGGTTAGTTTGAGAAATTCCTTACTCCAAGACAGGGAAAAACTGCCCGAGGGCCACAGAGAATTTTTTTTTTTTTTTTAAAAAAAAAGCGGGTTCAATGAAGGTACGCTGAAATGTGAAAGGATCCCCTTGAAAATGCACATACATCTTTTTGAAAATTTTCGAAAACCCATCGGAAAGACAGGTCCGTACGAGATCTAAAAAAATGTAAATCCATGGATCTAAGCAATAAATCTTTTAACCAGTTTAAATTGCTTCGACAGATACTGCCAGAGATATCGAAGATAACGGGTGCGTTTTTGAATACGGTAAAGTTAACAAAAGATAAATAATGTTAGAGCTAATGAAGTAGAGCAATCATATGCTAATTTAATATGAAATCACAAGATAAGATAAATCTTTTACCGGGACGAAGTCTCTGTTTCTAGCGCTAAATTGTGAACACATAAATCACGCAGGCCTCAATATGTTCACAAACAATGTTCGCACTCTAGGTACAGACTCACACTGATAATACAATTGTATTGAATCCTTGGATCAAAACCTTCGGGTTTATCATAGCCTCATCTAATAACATCGCAAGGGGCGTTTACGCAGGGGAAGATAAAGAAAACGAAGTATAAGAATAAAACTCATGGAGCGTTAGTCGAATATAAAGTGCTGAAATGTAAATAAGACTTGGATTTACGTGGTTCAGCACTAAGGCCTACATCCACGGGGTTGTTGTTTCACTATGTACTTGATGGTTACAGAGATAGTCGAGTGACTTTGGAGTTTACATCGGTCTGTATATTATAAAGGACAAACTTACACTCACAATCCTTCTCTCTCCTTCTCTCCCTGATTTTTCCGCTCTCCTCACTCTTGGTGGAGAGGGGGTATTTATAGAGTTAGAGTGTGGGACCCATTTCTGAGGACCGTTGGAACCTTATCTTCTTGTGCTTTGTGTCCATCACGCGGAGGTCTTCGTTCATTGCTTGATCACACAGAGTTATCCTCGTTCGTTCCACGGGCTGATCGACACGTACACTTCTCAGAGTGTTTAATGCGGGTAGTTGAGGCGCTGCTCGTGTCAGACAAGTGTCTTCTGCCCCTATCACGTCCATGTCAGTTCACCTTCTCTCCACCGTTGATCTTGGCTTCTTTTGGGGATGAGATAAAGTAACTCTTCGGGAGTTATTTGGTGCTCCGCAGTGCATCGTGTTTTCGGTACCTCTTTTAACTTCTGCCCTTAGATTTGTTCGGGTAAGGATCCGACGTCGACTGGATGGGCTTCTTGGCTATGGGCGTGTGCCATCATGTTTTGATGACTTTGTCCGCATGCTTTCCACGTATCTTCCTATATACACGTGTTTGATGATGAGATATGTACACACAGACCTCACTGAGAATGTCATTTAACAATGTAGATACCAAATATAAGCATCAACACGTGGCACTTGATTAAGTCATCAGCAACACACAACTCTACATCAACATACATTACAACTATTATTTGTTAGCTTAATTATTAAGCTAGGGATATCATAGCAATTAGCTGGGTACCTCTTTCCTTTATAAAGAAGGAGATTAGGTCAGAAAAAATGAGGGCGGCTCTTTGGATGGTTTCTGATCTCTTTCACTTGCAGAGCTCCTCATTAATGGAGGCTCTTCTTACACATAATAAAATCACTAACCCGTGGACGTAGGCCTGAGTATGCCGAACCACGTTAAATCCGGTGTCAACATTTCAGTATCTCTCATCTCTTTCTTCTTACATTACATTTATCATTCCATTGATATCATTGTCACCATTAAATCAGATTTGGTTGTGCTACTGGATTTTTAGTAGCCACAAACAAGTCAGAATAAGGTGTGGACCTCGCTCTTTCTATCAACAATGATAAATCATGAATTCCGCCTTCCTTACGCTAAACTGTGCTATCGTTAATAATATTGTTTGAATCAGAACCTTCGTGTCCCTTAGTCAGGTGGTCTGGCAACCACCAAAGACGGACAATTTCGCCAGAAGTGCATAACTAATCAGTTTTTGTGATATTTGAGTTTTAAAGTAGGAGAAATTAAATAAAAAAAGTCCATGTGAGGAAACGCATTTAATAAAATGCCTTCAAAATTTATTTAATGCCCATGAATTAAGGTTTTTTGAAAAAACGACTAACGACCATGACATCATATGTGGCACTAACTCGGCTATGTCAAAAAACATTCTAGCCCCTGAATCGCCAGAGGTGGGACGAGTGGGAATAATGAGTCAGTGTGAACTCAACACCTGAATCGTTACCAATTATGAACCAACTTGCTTTCACTGCTCTTTCTCTGCCGTGACTATTCTTTAAGTTTTCTTTTCGAACAGGTTAGTTGCAGTTTCAGGTGCTCGTCGAAGCTATTAAATTATACACTCCCACAATCATTGACATACATCAAACTCTCCAACCTATCAAATCTTGCCCGTTTGACACCCTAAAACGTCTGCAAACTCGAGTTGTCAATATTTTTTCACGGCATATTTTTTTTTCTTCATATGACCTAAATCCTTAACAACCCATTGTTTTTTATCCGTCTTTAGTTCCGTATACCCATTCATAACCTCAACCCACGACCAACTTCCACAACAACAACAATAGTTCTTCTTCTATATTCTATCGCTTAAAATCTCATCTACAAATCAAATTTCACAAACTAAATCGTAATTCTTATTATTAAGCATTCAAAATCAGTAATATCTATTAATACATCCATTATAAACCATTCAAAAAGAAATTACATGGCTTTACAGCAAAAGCTCCAATTTCTTTGAAACCCTAAAAATCAAATTTCATCAGTAGGAGCAAAATTATTACAATTGAAAATCCAAAATCAAAAGCACAAGTTACTACAACCAGTATAGCGCCTTAAAAACCCTTATTTCATGTTTCAAGTCGATGGTGATGATGTTGCTGATGACGAAATCCTTCCAGACACAAAATCCTTTTTCAAATCCTAATTGAAATCATTAATTGTACTATCATGAATTCGGAAAAACTTATCAAAGAAGAAAAATGAAATGGAACAAAAAGGAGGTGAAGACGCAGAGAGAATTGGAAGAGAGGTGGAGGCTAAAGAGAAAATAAAAACCAAACCCTATACTGACTATTTTGTTTAATGGTAAAGATGAATTTTCTAGAATAGTGGGGAAACTTGTAAATACTTCCACCATTTTCTCATCTTGTATGATGAGAAATTGACAAAATAAACGAGATTTTACCAAAATGATGGTGCCGGACGGAAATCATAACGGCATGGGCAGGCATTTTATTAAATACATTCTCCACGTGGTCATTTTTTTTTAAGTTTCCCTTTAAAGTATTGACAAGATACGAGCTGGTGTAAAATGCCAGTTGGTTGTGCTTATTGACAATGTAAATAAAATGCCTATTGCATTGCTGGTCTTTAGGCACAAAGGCTTTAAACGGCATTCCTTGAGCATGTTTCTTTGCAACTAGAATATTGTAAGCTTAGTGAGTGTATTTGCATATCTGTTGTTCAGATGACCCACTTCCTATGTGATCCTTATTTTTTTTCACAGAATGAATTTCGAGTCAAAAATTAAATAAAAAATGACCTGAAGTGTTTCCAGTTACAGATTCACACCTACCTACTTCATTTGTTTCAGCAGTTTTCAGAAAGATACAAAACGATGGTCAATTTGCACAAATGAGTATGTTACAGACAACAACAATTAGTATAACAAACAAGAAAACAAAGGGGTAAACCCCAGTAATTTGCTAATCCTTCATTCTATCTTCCATGCGTAAAGGAAGAGGCTGAAATCAGGAATTGTCATATGCCGACTTTCAGCAGAGACGTACCCGGTATCTGTGGCGGTGCTACTCTCACCAGTCTCACTACCACCAGCACTACTACCATCTTTAACGTGATTATATTCCGGTGCGCCTGGCCGGAAAATAAACATCCCATGGCCACAAGGGTTACCAAATAACCAATCATGAACATCCCAAAAAACTTGCACTGGTAACTTATTTACAATCACAGTCTCATTTCCTCTAAATTTCCACTGCAAATTTGTAACATGGACTACCACAATTCCGTCTATGCTAATCCACATCTCTGGGTCTCTAGGCCCTGTGATTGTATTTTCCACAACGATATCGTGTTCTCTTCTGCTGTTTTGGTCAAATTTTGCTCTCGTCGAGAAACATTTTTTCCCAAAGATGTTTTCCTTTTTATATAGTAATATAGCATCTATCAGTGATGGTCTTGATTTGGTTCTCTTATATGCTTTTTTCTTAAGATCACCTAACAACAACACAACTTGTTCTTCTGATACCAGTGCAACATAATAATCTGCAGAAGGTTCAGGACTACCTGTGAGTTTTGCTGATCGAAGATCCCAAAATATGTCTACTCGTTTTCCTTCCAGATCAAATGACTTGAGCCCTTTTTTGCTCCAAAAATGCCATGGCTTAAAATCAATTTTGCAAGTGCAATCATTTTCATTCCCCCAATTCTGGACAGTTAAATTTAGAGACAGATTGATCAAATTCTTTGACCATACTATTGATATCCTGCGACTAACGTCGAAGAGCACTGTTTCATAGACGCATGTAACGGTGCAATGTGCTGCCTTATTTGCAGATGGGTCTTCTGTTAATTTTTCTGCTGTTGAGTTATCAGGCATTGATTGAATTCGATACGGATGATTAGCAGCCATCATTTCTCTTTCAAAAAATAGATCAAAAGTTTGAACTCTGGCCTCAATTTTGAGACAAAGAACATAATCCAAAGATGAAAAAATTGCTTCCCAGTATTGGCCTATAAGAATGTTCAATGCTCCGTGAGGCCGCTACGAATCAAATACTAATCAAGTTTGAATCTCACCATCAATATCTTGCTTGTTACACTATATATCTTTTGATTTTCCAAGTTGTATTAATCAGGTGCGTGTATATATCAATCTAAAACTAGCATCAACATAGAATAACCACGATATTACCTCGAAAGAAACGTTCTTGAATCAGGAGCAAATTCACAGAAAGGTGTTGTCAACTGCAACCATGAAAACCATGCAACAAATCAAACCAGAAATTACCTCACATGAAAAATGGTGACCAAATTTTGCCGCAGGAACACTAGTCAAATTTGGTGGAGAAAGGAAATGGTTGTGGAAGGGTAGTTGTACAATTTGGTAGGAAAGGAGAAAATTTCTCACGGTTGTTAGTGAATTTCCCTTGGACAGAATGACCAAACTATCAAAACGATATCCAACTAGGGCTGCACAACGGGTAGGGTGGGTAGGATATGGCCTATACCCGCCACCCTACCCGTTTATTGGCGGTTAAGAAAAATTTTACCCGCCACTCTACCCGCCATTAAACGGGTAAGATCCTACCCAACCCATTTTCTGGCGGGTCGGGTAGGGTAGGGTGACGGGTATAACCGTTTTTTTTTTCTGCAGGAACAAATACATCATCAAGTACAACAGAATGGGTTATGTCTGAGATGATGAAAGTGAATTACATGAACTAAACTAACAAGAGAAACTGCTGGTTCTTGTTGTACAGTTAAGAGTTTTCTGCACTTCTTGAGCAAGTAAATATACGTTTGGTGATCCAGAAGATGAACCTACTTCAGAAATTGAAGGAGGAGGAGTCGAATAAACGGGTGCTGCTGGTGTTGTACCTCTACCCCAAACACCACCACCACCATGACCTCCAGCTACACCACCACCAGCACCATGATCTCCAGTTACACCAAGACCAGCAAGTCAATCCACGTTTGGTGATCCAGAAGATGAACAAACTTCAGAAATTGAAGGAGGAGAAGGAGTCGAAGATATGGGTGCTGCTGTTGGTGTTCCTCTTCCTATTCCCCAAACACAAATACCACCACCACCACCACGATCTCCAGTTTCACCAACACGATCTCCAGTTTCACCGCCTCCAAGACCTCCAGTTACACCACCACCACGACCTCCAGTTACACCACCAACACGACCGCCAACATTTCCACCACCCCGACCACGACCTCCAGTTTCACCACCACGACCACGACCTCCAGTGACACTACCACCCCTACCTCCAGCATCACCAACGCGACCACAAATTCCACGACCACAAATTCCACAACTTTAGCTTTCTTAGCCAACAACTAACAAGCATTGCAGCTCTTCATATTGACCTTCTTCTTCAATCATCATCTACGATGATGGAATAAGTACTAAGATCACCAAATAAATCTGCATACAAGTAATATCACAACAAGTTGAGTAAAGAGAGAAACAAAAAGAGTTTTAGAGTACTAGTTGAATGACCATAATGGTTTTTGATTAATCAATTCAAAGTGTGACACTATAGAGATATATAAAGACAACTCCATAAAACAGACGGCCAAAAAGAATGTAGGAGAAAAGCAAAAGGCAGTGAAGAAGTAGTGGTGGTGGTAGTCACTGGGATTTGGATCTGCATACTCAGTCAGATGTATCCATATCTATAGAATGCCAATCCAACAACATGTCAACAACGATCTTGAATAATGAATGTATATATCTTTAGGTATTTATTTAGACTACTATGTATAAAGTTACTGGTAGCTTATACGGTGTAAGAACTCTCAAAGATATATTCGCAGTCCTGTCTGTTGGTGACAGGCTCTGGACATTTGAGTGAGACTTGTTAGTTTTGCGCTGGTATTTGCCATATCTTGTAACAGAATGTAAGAAACTCTGATAAATATGATTTCGATTAAGAGTCAGGACTCAGGTGATCATTCTACTTCATCAGTTCTTCGGTGATTTTTCTACTGAGGTTTTCATCCGTTCAGGTTCAGGTGCACATGCCATATTTGATGGTGTTACGGGGCAGCCACATGGGGGCTTGATGAAGTTGGGTCTTAAGGTTTAGCAAGATGACCACTATATAACCTGACCACTTGCCTTCATTCCAAGGACTCCAAGTCTGAGACACTATTTTCAAATTATAAGAAGCTAACAATTCATGTCACAGTTGATAGTTATAATACTTACATGAAGTAGAAATATAATAGTTATACTATAATCATCATTTATATGACATATAATAGTTATACTATATTCTAAGAAACTGAAAACAACAGAGAATTGACAAATGTAGGAGAATAAATGTAGGAAATTCGTGTACCTGACTCTAAGACGTCATCCTCCTTCTCTTCAGCTCCAAATGTAGATGGATCCATATCAATCGGTGTCCTTAACCAGTTTTGTAGGAGAATCAATGCTTCCACAGTTCGGGGTTTTAAAGAACTTCGGAAATGACCAAGTATTCGCTTTCCAGTACTGAAAGCAGATTCACTTGCAACTGAAGAGACGGGAATAGCAAGTATATCTCTTGCTATAAGTGATAGAATATCAAATCTTGCAGCATTGCTTTTCCACCAATGGCCAAAACACAACAGAAATAATCAACGGAATTTCATAAAAAAGAAAGCAATACAAAAGAGAGCAGTGCAAAAGAAAGCGTAACAAAGCAGAGCCTCACAAAAGAAAGTAATTCAATGCACAGTAGTACAAAGACGAGTATTAGTGTATTACAAAGCAAGGTAATACAAGACAGAGTAATTCTCAACCTTCTTCAAGTGTATCATCTCCACCTCCATGAATAGAGCAAGACAGAAGGGACATTTTTCATAGAGTAAAAGCAAAAGTTATGGATAGAATGACATTTGCAGGATGGTAATGACTGCAGCATGGTAGTTATGATTCAGAGCTGCTTCAATATCGAACTAAAGAGCAAACTGAATATAATTTAGAGATTACTAACTTTGTGTTTTATAATCATGCTGATAGTTAAATAGAATGAAATTTAAAATACCTGTAGAAACTGAATTAGGACTCGAGCATTAGCCCAGTCATACTTTTCAGGAGCATGCACGCGAGGCTTTTTCTTCTTGGCTTTCCTTCGACCAGATAAGGGAACTTCATCAGCATCAGAATCAGAATAACTGGATTCTATTTCATCAAGAAACTCAGTACTGTCAATATCATCAACATTAACACCCATTACTGATTCATCGGGAATATCGAAGATAAACCTCTCACGAAATGATTTATCAGATCGTCCTAGCCTTATAAAGACTTTTTCGTATTTTTCTGCTTCATCCAACATCAATTAAATGGAGTTCCATCTTGTTTTCACGTCTAACACTAATCCCTTTTTGTATTCCATTCTTTCAAGAAATAAGGCATCTAAGAATTTCTTCATTCTAGCAGGAGAGGCCGTGACGTATTTAACCACCGACCTGATTATGCTCACTAAAGTATGATATTTCTTCAACCCATCCTTAACAACTAAAGCTAATACGTGGGCAGCACACCTTACATGTAAATGTTTACCTCCTACAATCGACGATCCCCAACTTACAACTTTCTCTTGGACATATTCAATTGCTTTTTTATTTGAAGATGCATTATCGAGCGTGATGGTGAACACTCTCTCAAGACCCCACTCTATCAAACATTTCTCCAATGCTCTTCCAATATGCTCACCTCCATGACTAGTAATTTGACAGAAACATATTATTCTTTTGTGTAACTTCCAGTGGTCATCGATGAAGTGGGCAGTAACTACCATGTAGTTGTAGTTCTGAATGGATGTCCATGTATCGGTTGTGAGACAAACTCTAACCTTGTTCGACTTGAAATAGTTCACCAAATTGGCCTTTTCACTCAAAAACAGTCCACAGATATCACGATAGACGGTCATCCGCGATGGAATTTTGAACCTCGGCTCAAGATATCTACAAAATGCTATAAATCCTTCTCCTTCAACCAAGATGGTGGAGGTGGAGGTGGCGGAGATATAACAACCCTGACCCTTTGTTGCACGGATTGAGATGCATCTTGAGAGGGAATAGGAGGTCTCGTTGACATCAATTCTGTAATCTCAACCATGCTTCCTCACTAGAAAGAACAAGTGATATGAATAGAAAGCAAAAAAAGTTAACAGGCTTCAAAGGGTCCTAATAACAGCACTGAAATCTAGAGAACATCACTGAAATCTAGAATTAGACAGTAGTTATATCCGTCTGTTGGTTAAGATACCCTTGGAGAATTAGAGGGTTCTATTGGTATCGATGATAGTGCTATTCTGCGTTGTATTGACTTGGAATAAGGAATTTGAGACTCATGTATAGATCTTTATTGGGAAAGTGGCATTCGAGATATTCTGCAGACATACAAGCATTGTGGGGACAAGTTATTTGCGAGAAAACATATATACTGGACTCCAGTGTCAACTGTCTATTTAAACTACAAAACAAATCTCTCCTTTTCTCACCCACCTAGCAAAGGTCTTAAATGTACTCACTCACCTGACATGATGCTAATGTTCAATCAAACCAATGATTTTCATTAATACTACTATTGCTGTGAGCAGAGTCTAAAGCTAATTCAATTGCTTTAGATAAACCTTTAAAGACATGGGTGTCACATAATCAAAATCTCACTGAAATTGTTTGAAATATTGATAATCTAAACATTTAAAGACATGGGTTTTAGATAGAAATCATGAAGAGACAATTTATCAATCAGTTTACATATGACCACAGATTTTAAATCCCATTCAATTGCCTTTTCCCATCTCCTAACAGAATCGCATTGAAACTCGTCATTCATGAGGAACAAACTAAATTTCTATGAGAAATTTCATCAATCAGTTAACATGCATGTCAATTTTTCACGATGGCAATCATATTACTCAACTGATTTCAACTAATTTCTTCAAATACAAATAAAATCACCAAGCAATACAACATATAAAAGAAAAACCCATTCAAATTATTAAAAAAATTATTCAAATTTTCACCTGAAAATTAGTTTGGATTTCAAATTAGGAGGAAGAACCACTCTCTAAACCCTTCATTAGCTTTCCAAACTCAGATTCCTCATATCCAGCAACATGCATGAAACCTTATGATTTTTCAATCAATTTAACACAAAAAAAATGAAACAAAATGAACTTTGAAGTTAGATCTTACCTTGAATCAACCTATTAAAAGGTTCTAAACGAGATCTGTTAACAGATTTGAAGTTCTAAGCGAGATGTGAGAGGTACTGGTAAATCAGAGGTACTGGTTTTATGTTTCTTCCGTTCTCAAAAACTCCACTGGCCAGTTCTTCTTTTGCGTTGTGGATTCACAAGAATAGGGTTTTTCTTTTCATGATCTTCTCTTCTCTAGATTTTTTTCTTAGCAATGAATTCAGTTCTGGGAGTTTCTCTGCAGAGATAAAACGAAAACAGAATCCAGTTTTTAGTTTTTTAGTTTTTAGTGTTGTAGGAAAATATAAAGCAACGGCAGAGATCAATAGTTGAAAGATCAACGGCAGAGATTAAACGAGAACCAACGGCAAAGATCAATAGTATAAACAGGCGGGTAGGGTAGGATAATTTCGAGCTTTACCCGCCACCCTACCCATCTAGCGGCGGTTAAGAAATTTTTTACCCGCCACCCTACCCGCCAAATAGTGAATAGGATAAGATACGGTTAAAAAACTGGCGGGTAGGATAGGATTGGCGGGTATGGGTAGGGCATGTGCACCCCTATATCCTAACTCATCACAGCCAGAATTTGAGGCATGCTAAACACAGTTTGGCTGAGATAAATCCATGGCTGTGGTTGATTCCATGAAATCTGCCTATTCAATTTGCGTATAAAAAGAAAAGAAAAAGGTAGTCGAAACATCTCTCTCAATGACTCTCTTCAGTCTGACTACTCTCTGCGTTTAACTTTCAACTAAATCTTTTTGCTTTCCATTACCCATCAAAACATTTCACAAAATTAAAGTTAAATTGGGGGTAATCAATCAAATTGATCAACAATTTCTTTCAAACACACTCATGCAAACATACTATCAGGTCAAACTTCTGAAATTTATCCATTTCACCATCATATTTGTTCAAAATAGAAAAAAATTCAAAGTTCAATTATCATTAAATTCATAGAATTAATCAAAAAATGATCAATTAAAGCAATTTATACATCTATCAAATTTAAGGAAGCAACAAATAAATCAAAATTGCATGCATTATTTCTCTGAAGTTAATTGAAAAATAAAAATCTGGAAAAAAAACAGAGGTAAATTCAGAGATTTCGGGTCATCTCGGGTGAACCTGATCGGGTCAAAACCGCACCCGATTAATTAGCCCAGAATTCTTAAGGTAGATACTAAAGATAGGCATCAACTTACTCTCACCTTCATCACTACCATACCTGATTTATTAGCCAGGGAAAGTACTGTGAGGAAAAAAAACTAATGAGTAGTAACTTGATTGATTTAAAATCAAATGGAAAAAAAAAAGAAAAAGACAAAAAAAAATTCAAAATTTTAAGACAAGAAGTCACGAAGTAAAAGACTTATTGGTTCTTCATTAACCTGTCAAAGATAATAACTAATTATTTGACCATCAGAAGGAAAAAAGATCTCTCATGCAAGATCTCAAATACACAAAATCAAACTTCCTTTCCGACAGGTACCCACTAAAAATTGAAGTCACACAGATCTGATCAATCTCCCATAACCCATGATTCAAAATCCAATCCGAGTAGAAACTGCATCCATTAGATAGAAAAACGAAATCTTGTTTGGTAGAGAGTTAAAATACAGAAGAAAGTTAAGGAAAAGAAGGCATTGAATTGGGGCTCTATTAGTAAAGAATCAAAGACCGAAGCGAAGACGACTTACATCAAACGGTGGACATCGATGGCATTGAATTGGGGCTGTATTTACCGACTACCGTAACCACTTAAAAAATATATGGAACCCCCTGGACTGGTCGAATACTAGCTATAACGAAACACAATGCATGTAAGAGCACCGCCACGTGGAGTTATATTTAGAATCCAATTATTATTCGGGCTTAAAAGGGATGGGACTTCCGGGCTTAAATTACTAAGTGGAACCTAAATGTTATAGGGAAGATAAGATTTATGTAAAAGTTCAAAAATATCCTCAACTATTTTAGTTTATTACCTATTTGCCCTTTCATTAACTAATTAATCTAATAAAAAAACTGAAATCATATAATTTTGGCCTTTTTTTCTCTCTCAAGGTTCTCTCCGGCGACTTTTGCTGGCGATTTCAATCGCCGTATACACCATGAGTTCGTCGAGATTTCCCTGCGTTTTTGATTTCTCTATCACGGTTTCTTAGTTTTGGGTTTTTTTTTTAGCTTTTTCCCTTTTCCTTTGGTCGTCGTTTTTGGGTTTTCTTTTAGGGTTTCAGTCGCTCCTTTTAGGGTTTATCTGTGGTTGCCATGGCTAGAATCACTAGGACGTCTTCCTACCCTCAGCTTCCTGCAACTCCTTCTTCTTCCTCATCCACAGACTTAGTTTCTCCAAATGATGGCTTCTGCCATTGCCCTCTCAAGTCTTTTCATGGTTGTCGTGATGGTGTAAACGGCAGAGGTTACGCCAAGGGTTCTTTCATGAAACATTTAATCGACAGGCACTTGTATTGAAGACGACAAAGCATTTTGCAGAGACTTGATCGCTAATAACTTGCACATTTATCGTGCATGGGAGAAAGCTCGTAATCATCTTCGAATGTGGATGTGTTGCAGTTGCATGCAATTGCATGCTTGGAGGATGCTTTGCAAGGGACGGGAAGGTACTATGCATAGTGAGGTCATTGCTGGACCAGGCTCAGGTGCTGCTTTTCTCCTACACGGTTTGCCGAAACCACCTGAGGTTAGTACTGAAAACCTGGGTTCTAACAATAATGTTGTATGTGATGTTTCTACGGACAATGTTGCTGATGATGTAGGGGTTCTTTCGACTGACCTACTCAACACCATATTTCAAAGACAGATTACAACGGTTACTAGCATTCCGCATAAATGCAGGCTCGCATTCTCAAGAGAATTGAAAGTCTGTCTCGACAGAGTCATTGTTAGCCCAAACAACCTTCCAGCTTGGCTGCAACTTATCTTCCTTCCCATTTGTACGCTGACCCTGTTCAAACCGAGAAGCTCACCAGAAGAAAAATCAGGGAACCGGAAGAGGTTACAAGTCGCGGCTATCATCAATGCACTTTCAGTTTGGAAAGAGCCGAATGCGTGTTTTATTTTGGCGAACTAATTGCTTCAGCAACCTGTGCGTACTGAACAAATTACTTCAGCAACCTTCCTGTTGTGCCAAGTGATGATATTTTGGCTGACTCAGTAACAGTGGACTCTCGGGATGTGTTGGGTGCTATCAAGAGCTTCCCAAAAGGGACATCGTGTGGTCGGGATGAACTCCGTGCACAACATTTGGTTGATGTGATGAGTGGGGCTGCAGCTGCAGTCACTGATAATTTACTTGCTTCAATCACAGGGGTTGTCAATCTTTGGTTGGCTGGAAAATGTCCTGGTGGTTTAGGTGAGTTCACTGCCAGTGCACCCCTAACTTCGTGGTAGGCGAATATAGATGTGTAAATAAGATGAATAAATGGATGCCTACAGTAATACCGCAAGTGCACGGTGTTGTTGCAGTGAGTGCACAAGTACGGGTCGAATCCACAGGGACTTGGGGTGTTATGAAGTTTTCCTAGATAAGCTAATTCTATATGCAAGGCACTGACAATGAGGGATAGGCCAAGGCAGGGAAACAAGGCTACAATGCATATGTACAACGACAGTGGCAATGGTATATACAAAGGTAGCAAAGGTATGTACAAGGCAACAAGAAATCCAGGATGCATATCTACAATGACAGTGAAGGTGATATATTTACAGTGAGGTAGTGATATAGTAACAATGTGACAAAACAAAGACAATGGCCAAGGGCCAAAGGCAGTGACAGGGAAACAAAGTGGAAAAGTAGTGAAGAAAATGAAAACAGTGGGAATGGAAGTGTATGGAGATGGATGAGAATTCTCTTTCACCTAGCTAGTTAGCCTGGGATAAATCCTTGTCCCTAATGGACAAGAGGGTCTAGTTCAAGCTAGTCTCTTGGCCAGGGAAATTCATGTGGCAAGTTATCTAACCTAAAATCCTTAGATTAACCCCTAGCATTGCCTATCTGATTAAAGCATAAACAATCACAGGTCATTTAGGTTTCTAGGTCTCTAACTAATATGGATGGTTAATCCCTTAGAACTACCACTAACCCCTAGCATTAGTGGTCTTTTTACAACACCACTAATCACAAGTCAGTGAGGCTTTTAGGAATTTAGCTAGCCTAGACTATTTTGAGTTATACAAGAATCAACCTAAAGGCTAACCAACAAGGCTTAAGGGTCTTCTCACCCTAGTGGTGGATTTAGAACATGCTGAAGTTAGGAGTTTTCATGTTTGTCAAGCATTAAGACTCAAAACAAGAACATGTGAGTCAAACAGGGGAATTACATGAACATTAACGTACACAAGAACATGAACATAACATCAGAACAAAGTTTAGAACACAAGAACAAAATTTAACAGTGAAGAACATGTACTGATAGTATTATGGAATTGAAATTGAAATTAAACATGAAATTAACCCAATTAGGGGGTATCTCGGATGACCCAAGAACCCCTTTTGCATTCTCTACAGCTTCCCTTTTATAGTTTTTCAAAAATACAAAACCCTAATTCGAAACCCTAATTTTTTGGGGAAAATCAAATTCTCTCACCAATTTCCTGAATTGAGCTCGACCCATGCTTTGGGTATGTCCCCTCTGCTCTTCTGAAGCTTTTCCTGCCCTCAATTTTGTCTTCTCCTCGCTGTTGGTGAAACCTTAGCTCGAGCTTTCTTGTCAAACCCACACCTAGGGTTCAGAGATGTGAATTTGGAAAGAAGTCTAGGCTAGGGAGAGATGTCGTGGTGTTGTCGGTGGTTGTGTGGTTCGAGAAGAAGGTGTAGCTGGTGGAGGTGATGGAGTTGCAGAACTGTGGAGCAGCTCTCTGCATTTTGGGGAAGATGAGAAGAAGAACTCGATGGAGAAGAAGGGTCCGTTTGGTTAGGGGTATAGGGTTCTGATGCTAGGGTGTGAGGCGGGTGTATCAAAGGTTGATGATCAACAAAGTGAAAGTGTAGGATGAAAAGGTGATGGAATGATCCAACGACGCGATAGAAGCGACCGTTGGATGATGAGATACAACAAAACCGACGGCTTCAGATGGAGTTAGGTACTATAGTGTTTGACGGGAGCTTCGGAGTTTGATGCACAATGATGAGGCGACTGTTGGATGATGAGATGGATCCAATATGACGGCTCTCATGGAAATGGGTATGGATAATGGAAATGGATTTGGGTAAGGGTTTTGGGCCTTGGGTATGCCAAGCCCATATCTTCTTTAAGAACAATTCTTCCTCTTCAAGCCCACTTCTCGTTGATCCGGCTCTTGCAAACATCATTCTTCGCTTCCTCCTAGCGAGAGTCTTTGCCGTTCCTTTGCTCTTTTCGCTCCGTGAGTTAACCAGGCTTTATTTAGTACCTAAAAATGCAAAATTAATTAAGAAAAGTATTTATTCTTGAAAACAACGAAAACACAGAATATGGGATAAAATGTAGAATTAATGCACAAAAGATGAGTTAAATGCCAAGAAAAAATATATAGAAATATGTACTTTTTAGCACTCATCAAATACCCCCAAACCTGAATTTTACTTGTCCTCAAGTAAAACAAAACTAAGGAAATCCTACCTATACCACTGTCGCTGGTCTCTCGAATGCATTTAGCGTATGCACTAAGCCTTTTAAACCACTAAGTTTCCCTAGTGGACGAGTGAAGTCTCGTGAAGGTTTGCTTAGAACGTACCTACAAAGTTCTAGGACAAAATATAAGCTCAGATTCCATCAAATGTGACATGCGCAAGTCAGTAGAAGCTCACAGCAAAATGGAGATGTCAATCTAGCTATCGAAGGCACAATCCTAGCACTGATAACAAATAAAGACATGTGATAAGAGTGTAAAGTGTATCTACACATGTGTAAAGAAAGATCGGATGTTATGACTACTAATCACCAAGAGATAGTTTCTCAGGCTAAGAACCGAGGTCGAAATCTAGCTAGCTGTCCGGACTTTACGAGAATTGTGAATGAGTTGGAGGTATTTCACAATTACTCGCGTTGTACATCAATGGCATACACCCTCCTTGCTTATTACAAGACTATTTACAACAAAAAGATGACTCTTTACATGACTCTTATTTACATTGACTACTCTCTTTTATTTTTGGAACAAGAGAGGATGGGATTGATAAATACTTGATTGATTTTTTTTTTTTTTTGAATATATACATCGTTTTTTTTTTTTTTTTTTTTTTTTTTTGATAAGGAAACACTTTTGATACATATACAAAAGGAAACAAAAATTACATGACACTTTGCAAGAGGTAGCCCTTTTTGATGCACCCAGTTAAATTCGATGGTTGTCTTTCTTAATGTAACCTCCACCTTCTATCCCAACCAACCAAAGAACAAGCTAGTCAAGTTTCGTTCAGTATTCTAAAGTGATTGGCAACTAAAACTTCCGATAGAACACCTCAAGGATGAGGCTATACATGTATTGGTAGATCGTGCGCGTGCAAATTTCTTATCACTATGTGAATTGTGCTAGAATCAGGGTGCCTAAATATCTAGACTAAGACTCCTAATAATACATATTTGCACAAGAGTCAACATTTCAAGGTAAATGAGCTCCATTTTTATGTTTTTTTTTTTTTCAATTTTTATTTTTTTTTTTTTTCATTTTTTTCAAAAAGAAGGAGTTCTTGTTTTCAATTATGGCATATTATCAAAGTATCTACTTTTCACCCCCAAACCTAAACTAAACATTGTCCTCAATGTTTCAAAATATGAACAAAATTATAATACAACATATGAAGAGGATCATGTTGAGTAGAGAAAAAGGAAAGAGAATACCCGATTTCGGCGAAAGCAATATTAGAACTCCGTTATTCAAGGCAAGAATCCAACATATGTCAGCCGAGATCATATTGGATTAGCAAAATATATACAAAAGGAACAAAAGGGTTTTAAGAAATTTTATCTACTGGATTATATACAAAAATTCACCATACACTAACAATCTAAAGAGTTGAGGATCAACCCAAAAGACAAAGTGTAGAGGTTTCAACAGCTTCACACAAATATAACAGGAAATAAACGCAAGTGAAACTGTGAAACAAAATGAGCTACCCCCAAACCTGGATTTTTCAACAGATAAAATTTTGGAAACAAAATCTCGCAGTTTTGGGGGTTCATCATGTACAAGGTCTAACTCAAAGTGAACTGTGCTAGGGACGGGCAAACATGCTAATTCCAACTGTGGCTCCTCAAATGTATTATACTTAGAAGCAAAATAGTCCAAGAGGACTTGGGAAGCACACAGTTCCAAACCTAGATTAGGGACTCTCAGAAAAGTCGGTTTGACAATATGGGTACAAACCAAATCTAGGTTGGGTGGAAGGCCATCAGATTGTGACTTATGTAGGACGATAGGCACATCATTACTAATCACATCAACATCTCCTAAGTCTTCTACACGTGTCACAACATGCTCACAATCATCAAACAAATTGGCAAGATCACAATCAGAGTCATCAACATCATCAACAAATTTATTCTCATGCATCGGCAAATCAGGAGAAATATCACAATGTGACCTAGGTAGAGAATCATACACATCAAATATATTTTCATGCATATTAGCATTAGTGTCTACAGAAGATTCAACTATTCCTATGTCATGCTCATCTTCGCAGAATAATTGTACGAATCCCATGTCAATATCAAAATCATATGAATTACAATGAGTATTAGAAAAAACAACATTCATTAAGGTCGAGGGCGAGAAGCCATATGTTATTGAACCAACAGGTTCCACAATATTTTCATGTTCTTCTAATATATCATCATAATCATCATCATGGTAGCATGCATATTGGTCCTCATTAAAAGTGGTGGTGTCATTAGTCGATTCATGTTCCTCTAAATTAGGTTCATATTCAACATCATTTACATGAATGGGACTAGACACTTCATTAGGGACAACATACATTTCCTCATGAATTTCCTCCTTTTGTAGGTGAAGCAAAATCTGATCTAAATATGCATGAATTCGTGATGTATATCTATCAAAGTTTTGCTTACTGAGTCTTAAAGCTTCTGTGGTGGAGTCTAAATTCATGGGAGTACAAAATTCTTCATGTTCAAATTGTGGTGAATGGTACATGTGTGCATGGTCATTAGGGTTTACAAAATATTGATCGCAACCCTCAAAGGATTGATTATGGTCCCAATGACTACCATTCTCACAATTTATGGGCATTTCATACCTTGGATTTTCTCTAGATTGCCTAAAATTATGCAAAATATGACAATTCTCAACAGGGTGGTCTAAACTACCACATGCGGGACATGCATAGATTTCAGGTTGCCTAAGAAAATTAGATGTGACAGATTCCTCATGTGATTGCATTTCTAAAGCTGCGATTCGAGCTTCTAATTGGTCGATCAGTGATGATTGTGTGAGTGAGGCACTAGCAAAATGTTCATTTTCACGTTGTGGTGAATAATGCATGTGTGAATAGTTATTAGGGTTCATGTATTGAGGCTCGGGACTTTGAAAATGTCCATAATAATTCCTATAACTATTGACATCGTGGTCTATGGGAGGTTCATAACGTGGAGTATGTCCATACGCAAGTTCTCTAAGGGATTTGTTGTATTCCCCAACTGTAGACCAAGATCTAGACATGATTTGGCTCAAAAGCTAAGTAACTATGTTACAAAGCCCAAAATTTGGTTTTTAATGGGTTTTAGAAAATTTGGACCTAATGGGAAAAGAAAACACTTTGGTTTATTGGGTTTTGAAAACTTTGGTTTTATACTTTGAAGACAAAGCCCATTTGGGAGCTTTTGGTTTTGATGGGAGAAAATTTGGTTTTAAAGAGGTAGAAAAATTTGGTTTTTAATTGGGATCAAAAATTTTGGTTTTAGTATTGGGAGCAAGAATTTTGGTTTTAGTGTTGGGAGCAAGCCCACATTGGTGGGAGAAATTGCTTTGCCAAGGGAAGGTGAACTAAGCCAACAATGTGTATGCAAACTGAAGCCCAATGTAGCTTTTGAAATAGCCCAACTGTTGCTTGTTTGGTCTGAGGCCCAGTTGGGCTTTCAAAAGTTCAGTTTTTCTAATTTAAAACTACAGGCCCAAATCAATCTAACACCACAAGCCCACAAGCAATTAAACAAACAAGCCCAAAAGAAATTAATTACAAACCCAACAGAAAAATGGAAAAAATTATTACAAGCCCACAAATTAAAAATGGAAGCCCACAGGTTGGGTTCTCTTAATGGGTTTAGGCTTACTTGCTTAAGCAAAGCCCAGCTGCTCAGTTTGGTTGCAAAAGCCCAGTTGGGCTTTGGTTCACCTTCTGCAGCTTACAGCCCAATGGCTCAGTTTAGCACCAGGCAGCAGGGGTTGCGGCAGACTTGGCCTGGCACCAGCAGGAGCACCACAGCAGCACAAGTTCTAGCAACAATAGTGCAGCACCAGCTCCACAGCAGCAGCACCACAAGTTCAGAGGCACCACAAGGCACAAAGCAGGACTTCAGTTGTACCTGCAGCTCAAAGAAGAAAGTGAGGCACAACAACAAAATAGTAAGAACAACAAGATGTAATGAATGCAAGTGAGTATGCAAAGACAAGAGATGAATATGCAAGTTATGATGCAATAATGCAAAAAATGTTACACTGAAACAGGGAAGATGCAAATGCAATGGTTATGCAAGTTACACTAAGATGCAGGAATGCAATGCAGATGCAAGATGCTGATGCAGACAATGATGCAATGATGCAAATGGACTAGAATGAAATGCAAGATGGCTAAGAAATCTTCAAAACAGCACAGCCAAGTCCCCGGCAGCGGCGCCAAAAACTTGGTAGGCGAATATAGATGTGTAAATAAGATGAATAAATGGATGCCTACAATGATACCGCAAGTGCACGGTGTTGTTGCAGTGAGTGCACAAGTACGGGTCGAATCCACAGGGACTTGGGGTGTTATGAAGTTTTCCTAGCTAAGCTAATTCTATATGCAAGGCAGTGAAAATGAGGGATAGGCCAAGGCAGGGAAACAAGGCTACAATGCATATGTACAACGACAGTGGCAATGGTATATACAAAGGTAGCAAAGGTATGTACAAGGCAACAAGAAATCCAGGATGCATATCTACAATGACAGTGAAGGTGATATATTTACAGTGAGGTAGTGATATAGTAACAATGTGACAAAACAAAGACAATGGCCAAGGGCCAAAGGCAGTGACAGGGAAACAAAGTGGAAAAGTAGTGAAGAAAATGAAAACAGTGGGAATGGAAGTGTATGGAGATGGATGAGAATTCTCTTTCACCTAGCTAGTTAGCCTGGGATAAATCCTTGTCCCTAATGGACAAGAGGGTCTAGTTCAAGCTAGTCTCTTGGCCAGGGAAATTCATGTGGCAAGTTATCTAACCTAAAATCCTTAGATTAACCCCTAGCATTGCCTATCTGATTAAAGCATAAACAATCACAGGTCATTTAGGTTTCTAGGTCTCTAACTAATATGGATGGTTAATCCCTTAGAACTACCACTAACCCCTAGCATTAGTGGTCTTTTTACAACACCACTAATCACAAGTCAGTGAGGCTTTTAGGAATTTAGCTAGCCTAGACTATTTTGAGTTATACAAGAATCAACCTAAAGGCTAACCAACAAGGCTTAAGGGTCTTCTCACCCTAGTGGTGGATTTAGAACATGCTGAAGTTAGGAGTTTTCATGTTTGTCAAGCATTAAGACTCAAAACAAGAACATGTGAGTCAAACAGGGGAATTACATGAACATTAACGTACACAAGAACATGAACATAACATCAGAACAAAGTTTAGAACACAAGAACAAAATTTAACAGTGAAGAACATGTACTGATAGTATTATGGAATTGAAATTGAAATTAAACATGAAATTAACCCAATTAGGGGGTATCTCGGATGACCCAAGAACCCCTTTTGCATTCTCTACAGCTTCCCTTTTATAGTTTTTCAAAAATACAAAACCCTAATTCGAAACCCTAATTTTTTGGGGAAAATCAAATTCTCTCACCAATTTCCTGAATTGAGCTCGACCCATGCTTTGGGTATGTCCCCTCTGCTCTTCTGAAGCTTTTCCTTCCCTCAATTTTGTCTTCTCCTCGCTGTTGGTGAAACCCTAGCTCGAGCTTTCTTGTCAAACCCACACCTAGGGTTCAGAGATGTGAATTTGGAAAGAAGTCTAGGATAGGGAGAGATGTCGTGGTGTTGTCGGTGGTTGTGTGGTTCGAGAAAAAGGTGTAGCTGGTGGAGGTGATGGAGTTGCAGAACTGTGGAGCAGCTCTCTGCATTTTGGGGAAGATGAGAAGAAGAACTCGATGGAGAAGAAGGGTCCGTTTGGTTAGGGGTATAGGGTTCTGATGCTAGGGTGTGAGGCGGGTGTATCAAAGGTTGATGATCAGCAAAGTGAAAGTGTAGGATGAAAAGGTGATGGAATGATCCAACGACGCGATAGAAGCGACCGTTGGATGATGAGATACAAAAAAACTGACGGCTTCAGATGGAGTTAGGTACTATAGTGTTTGACGGGAGCTTCGGAGTTTGATGCACAATGATGAGGCGACTGTTGGATGATGAGATGGATCCAATCTGACGGCTCTCATGGAAATGGGTATGGATAATGGAAATGGATTTGGGTAAGGGTTTTGGGCCTTGGGTATGCCAAGACCATATCTTCTTTAAGAACAATTCTTCCACTTCAAGCCCACTTCTCGTTGATCCGGCTCTTGCAAACATCATTCTTCGCTTCCTCATAGCGAGAGTCTTTGCTGTTCCTTTGCTCTTTTCGCTCCGTGAGTTAACCAGGCTTTATTTAGTACCTAAAAATGCAAAATTAATTAAGAAAAGTATTTATTCTTGAAAACAACGAAAACACAGAATATGGGATAAAATGTAGAATTAATGCACAAAAGATGAGTTAAATGCCAAGAAAAAATATATAGAAATATGTACTTTTTAGCACTCATCAAATACCCCCAAGCCATGCAAACCTAGGGCCATGAAGCCACACGCGCCATTGGCACATGCCAAGCGACGCTTGCAACCTAGCATGCCAAGCCGTACAAACCTAGGGCCAAGCCGCCACACGCGCCATTGGCACAGGCCAAGCGACGCTTGCGACCTAGCATGCCAAGCCGTGCAAACCAAGGGTCAAGCCGCCACACGCACCATTGGCACATGCCAAGAGACGCTTGCGACCTAGCATGCCAAGTCGTGCAAACCTAGGGCCAAGCCGCCACGCGCGCCATTGAAACATACCAAGCGACTCTTGCGACCTAGCATGCCAAGCCGTGCAAACCTAGAGCCAAGCCACCACACGTGCCATTGGCACATGACAAGCGACGCTTGCGACCTAGCATGCCAAATTGTGCAAACCTAGGGCCAAGCCGCCATACGCGCCATTGGCACATGCCAAGCGACGCTTGCAACCTAGCATGCCAAACCGTGCAAACCTAGTGCCAAGCCGCCACATGCGCCATTGGCACATGCCAAGCGACCCTTGCAACCTAACATACCAAGCCGTGCAAACCTAGGGCCAAAGTCGCCACGCGCGCCATTGGCACATGCCATGCAACACTTGCATTTTGGCCTTACCACTTGCACCCGATGTGCAACCTACAACCAAGGCATTCCGCACAAGCCATTGGCACATGCCGTGCAACCCTTGCACTTTGGCATGCCGCGCCTACATCAAAGGCCACGATTTCTCTTAAGATGCAAAATCTCGACCGTCGAAGGTCGCCACTGAGCCGACACATCTCTCAAGCTCAACTTATCAAATACCAGCGACATGCTACACGTTTTTCACGAAAACACTCGAGA
This sequence comes from Papaver somniferum, assembly GCF_003573695.1. Classification (NCBI taxonomy): domain Eukaryota; kingdom Viridiplantae; phylum Streptophyta; class Magnoliopsida; order Ranunculales; family Papaveraceae; genus Papaver; species Papaver somniferum. Next base: position 101,865,979 of record NC_039358.1, read on the forward strand.
CATCAATACATGTCACAAAATGGGGGATGCTCTTTAGGGTTTTGGTTTGGTGGTTTACAGCGTGCGGCATACACAGATGCCCGTTTCAAGACAATGTATTAAGAATAAAACGGTTAGTAAATGCAGGAAGTAATGGTGAAACGCTCTTTCACTATGGAACATCAATTCCATCAATACCAGGCGTTACCACCTCTTCCCATTTGACTCATCTATTTCTTTTTCTTACGAGGCCAGAGTACGTTTCACTTAGACTTGTATAAATAGGTCTTACCTATTTCCACCATGACAACAAGTTTTTGGTCAGGAGAAATATAATACTCAGAAAGGAAACTCTGCTAGCTTTCCCAAAAGCTTTCAACTTCTGATACAAGTCAAGTACTACTCTTCCAGAATTGTTCTGGTCTCAACACTCTCTTCGCTTCCCTCCCTAAACTAGCCCTTCTCCTCTTCTTTGTGACCGAAGCAAATCCGGAAAGGCCATTTCATGGTTTAGGCCGGAGTTGTACAGATTGATCTCTCGAATATAAAGTACTCCTATGCAGTACATTTGTTTAGGGTTTAGATTTGTTTCTCACTCACCTACCGAAATTACCAAAATCGGCAGAAACGATTTTCACCCATAAACAATTGGCGACCACAGTGGGAGATTGATCTTTCGGTTACAATGCCAGTTTTCAATCCTCGATCTCATACTTCGATCCAGACCTCAGGACGGTGAAAACAGGCAATTTGTTCTGGGATCTATAACTCGATTACCAGACAACCTGGTTACCAGTCGTGATCTGCAAAGAGATGGCTGGGGACTTCACAGGAAGCTCCAAAGCGACTGAGGACTTTCCGCAGTCACGACAATACTACATACAAAGCCGGTTTTACACGGGAAGGATCTTGTTTTCATCAGAAGACCCAGAAAACTGAGTAAGTCTAGTCTGGACGGAATATACTCATTTCAAAAATAATCCGTTATTCTCAAAAAATACCAACCGTCTATCAAAAATTATTCAAACTTCAAACCAGACACCCTGGGTGCCTTTCAAAAAAAAAAAAAAAAAAACCTAAGCGAAAGTTTGAAAAAAGACAGAAAAACATTCAGGGAAAGTTTTCAAATAGGGGTATGATCTTCTTGGAGAAATCCACCCTTGCATCTTCGAGAGCCGCTCTTTTCAGATTCAGCGTCTTGGAAAGTTCTTCGATTTCTGCCTCCTGCTGTGCAATTTCATCCACAGAAAGACTTTCGACTACTGCGGTTTTCAATTTCTGGATCTCAGCGAAGCCCTTAACGAACTATGGAACGTTGAACTCGTTCTCTACACACATATCATGATGATACTTCCAACTGGTGATGACTTCCTCGGAAACAGTATGGCCAGTCACCTCGCACATGTCCTCGACTGAAGACAGGATTTCTTCCACACGCTTTACCAGTGAGAATCGACTGGTGATCTTCCTGGGCGTAGAAATGTGTTCATGTCTTTCCCATATCTTGGTATACAACACCTCGTACTTAGCTAGCACTCTGAAGCCGCCGACCAGCACATGATCTGGGTAAGGAACCAAGTACGGGGGATCGAAAGGGGCACCTGCAACCAGACCCACGACTGGCGAAGGGGTCTCTCCCACGCTTGCATTACCGGTCATCAGAACATCCTCCGCTGTTCGAGTCGTGTCCATACTCTTCATTTGATTAACTTCCATCTCCAAGGTGCCAGTAGCAGTCACAGCTTGAGGAAAATCTTCACGAACCTCTATCTCAGAATTTTCTCCAGAATCAGACCCTTCCTCAGATCCTTCCTGCAATCTTGAGTTAGACGTTTTTCTTCGGAAAAAAAAGAAGAAGAGAAGGAAGAAAACGTGTGCAAGACTTACCGAATCACTTTCCGAAGAAGATCCAGTGCCGCTGTCAGAGGAACCGCCTTCATCTTCTGAACTCTTCTGTTTCTCTGAATCTTCCCTATCACGAGAGGGCTCAACACTGCCGACCTCTTTTGAAAGAGTTGTTGTCTCCTGACGACGAGCAAGTGCAGTAAAGGTTCTAACACTACCGAAACCCTGGTGGAAACAAGATGAAAATATTCAGAAACGAAACAAAAATCTACACGTTTTAGTTGAACCAGCAAAGAGGCAACACGTACCTACCCGAATATTGGAGGAGTTGAAAGACACGGGAGTCGTCGGGTCTGTCAAAACCGACCGGAATCCACCAGCGCGGTTCTTCGTCCTCTGTTCCTTCACCTGGGGACTGTCGACATTACCAGGAGATTTTCGCTTAGTTGCAGGAGGATTTCTCAATATTGGATGCTTTGCCAAAACCTCATGAGTGGGTTTACAACGGGCATTCGCCACCATATGGTTCACAAAACCCCGGATAGTAAAGAACTCATCTTGCCAGAACTCACTATACTTGAAAGTCGTCGAAGGAACTCTTTCCGAAGAAAATAAGGGTAGACGCGTACCCAGTTCAAGAACGCTGGCATTAAGAGCAACAAGCAACGAATTCTTAGGAACAACCGGCTGACGAGCAAGAGGGACCCCTTGGTCAAAACCCATGTGACGAGCAGCACGATCAATATTATAAGAAGCTACTTGGAACGATCCCCTAAAGAAAGACGACATATAACTGGGAATGCAACTCCGCATAAACAAATCTTCACCAGCACTCAGGTTATCTTCGGAAAGCAAAGCCATATTCGGAGTGGAAGGAAAGGTGTTAACCTGAACTACGGACGCATGCACCGGGGCCCACGGGTGAAAACCGACTTCATGCAACTTATCAAGGAACCCAGCCAAGTTCAAGCCAGCTCTTGGGCGCCTGTTCACCCATCGGAGTATTCTGGAGCACCCCAGCTCGCGGGAATCGAAGGTAATGGTTTCAGAGCATACTTCTCGAAATGCTCCCATAACCACGCTTGAAGGAAAGCAACATGGACATATGAGTCCACTTTCATAAAATAGTTCGAAACACGCATATCCGTAACCAAGTGATCCAAATGCGTATACATAGAACCAAGGAACAGGCTGCCAATGGGAAGAACTTCACCTCTCGCTAACCTTATGGAAATCGCCAGAAGATCTTGTCTTATCTCTTTCTTGTCGGAACCGTCATCGAAAACGTCCCTAGACAACCAGAGAGCCAAGAATGCCGCAACATAAAGTGTACTACTCTTTTGACTCGGTTCTAGCTCATCCGGGAACCATTGGGACACCCACCAGCCGTAGAAACACTTTTTGTTCTCTTTCTGAACGAAATCTTTCGACTTCGCAACAAGATCAGCTCGCATCTTTTCTTCATCTTCTGACAATTGGATATTAAGGTTTCCTATTAGGGAAGATTCAGCGGGAGGGCCACGCTTTCTAGGGAGAAGGTCATTTCACCCCACCTGCATACGACTGTATGAGTATCCGGGCACCATCTGGAGATAAAAGCAACTAAAACAGGGATGTCCTTCCTAATTTGAAGATTTGTGGAAGCCCTAACAACGTCAATGATCTGTGCTCGAGTCAAATTAGCACTTATATGTTCCCGGCTCACCATAAACTCATTCCATTTATCAAAGGAGCGCAACTGGCTTTGACACATTCTGAAATCAATATGGGAAGCAGAGTACACCCCTTTATGAAGACAAAACCGTATTATGCTCTCTGGTCGGACTGAACGGGTCCTCCTTTCATCCTCCAAACCGGTCAAGAGAATTGGCTCGAAATTTGGATGATTTTTCCGGGCTGCGGCAAGGGGCTTTGTGAAGAAGTCATCATCCGTGTTTGGTTTGGAGCTACCAACGTCTTTTGGTGAAGCAAGACTTTGTTCAGATGACATCTTGTCGGAGTTTCTTATGGTGCTTTGGTAACAAGATATCTGCACCAACAGGGGAAGACGAGAAGAAATTATCACCCACACATAGCCACACCAAAACAAAAGAAAACCCTAAGCAACTAGGTTTTCATAAACATACTGCCGCAGTATTCATGACGAAAATTCTATGGGTTCATAAGAATCACGCTTATGACTCGATTCTACGAGGACATGGAAGAACAATATTTTCTATGGGTTCATACGAAACATATATATAGCTAGAGTTTTCGTACTGGCACACAAAAATATATAAAGAGTTAAAGAAGAAGCATCGGAAGACATATCTGGAATGCTGACTCTCCTTGTCACTCTGCCGCTAACACGAAGGTATGGAAGAGCAAAGGTGCAAGATAAAAGGAGAACACCCTTTTTATATGTATAGGCGTGATAATTGAGGGGACTTCGAATAGGGAAAGGATTCCCTTTTCAAAGCCGTGCGTGGAGAAAGGAAGTCGGTCCCGCAATAGCAAGCTTGGCCACTTCCAAAAATGCACGCACCCTCCTTGCTAGCACCGGTCCCACCAAGCACTCCATCCGCGCCAGCTTCCCAATCCGCGCCAACTGCCAATCCGCGCCACACCATGCTTTCCAACGCTATGCTCTGCCAAACGGCCCACGCCCATTCCAGGCTCATTAATATTGACAAGTCCCTTTCACACCCAGTCTATGCTAGCAGCTCCGCCTCGCGCTTCAAAGCCTGACCACAAAGATATATAAACGACTGGGATTTATACAAAGCTATCATATGCAAGGATTGCAAATTCTACTTACATCTCGAAAAAAGGTCAGACAAGTCTCCTTAGCCCTTTTTCACGACTTACTGTCTCAGTTCTATCCTCGTCTGTCACCATCTTATGCTTACCTTGCGCATAACATGACGTCACCGGTGACGCTAAACACATTTATTAGAACATTTAATGTACTTATGTAAAAAATTACCAGGGTATCTTTTTTCAAATGCTAAACTAGGGTTTCGACACACAAAACCCTAAGACGCACAATCCCTACGCATCATGGCAACTATGCCAAAACCAAAGCCGCACAGTCTCTGCGCATCATGACAACTATGCCAAAACCAATCCGCACGATCACTGCGCATCATGGAAACTATGCCAAAACCAAATCCGCACGATCGCTGCGCATCATGGCAACCATGCCAAAACCAAGCCGCACGATCGCTGCGCATCATGACAACCATGCCAAAACCAAAGCCGCACGATCGCTGCGCATCATGACAACCATGCCAAAACCAAGCCGCACGATCGCTGCGCATCATGGCAACTATGCCAAAACCCAAGCCGCACGATCGCTGCGCATCATGGCAACCATGCAAAAACCAAGCCGCACAATCGCTGCGCATCATGGAAACCATGCCAAAACCAAAGCCGCACGATCACTGCGGATCATGGCAACTATGCCAAAACCAAAGCCGCACAATCGTTGCGCATCATGGCAATTATGCCAAAACTAAGCCGTACGATCGCTGTGCATCATGGCAACCATGCCAAAACCAAAGCCGCACAATCATTGCGCTTCACGAAAACCGTGGCAAATTCGAGCTGCACAATCATTGCGCCACACGCCCCGTTGGCACATGCCAAGCGACGCGTGCAACCTAGCATGCCAAGCCGTGCAAACCTAGGGCCAAGCCGCCACACGCGCCATTGGCACATGCCAAGCGATGCTTGTGACCTAGCATGCCAAGCCGTGCAAACCTAGGGGCAAGACGCCACACGCGCCATTGGCATATGCCAAGCGACGCTTGCGACCTAGCATGCCAAGCCGTGCAAACCTAGGGCCAAGCCGCCACACGCGCCACTGGCACATGCCAAGCGACGCTTGCGACCTAGCATGCCAAGCCGTGCAAACCTAGGGCCAAGCCGCCACACACGCCATTGGCACATGCCAAGTGACGCTTGCGACCTAGCATGCCAAGCCGTGCAAACCTAGGGCTAAGCCGCCACACGCGCCATTGGCACATGCCAAGCGACGCTTGCGACCTAGCATGCCAAGCCGTGCAAACCTAGGGCCAAGCCGCCACGCGCGCCATTGGCACATACCAAGCGACGTTTGTGACCTGGCATGCCAAGCCGTGCAAACCTAGAGCCAAGCCGCCACACGCGGCATTGGCACATGCCAAGTGACGCTTGCGACCTAGCATGCCAAGCCGTGCAAACCTAGGTCCAAGCCACCACACGCGCCATTGGCATATGCCAAGCGACGCTTGCAACCTAGCATGCCAAGCTGCCACACGCGCCATTGGCACATGCCAAGCGACCCTTGCAACCCAGCATGCCAAGCCGTGCAAACCTAGGGCCAAAGCCGTTACGCGCGCCATTGGCACATGCCATGCAACACTTGCATTTTGGCATTACCACTTGCACCCGATGTACAACCTACAACCAAGGAATTTCGCACAAGCCATTGGCACATGCCGTGCAACCCTTGCACTTTGGCATGCCGCGCCTACATCAAAGGCCACGATTTCTCTTAAGATTCAAAATCTCGACCGTCGAAGGTCGCCACTGAGCCGGCAAATCTCTCAAGCTCAACTTATCAAACACCAGCGACATGCTACACGTTTTCCACGAAAACACTCGAGACATCAATATATGTCACAAACTGGGGGATGCTCTTTAGGGTTTTGGTTTGGCGGTTTACAGCGTGCGGCATACACAAATGCCTGTTTCAAGACAGTGTATTAAATGCAGGAAGTAATGGTGAAACGCTCTTTCATTATGGAACATCAATTCCATCAAATTCCATCAATACCAGGCGTTACCACCTCTTCCTATTTAACTCATCCGTTTCTTTTTCTTACGAGGCCAGAGTACGTTTCACTTAGACTTGTATAAATAGGTCTTACCTATTTCCACCAAGGCAACAAGTTTTTGGATAGGAGAAATATAATACTCAGAAAGGAAACTCTGCTAGCTTTCCCAAAAGCTTTCACCTTCTGATACAAGTCAAGTACTACTCTTCCAGAACTGTTCTGATCTCAACACTCTCTTCGCTTCCCTCCCTAAACCAGCCCTTCTCCTCCTCTTTGTGACCGAAGCAAATCCGGAACGGCCATTTCTTGGTTTAGGCGGGAGTTTTACAGATTGATCTCTCGAATTTAAAGTACTCCCGTGCAGTACATTTGTTTAGGGTTTAGATTTGTTTCTCACTCACCTACCGAAATTACCAAAATCGGCAGAAACAATTTTCACCCATAAACACCAGGTTTGTGGATTGCCTCCTTCTTATTGTGTCGATGATGCTGCCCTCCCTTTCATGCACTCTGTGGTAGTTACTTATTTTGATGCAATCAAAAATAGAATCCAGACCAATTTTCCATGTCTGCAAGAGATTCTATTTTGTGGCAGTGTAATCGTGTCAAACATGCACAAGATTATTTACTGGCGGTTCCCATTAGTGAGCTTAATCAATGCCTCAGACCTAGACAGTTCAGAGATGTGCTTTGCTACCGCCTTGGCATCCCATTAGTTGTTGAGAATAGCTTATGCTCAAGTTGTAACAAATCTATGGACATCTTTGGAGACCATGCGCTTCATTGTGCTAAAGATGTTGGAAGTAAGTTCCGACATGATCTTGTTCGTGATATGGTTGTAGACATTTGTTACAAAGCTAATGTGCCTGCACGCAAGGAAGTCTATCTGGGTATTCTATCGGACGATGACAAGGATTTGAGGCCTACTGACATTCTTGTTCTCAACTGGGAGAATGGTCAAGATTTTTGTATGGATGTCACAAGGGTCTTGCCCTTTGCTGGTGATGGCATTCGCTCTTTTGCTCCAGGAAAAGCTATATCTAGCGCGATCTCTCGTAAACGCACTAAATACCTGTACAAGTGCACTTCACTTGGATATGGTCTGGGAGTCCTAGATTTTTCCACTTTAGGAGAACTTGGTGAAGATACTTTGTGTTTTTTAAGCGCTTAAAGAACTGTCTAGTCTGTAATGACGCTGGTAGTGGTTTGGGTAGTTTTATTTTTCATAGATTAGGTATCGCTATTCAAAGAGGAGTTGGAGCACAGCTTGTGGCCAGGCTACCAACCAAAAGCTCTGTATGAGTTCTTTCTTTATTTATTAGATAAAAGGGAATTGGATCGGTAAACCCTTTGTTTGCTTTAAATAACTAAAAAAATCGAAAATCATAAAATGAAAAAAAACCCTGAAATCTTAACTTTCTTCTTTATGGATGAGAATGATATTTCACTCACCTTAAAGAATAAAAATTAATGGAGAATAAAATGAGTTCAAGACTCGTGCAAAACCTTGGTTGGTAGCCTAGCAACAAGCTGGGCCCCAACGCCTTTTTGAATATAAATACCTAATCTATGAAAAATAAAACTACCTACTCCACTACTAGCATCATTACAAACTAAAAGATTTTTCAAACGCTTGAAAAAACACAAGGTATCCTCACCAAGCTCTCCCAAAGTAAAGAAAGCTAGAACACCTAAACCATAACCATGTGAAACACATTTGTACAAGTACTTAGTATGTTTACGTGAAACACATTTCTTCTTTTATTCTCCTCTTCTTCTTCCCACTCTCCTCTTCTATTTTTCCTTCTTCTTCTTCTACTTCTTCCTCTTCTTCTTCTTCTTTCATTCTTCGTTTGAAACTATTAATCGTCGATTCAAAAAAAGTTCTTCGTCGATTAAACTCATTCTATAAAACCATGAAACCTAAGGAAAATCTAGGTCAATCTTCGTCGAATCAACCTCCTCCTGAAGCAGAGAAACCAACTTCATCAAATGAAGTAGAAAGTAAAGATCAAGAAGAAGTGAATGAAGGAGATGCACCAGCCGCCGAGACTCCTGATATGACAGCAATAAGGTATGAATTTAAAAACCCACTCTTTATTTAAGCGTTTTTTTGATTATTCTGTTGGTTTCGTAAACTTTAGGTCTGAAAAAACAGTTTCTGGAAATGGTTACGGCTGGGAGTTCTTGTGTTCCCAGCCGTAAATAGGTACCACTGATGGGATTTTTTGTTTTCCCAGCCGTTTATATGTTACACGGTTGGGATATCTAAGAACTCCCAGCCGTTTTTACGTTTTACGGTTGGGATAGCTAAGATCTCCCAGCCGTAAAGTAGTTGATGCGTACGAGATGGAGAAATCCTATCCGCAACAAGTTGTATACGGCTAGGTTATTCCTAGCCGTATATTCTCATGTGTTTGAATTTTTTCAGCGGTAGTTTAGTTTACGTCTCGGTCTCTCTATCCATAACTTTGTTTCCTGACCGTTATATTCAATTTCCTAGCCGTTTATATATTACGGCTTGGAATTTCCTAGCCGTATGTGGTACTGTACTGATTATTAAACCAGCAGTATTTCCACGTATTGGTTTTCCTATCCTTAGTTGGTTTTTCGGCTAGATCGATTACTAAGTTTCCCATCCATAATATTTGTTGCGTCTTAGACTATCCAATTTTCCTAGCCGTTTTGGGTGTCACGGTTTGGATGTGTCAAAATTTCCCAGCCGTTTTTGCTTATCTAATATTGGTTTTTGGCCTTGTTTGTCTTAGAACAGGGTAAAAGAAAAGAAGAAGAAAATATCACAAGAAGTAACACCTCGTAGTGACCCGACTCCGCAACCTCGTCACGCAAAACCATTGGGTGCAAACGCAAGGAATGCAAGTGGAGTTGTGACTGCTGGATAAAATGAAGGTAGAGGAGATGGAGTTGGGGTTACTGGAGGAACTGAAGTTGGCACTTCTAGTGGTGCTGCTATTGATAAAGGTAAATCCGTAGTTGAGGAGTACAAGAAGGAGGGAAAGAAGAAGTATCCACCAAAAGAAACGACAAGACAAGTAATTGATGTTATGGTGCCTTTACCTCCCAAGAGGAATGAGAGACCTTGGGGTGAGACAAGAGATCGTTCCGTATTGATTTGCTACACGTCTTCATGGGTTGCTAGGGTTTGTGGCACAAAGGTAATAAATCAAATTACATATATGTTATATTCATTTTGTTATGGATTATTAATTATAACAACCAATTTTATTTTATTTTGTAGTTCCAGGATAAAGCGGTCCCTAAACTAAAGACCAACAAGGAAAGTTTTGGCCGTTGGACAATGAGCATCCAGATGTGATAGCTTTGGTAAAAGCTTTAGGGTTATGGTATGGAATCGAGGCTTTGCAGAAAACATATGATGTTGTGACAGTTTGTGGTTTTAGAGAAAGATTTTGGCCCGAAACTATCACTTTTCATCTCCGGTTCGGCGAGATGACTATCACTCCGAAAGATGCAAAGCAAATCACTGGTTTTGCTTTGGAAGGAAAGGTTGTGTTTGAGGGTTTCAACAATTCTATGCCTTTTGATGAGCTTTGTGTCTTGGCGAAGGAATGTCTTGGGTGAGGCAAAGATGAAGCGGAAAAAGAGTTTGAGATAGGGTATGAAGCCGCGCCTAGAGCTAAAAGGAAACTTAGTGCACCGGGCGAACTTAGTGAAACCGTTAATATGGCAAGGAAGATTAATTTGGTTCGTCTGAAGGATAAATGGTCGGTTGTCAGCCGACGCAAAAATAATTTAAGTTCTTTCACTTCACAATTATAAATAAGAGTATAGTTATAAGAACAGATTCGTTCCACAGGGAGATATGGGTTGTTATTCGTATTTGAAAACTTAAGTAACCTGGGGGGATTTTTGATTTAGGTCGAAAATAATTAAACTAATAATAATAGCAAAGAATGAATAAAGAGAATCAATAAGTTGGGAACACTAGTTAAGGTTTCATCATCAATCATAAGACATGCACTTTGACTAATAATTGGTATTGTCACTCAATCATTCATTATCAAGAGTCCTAAAGTACCCCATCGAGAGCATGCTTCGGTAAATTCCTTATATCATCACATACCATAGCGATGAATATGTAAATACTACTCAGCGAACAACCTAATGCAACGTGCTAATAGGTTTAATCCTCCAAGAGCCTTAAGTTTTATGAATTAGACTAATTCATGCATGCAATAGAAATGCTACGAGTAAACTATTTAACATAGGTCAAGCTTCTACTTGCAATCACACAAAAGTTTTGAATACAATTGGTAATCACAATATGCTACTTATGACAAGGTTTATCAACAATTACGTATCTCAAAACCTTAGCCTAGATTTAAAAATGCATTCAAGATCATTTAATAGCGCTCCTCAACAAATAATCATACAATCATACTTGGCGATAATAAATCGTAGAACAATACAATAATAATTTGATTGAGATAACAAAACCAATATATTAATTTAGTAGCATGTTCATAATATCCGACTACATCCTTAATCAATATGAGGTGATTAGCTACTCATGGATTTCTTAAAATCCATGAAAAATAATAAGAAGAAAAATAAAATCAAATCCTAGAAATCGTGATAGCAATCGCAACTCCAAACCCTAACTCCTTTTCTTCTCTTCTCCAAAGTATGATAAAAGATAATCTCCCCCAAGTTGGAGTCGCCACTTCCTTTTCTCTAGTCACGTCCCAAAGTCTGGCCGTCTGAAATTCTGCACAATGGGCTCGCACAAAACTGGAAAGCCCATCTCATTAGCCTCATTCCTCTGTCAGTTTCATAGAACTGACGATACACTATTCCTCTTAGACAATCCACGGATACTCAGCCCTCCGTGAATATATTTTTCCCCTGAGTTTTGTGTTTCCGGCCAATAATCCCGCGCATACCAGGCCCTCCGTGAAAAATAAAAGTTACGGTATTTTCATCTCAACCAAAATACTTCGCGGATACTTCCTCCTCCGTGAGAATTAATTTTCCCTGAGTTTCACTTTTAAACTCCAACCAGACTTCTTACTCCAAAGCTACTTATCTCCTCTATTCTTCGACTGTCACAACGAGAAATTCTCGTTCTCCTGTTTAGTACAACTACCATGAATCACAGCTCCTCCGTCATCATTAACAACAGCAGATACGTAACCAATATCCTTGCATTATCTATCATATTCTCTGTTTTGCAACAGCGTCATTGATCCAGCAGACTCAAATCCATCGTTCTCGAGTTCTATCACCATTATCTCAACATCGATCAAACGTCAGCAACATCTCCATCTCTTTCGTCACCAGCACTGCCAATCCATTGCCGATGCTTCATCACTGCAGCATCACTATCGAGCTGCCACTCCATCGTCAGTCAGTCCACATCGATCAACTCTCTCATCTCAATCATTGCAGCGAACCGATACTCCATCTCAATCATCTGAGCTTGAACGCATTCCTCTATCCATCGCAATGTTTCCAACAGCAGTATCACTGGTCGTGAACAGCACCGACCAATATCTTCTACTTCTTTTCTCTCTCAACTTCATCATCGAGCCGAGATCATCCCATCATCATTCAACCACTGCCCAACTTCAGACTTCACTGCAAGCATCAACTCCATTAACTAGCAGCAGCTTCATCATACCTGCCAATCACCAAACGTCGTCACTCTCAGCAGTTGCCATATAAATCACCAGTCAATGTGACACTTCAACTTCCGTCATTCTGACTTGTCTCATCAATGGCAGTCACCATTATTTTCCATCTTTCTCAAGCTGATTCTCCCAGCCAATTGATGGTAGCAGCCATCGTCTTCTTACTTTCCGTTCCAGGCTCGAGTTCATCTCCATATTCTTCTATAAACTCGAGCTCTCAACTGCCTTCAACAATCTTATCGCTGCCAAACTCTCTTACAGAATCGAGATGTCCTGCTCAAACAATCTCCGTTTAACTGTCAGTTTTGCAAAAATGACAGTTGAGTTTCTTTTAAAGCTTGTCTGCCCCTTAATGTATACTGGAGTTCCAATAGCAGTTCTGTGTTCTTGTACATCTTTCACGACTATGACTTGCTTCAATCGCCCATCATTTCTTCATACGAGGTCGGAATGACCTCATTCTTTCGTCGTTGCCTTCGTCTTTTCGTTTTCTTCAAGGTGATGTGAAGAAATCTCTGATTTGAGCGAGTTCCAGTTCCTTTTGGTTAAGATAGCCTCAAATACCTAACAAACTCAAAAGCAAACAAAATCAAAGCATAATGATATAAAAACTACCAAGAAATCAAAGCATTTGAATACCTAACTAGTGCAAATATTGCACCTATCAAATTCCTCCACACTTGGCTTTTGCGAGTCCTCGAGCAAACTACAAAAATAAACTAAGGTACAACAACTCATTGTCGTCGAAGGCACGGTTGCACTTAGCATGTGCAACAGGCCTTTAAACCCCTCGGTGTCCCTAGTGGACGAGTTATTGTCTCGTGAGGGATTACAAGAGGTATACCCACAAAACCTACTCCAACTTCAAAGCGTTCCAGCTTCCCAAGCATCCAAAGAGCTATGAGGACATATAGTTTCTGCATGCTAGTAATAAGAAGTTAGAAATACCAAAGGACATAGAGCTATGAGGACATAAAGTTTTTGTTAGCAAACCTGCCATGAAACGGTAAAGGAGGAACATAAGTTGAAACAAGAGGTTTAGAGTTTGTTTAGGTACCTCATCGATTTGGGAAGAGTCGATAATCTCTTTCTCCAAAACCGGTCCCTTGGGGTCTATGCTTTTCTCAGCATCTTCTGGTTGCACAGTTCGTGTACCACTTCTCAATGTCACAACATTAACAGTTTCTCTAGGATTAATAGGTTGAGAAGAGAGTTTCCCACTATTCTGCGTCTCCAAAAGGTTCAATCTACCTGCCATGGTGCTCATTTGTGTTTGCAACTCCTTGATTGCACCATCAGTCGTTTGCTGATTTTTTTTGCGCCATTGTGGTTAGATTTTTCATCGTAGCAAGCATCTCTGATGATTCTGAGTTCTGCGCTGGTTGTGGTTGTTGTTGGAAACCACTAGGGCGATTAAAAATCAACCCTGGAGCTATTGCTTTCGTATTCGCATAGCTGAAATTGGGAAGATCTCTCCATCTTGGATTGTAAGTGTTGGAATAGGGATCATACCATTGTCTCTACTGACTCGGGAATATTGCATTCACTTGTTCAACTTCTTTTTCATAAGAGGGAATGATTACTGCGGCCATTTGTTGCATCATCTTCTCCATATTACCAATCCTATGTTCTAAGTGTGGTGAAGAAGTAACCTCATTAACCCTTCGACTCATTTACACACCTCTTGTGTTGAATTGCTGCGTGTTTGCAGCCATGTTCTCGATCAATTATGTCGCTTCGTCAATGGTTTTGTTTGTCAAAGCACCACCACTAGATGCATCGATAAGATTTCTCAGATTGGAGAAAACCATCGTAAAAATACTGCACTATGAGTTGCTCAGAGATTTGATGATGTGGGAAACTCACTAACAACTTCTTGTACCGTTCCCAGTAGTCATAAAGAGTTTCACCAGTAATTTTTTCAATCCCATTAATTGCTTTACGAATAGTTGCTGCTTTAGAGGCGGGAAAGTACTTTTCTAAAAATATTTCTGCATCTCATTCCACGTTGTGATACTTCCAGGTGGAAGACCATAAAACCATGATCCTGCAGAATCAATTAAAGAGAAAGGAAAAGCTATCAGTAAAGCTCTTCCTTGATCAGTTCCAGTTGGCTTCAAACTTGTCAACCTACGTTGAAACAATAGTAAATGACGATTCAGATCGTCTCCTGGAAGCCCTTTGAACTTCGGTAACCAATGAATCAACAGAGATTTGACCTCAATTGAATCTTCCAAGTTGACACACAACTTCTGTTGATCAAACGATGGGGATGTCAGATCTTTAAGTGTCCTCTTGGGAGGTGGAGGTGGTGGAGCTCCGCCATTTCCCTGGTTCCCTTGGTTTCCATGATTACTAGTGTTTTGGTTGTTGGTTCCGCTAACCATCTCTTCTTCTTGTGAATTTCGAGGTTCTTGTATTATTGTTCCTCCGCGAGTTGAAATTCCGCACCTTTGGTATTCCCAACGTTTGGATGCCAGAGATCAAGTACCTGAAACAAGATTATCAAAAACAAAATTAAAAACTAAAAATAAGAAATCAAAAACAAAATAACAATCCGCTATGCCTCCCCGGCAACGGCGCCAAAATTTGGTCGGTTGTCAGCCGACGCAAAAATAATTTAAGTTCTTTCACTTCACAATTATAAATAAGAGTATAGTTATAAGAAAAAATTCGTTCCACAGGGAGATATGGGTTGTTATTTGTATTTGAAAACTTAAGTAACCTGGGGGGATTTTTGATTTAGGTTGAAAATAATTAACCTAATAATAATTGCAAAGAATGAATAAAGAGAATCAATAAGTTGAGAAAACTGGTTAAGGTTTCATCATCAATCATATGACATGCACTTTGACTAATAACTGGTATTGTCACTCAATCATTCATTATCAAGAGTCCTAAAGTACCCCATCGAGAGCATACTTCGGTAAATTCCTTATATCATCACATACCATAATGATGAATATGTAAATACTACTCAGCGAACAACCTATATGCAATGAATAACAAAACCAATAACACCTGGCAATTTCCTATTCGGTCCACAAACAAGTTTATGAACTTACTTTCTTAGAACACATGTAAACATTGTTCCCTAGGATGAAATCCTCACCTCATACACATACATAATCACAATAGCATTCAAATGATTATGGCGATATCTTATCTACAAAGTTTAATGGTTAAGCAATAAACCTCGTATTGTATTCCTTAATACTATGTCTATCTAGAGTTGAAATATGCTTCGCGGTTATGTTTTCAATATGCACTACTTGAAAGATACGTTAGGGAATGAAACAGCTCAAATCAAATATCACTAACCTCAAGTGGAAGGATGATTGTTGTCGTTGTATCTCCTTGCTTCTTCACATCTTCAAGACTTCGCAATACTTGTAATGTTGTAGCTCCTCTAATACTTTAAAGCCAACCTATACGAAGTTGACTCTAGTACATAATCAAGCGACTCTTAACATGAGTTTTGATTCACTAAAATATGACAACCAAACTTGACATACCAAAGTTGACTCTAGTACATAATCAAGCGACTCTTAACATGAGTTTTGATTCACTAAAATATGACAACCAAACTTGACATACCAATGATTGGTGGGTTCAACCGAGCAATGCTCTAACAATCTCCCCCTTTGTCAATTTTAGTGACAAAACTCTTACATCATATGGATAAACAAATTACAAGAATTCATTACACATCCGCTTGATTCCCGATTCAACAGCACAGTAAAAATACTTACATTCAATCCTTGAAAATGCCGTTGTTGACATTATAATAACAAAGCTATTACTTCCCCTGAGGAAGATAGGTAGATATTCAATCCACACGTCTTTGTTATACCACTTTATATGACATGTTACTCCCCCTTAGTCTGTGCTTTCACTCTTTCGTTAGATAAACATTCAAGTACCAATGTTCTTTTCCCTAGGGATGCCAATCAATATAAAATCAATGCCAGCATCACCTGTTTACTCCATATATTTCTCCCCCTTTTTGTCAC
This sequence comes from Papaver somniferum, assembly GCF_003573695.1. NCBI lineage: Eukaryota > Viridiplantae > Streptophyta > Magnoliopsida > Ranunculales > Papaveraceae > Papaver > Papaver somniferum. The sequence continues at coordinate 101,882,287 of NC_039358.1, forward strand.
AAAATGACAAAGAAACGAAAAAATAAAGGACAACACGAAAAGAATCTTACAAATCTCATAATAGACTTGCAAATCTGTAGAGTTAGGCACGAGGGTTCCACACATCATGTTCTGATAAACAATATCAAAACCGAAACTACAAGTAGTCTTATTTTTATATGTTACCAAGGAAACAATTGTCCGGAAAAAAATTCCAATTTAGTTTAGCAAACCAAAAACAACTAAGCACCTTAGTCCCTTTGCTAAACCGATTGTTCAAAAACAACCGCTTAATTCAATAAGACCAAAATAAAGATAAACTCCATTTTTCTCATCAGGTTCTAATTATCCATAAACTTAGACCTTTTAATTTTAAACAAGACAAGTACTAGGTTAGTTAACTAGCATTTCTTGTTAGGCATTCGATTAGACTTGAATAACCGAAACCTCACTTCGATAAGTCTAACTAAGATCAGAATTAACTTAGTTTCTCTTATCCAGAATCAAATTGGACTAAACAACTCATCCCGTACACAATTTATTTCGTTAAGCCATAAATAATTCATACAAACCAAAATAAATCAACTTGCATAATTATTCACCTCAACCGGAAGCAATTGAAACAACATAGACATTAAAAGCACCGCAATTGCACCGAAATTTTATAAGCCTAAAAAATTGATACCATACAAAAGCAAGATAACAAAAGTTTTTCTTAACCGGAACCAATTGAGTCACACACACAAAACAATTGTACCGAAATTTTGTAAGCCTAAGCAATTGATACCACACAATAAAGCAAGATAACAATAGTTTTTCTTAACCGAAACCAATTGAATCACACATCCACACACACATCATGGAATAAACATCAATTGAACCGAAATTTTGTTAATCAAAAGCAACAAATATATATAATATAAACTCGGGCTTTTTATAAACAAGAAAACAATTAACTAACAAGATTGTTACCTCAAATTTCGCATCCACTTCTCCAATATGATAGCATCTTCGTCCAGGGAGAATTGATATCAAAATATCACCACGTTTTCATCCTTATGCATAAACAAAAGAATAACAACAACCCTCAACCTTTACCAGAGAAAGGTTGAAAACCGGTTTTAACAATTGCAAGCAAAAGTTGAAAACCGTCGAAACACATATGCTTTTATGCTAAACCAAAATCGATTCAATATATTGTGAATTTTTCACATATTGTTTCTATCAGAACCCCTCATGATCCTTTGATAAAGCCTACCAACATGGGCTAGAACTTAATCCTGCTAAATCAAAAAGTCACCCAAACCATAAGGGTTCACAATATATGAGATCGAATATTAAGGTAGTAAAACCGAAATCAAACATCCCATAATCATACATAGCAATAAGGTAAAAGCAATTAAGCACAGGCTATGTAAACTGAAAACTATCACAAGAAAAATTACCAAACAAATAATTTTATTCATAATAAGATAGTTTTATTAATAATAGACTTTATTGAAATAAATCAAAACTACTGTCTATTTTTCTTTAAGAAATTTAATCTTCTTTTACTTGTTCATTAAAGTCTTCTTCTGACACAACTTCTTGTTCTTCTTTTAGGAACTCATCATTGATTTTTATGATTCCTTCCAGAGTCTCTGGATCATTTCTGTATACAAACATCAATTGTCTCTGAATACAGTCTAATTGTCTTCCAAGACGCAAAATGTGAAACATGAGATCTCCATTACTATAGATTTGATCATGTGAGACACTTGATCCCTTTTGAGTACCACCCATCCGGTTAATGACTCCTTGAGAGATAGTTTTAATGACTCTCTCATCTCCAAAGTTGTTTCCTATTATTTTTTCACACAACTTGGTGATGAGACAGGGATATCCAAGATTTCTATGGAATCCTGTAACATTGAGAGATTCAATGATTTTAATTATTTGATTGATAATCATTCCACAGATATCAATTTGTTTCTTGCCTTCAAGGAGGTAAAAAACCAATTCAGCAAAATCTTTATTTCATTGAGAGGAATATCTTGAGCAAGCAAAGAGAGTTGGTACGGCCAGTTTACCGAAAATCCTTAAGTATAAGGGAACGTCTTTGGTTATCATTCTTCCCTTTTTCCATTCAACATTCTTACCAGTAATGAGTTTTGAAATGTTATCGTGCTTAATTTCAGAACCCGTGATCATATGACCTTTCACCTTGTAGTTGATGATTTCTGATATCATCTTTCTGTTGACATGAATAAACGTACTCCCAACCAAGGTACTAAAAGTAAGATTTTTATTATTTATATTGTGAATATTACCATAAAAAATTCTTACAACATCAGGAGAGTATTTTTCAAAACCGAACATATTTCCCCAAATTCGATCTTGAACAAAGTTCACATAGCTGGTTTCTGAAACATCTGGATCGAATCGTTTTTCTTCAGTGAAGCTAACTCCCTTCAGGGCTTGATATCTTCCAAAGCATGTACTATCTACAAAGTTTGTAAAATCATGTTTTCCTTCGATCAAGTGTGGATTCTTGATTTTCTCAACTTCTTCAGGAGATAAAAATTGATTCAAGACAAACTCGTCAATTCCAGAGATTTCTTCCCTTGTTTTCCTCTTCCCCATACTTGCGAAAATATGAGAAACCCTAGTTACAGTTTTGAGCAATCTTCCCCAATATGTTTTATCTTTCATAGGAATACTTGACATCAAGGACCGGAAATAACTAGTTTTAGGAAATATTCTCAAAACCGGAAACTGTGGCTTGTGGGTAAACAATTCCGATTTTGTGTCTAGGTCTTTCTTTTGGAAAACCGGTCTTCTATGGAATGGATCTTTACTTCGGGTTGATTCCATGTTTTTGTCCAATAATCTGTGTACTCTTTTATTACCAGAATGTGATAATATCACTTGAAACTTATTCAAGAATTTACTAGAGTATCCAGAGATAAAATTGAACAAAATATGATATTTGTTAAAAATATCATCAAAATCATAAACCATATAGTATTTCAAAATATCACTTGCTTCATTAAAACAGTTGTGAAGTGCATGAATCAATCCATTGTTAATAAAATTATTAACAGAAAACTTATTCCTTGAAGGAATACATATTTTCCAAAATCGCATCCTAGAAGGCGAAACATTGATAGAATTATATCTGAAAATGTACATGTATATACTTTGGTAGGCCGACCGGAATATATTTAAGGTTTCCAGAGTTAATAGGAACACAATATCCGTTGGTTCACACAAATCATCAACCTGTTACATAGGCCTTAATATCATTGTTACACAAAAAAATGATATACAATCCTATGTTAACCAAAGGAACATGTAAGTCACTCAAGACATACATAAGCACGATTCCTAACATATTTAGGAATAGGAGTATTACATACTTCATACGTGATTTCCACCATGATCTTATAAAGTAATTAAATCCTGCAACTACGTTAACTGAATCACTTATTAGATTCATTCTTATAGGTTGGATCGCACCAAACACAAATTGTCAGATCTTTTTGTGTTTTCCTGCTCTGATACCAATTGGAAAGGCGAGGGTACCCAAATATACCTCAAGCTAAAACTTTTCCTACCTATAAGTCCTTTCTCCGAAAGTGATTGTCTATGGACTAAGTCGAGACAATACAACTAATCGGTTCACACTTCGTGTGATCATCGATGGATACGAGATCGAGACAATACAACAACGAAGTATGTTTACTTGATACAAAGGTTCGGACTTAACCAAACACAATAGGATTGCTTATCAAGTAAATAGGAATTAACGTTTGTGTAATTTACTTTAATTATAATGAAACAATTATAATGCGGAAAATAAAAGTAAATGACACAGCAAGATTTTGTTAACGAGGAAACCGCAAACGCAGAAAAACCCTGGGACCTTGTCCAGAATTGAATACTCTCGGGATTAAGCTGCTACACAAAATTACACCTAACTTCGTATAGTTGAGACCAAGTAACTAACCCTATAGTTCACCTAGTTCCGTCTGTATTCCCACGCCTCCGACTTATGAATAAGTCAAGTACTTGGAACAATTCCTTTGGTTCGTATTCCAAACAGTAAAGGAACAACAAATATGTTTGGTATCAACTCTATTCAACCAAGTGATATGAGTCGGACAAAGGATTTTCCGTTTATCTGAACATAAACTCCTTCGTCAGGTCCTTAGATCTATCTTATGTTCAATTACCGAAGTAATCGTTTAAGATTAAGCCAACAACACATTTAATCCGAAGAATCGTGTTGATGCCGATCTACTCAATTAATCAATCCAATCTACCACAAGGATAAACCGATTATTAATTGGATCCTCTTTTACCGAAACAAGTATTGTGCACACGAAAGATTATAAACCCAAGTCAGATCTTCAATATCTTCTTTGTCTTCAAATCTTCTTAAATCTTCAATAAAAACCTGCACACAATCACTTGAATCTTTTGTGATCAATCACGCACAGAACGGAGTTTGTTAACAACGGATTATCACAAGATCGTCTTTAGAACTAACAACAGTCTATAGATCCTTGTCGAAACTCTGAACTAGTTTGAGTGAATCTTATATCATAAGAGAAGATTCTCAAGAATAAACAAACTAGGTGCAATCAGATTTCAACCACCGTCAGTCAATCAAATCAATCGAAAACAAAAGATAAACCGCAATTATCTAGTTTCCCACCAACGGTACACGCTAGAGCTTCTCAATCCCAAATAAGACTTTAAAATCTGCGGTCGTAAGAGATTTCGCCTAATTAGGTTACTCTCCTCTCCGAATAGGCGGCTACACCAGTAACAACAACAAGAGAGGAAGTCTGTTGTTACAGAGGATTAGTATGCTATAAAGGCAAACTTCAAGTATTTATAGATAAGGAAGTTTGGACACCAAGGAATTTCCAAAACCGAAAATATTCTCAAGATATTCATCAAAGCACAAATTCGGTTTTCATAATTCCTGAAAATGCTCTGTCCAAAAATAACGATCGAAATCTCTCGGAAAATCTAATTAGTAAATGCACATTACTAATTCTGGAATTTCCCTACAAAATGAAATTAATAACCTTAATTAAAAGATTCTTAACATACTTATGTTTCGATCCTGGGATTCTCTTCCCTTACCCGTTAAGGAATATCTTTGAACAATTAAAGAAATAAACATTCACAGCACGTGTTCAAAGTTTGTTGACATCTTTACTTTGTAAGTTATCTTTCATACTTACAACCTTGAAACCGATTTGCCACACTGTGAATGGGGAAAAACGATTTGCTGGTTTTTACGGAATTGAAGAGTCGACCGTGTGGAGACTCCTTGAACCGAGCGAAATGTTGAACCTCACACAGATGCACTGCAAGAAGGGAGTGCTTTAAGTTCGATAGATCAATCTGTAAGACCCCGGCCTAAACCAAGAACAATGGCCATTCCAGAGTCAATTCGGTCACAAGAGGGGACGGGTTGATCTGTAGGAGGGAAGCTGAGAAATGCGTGAGATCAATGGTGATCTGAGATTGTAGGTGTGTTGTGAATTCAGCGTGAAAATGCTCTGAATGATTGAATTTTGATCAATTGAGAGTAATTTATGTGAGTTCGTGTAGACGAAAGATTGTCTATATGAACTTTGATGAGAAATTGCTCGTTTTGGCGAATGTTGTTCGATTGTTCGAAAAAAACTCTCTTCTTCAATCAGGATTCAGAGACATTTTATAATGCCGGAGTTGAAAACACCATGATCCCATGAAGTGTGACAGTTGCTGGAATCAGAGAGTGGGAAATGGGGAAATCGTGTTAAAACCAATTACTTATCGTGTGGAGACTTGGTTAACTTTCCATCCACTACTTTGCTGACTCTTCCAACTGATTGCACGACTTGCTCACATTCTCGTCGTGGGTGAATACACGTGTCGTAGACCGCCAGACCAAAACCCTAGTTAATATCCCCCCATGTGACACGATTGAAATTTCGTGATTGTAGAGTTAGTTGCTGACTTTATGGGACGATGAGTCCATGTAGCGATGAGTTGAACATGATTAGCAAATGTTTCGAAACTCATGAATTTAATGTGTCTGCTGAGACGAGGTATCATTATAACCTAAGACGAGCAAAACTATGTTGCTAAATTGTTGAATATTGGTAGTTGAACCAATATTCTTTGATTTGAGAAAATATTGCTAGTCTGAGCGAATATTGCTAATTGAATAAATATTGCCGGTTCGAGCGAATATTGCTAGTTCGAGCAAATATTGTTCTTTTGATGAATTGTTGGTAGATGGACCAAATAAAATATTAATTTAAGTTACTGACTGCTGGGTCGAGCAAAATAAATATGAATATCAATCATGGAATCAACATAAAATTATCAGAGTGTTCGAATCTGCACAGAATCACGTTTATGCAGAGCTCTGGATTCAAAACCCTAATTTTACCGAAATGATGATTTATTGCCAACACGGGACCGGCTATATGGAATGACGGGTTCACCATATAACGCCCAGATGCTCGAATGAGCAAAAAATACCAAAGTCTCTTGAGGACCAGTTGGTGAAAGAATGATTAAATGCTGGTTTAATCATTTACTGAAATAATGCTCGTGTGAGAAACAAATCATAAAACCTGATGTATAAAATATGAGGGGCCGACCAAGAGGTCATGAGACCGGCTCTTGATGGCCGTGGGACCAGTATATGGTCGTTTGAGCGAACTTCCAATTGTTTGGAAAGAGTTCGAACCTAATATGAGCAATTGAGCAAATTAGGTTAAAATCATTAAAACATGCGGGACCAGCTGTTCGCAAGCCTCAGTGTCACCCTTGGTCGGTCAAGGGATGTGCCCGTGTCACCATAGTGTCCGTGCTTCAGTCCTGAGAATTTTGATATTTTCCGATGCACGTTTGAGCAACATTTGGAGAAAATATGCAAAATCCATGGTTTTGCTGAAACCGGCAAAAATACATGAGATGATGAAAATAATAAATAAACAAGGAATCACAAGGTGTGGGACCGGCCACGGCTAGGGCATGGCCGGCCGGGTGACACGCGGTCCCACATGCTTTTCCCAGTTTTATGTGATTTTATGTATTTTTCTCTGATTTAATTCCATGAAACTGGAGAGTTTGGCGAAATTAGGGAACTTCCATGAGATGAGAGACATAAATTAAAATATAAAATAGAGAATGGGAGTGTGGGACCGGCAATGGTTGTGGCATGGACGGCCGACCAATGGGCGCGGGCCCCAAGGCACTCTTCCCAATTTTATGTAATTTTGATGATTTTAGATAATTTTTCATAAAATCAAAGGGATTTGTTGAAAACCAAGATATTTTGTTGAAATCAGGGAGTTTTCATGAAATCAGGAAACCAAACACCAAATAATAATAAAATAATGGGCGTGTGGGACCGGCTAGGGCATGGCCGGCCGGCTAGATCCCGGTCCCACAAGTTTTCCTAATTTTTTTTAATATTTTCCATGATTTTAGAGAAAATATATGAAATTAGGTAATTTTAGGGAAAAATCATAAAATCAAGGAATTTTCATAATTTGAGAAGGAATAATAAAATAATAGGACGTGAGGTGTGGGACCGGCCACGGCCAAGGCATGACCGGCCGGCCGGCGGTCCCGCGACACCTTTCCCTAATTTTATTATTTTTTGATAAAATCATGTGATTTAGATAAAAATACATGAAATTAGGTAATTTTCATGATTTTAGGGAAAATTCATAAAATCAAGGAATTTTCATAATTTGAGAGAAATAATAAAATAATGGAGACGTGAGGTGTGGGACCGGCCACGGCCAAGACATGGCCGGATGGTGCTCGGTCCTGCGACACCTTTCCCTAATTTTATTATTTTTTGATAAAATCATGTGATTTAGATAATTTCTTTGAAATAAAGGAAATTTGCTCGAACGAAAGGATTTTCATGAGATCGTGAAAATAGTAAAAATATGTAAAATATAAAATTGGGCGCGGGACTAGTCACGGCTTGACTGGACGGCTGGTGAGCCTAGTCCCCTGGCGCTTTTGTTTAATATTTTATTAATATTATTTTCGCTTCCTATTTTGCATAGGTTCCTCGTTCGTTCGTATTTTTAAAATTCTCGTTCGTGCATTCAAAATACTGGTCTATGTATTATCTGCTAATTACACTTGCATCATTTTGTCAGGGCTTATTCGATGCCCAGATGCCTGTTTCGTTGAATATTTATTACTAACCTGTGGAATCCTGCTGGGAAGAACCACAGATTGAAGTAACGAAATATAACGAGGAATCGTAAAATATTGCTGAATATTCAGGTGATTAATTGACGACTCGTAGAATATTGCTGGATATTCAAACGATTTAAGATAATTAATTGCTGGCTCTGTACTAGAAGGGATTCATGTCTAGGAGCATTAATTATTTGAGGATTGAGCAGTATGAACTTGCTGGAGCGTCATATTCCTCTTGCATAGTCGGGGAAAATCTGGTTACATCCCGAAGACGTTGTCGCTCTATACTAGCAGACATGCTGTCTAGGAGCCGCCCAATCTTTCGATTCTACACAGTATGAGATGTGACGTGGCCTCAGCTGAGAGACTGCACATCTTCATCTTCTCTGAGAGACTTTCTCCATCATAGGTGGCATGAGCTTTCATGCACAGATACATGAGTCTCGATACTCATCCGATTGCCGGATCCGGAGTAATTACTGAAATTGCTCAGTATTCATGAGATGTGTCGTGGCCTCAGCTGAGAGACTACACATCTACACGTACTCTGAGAGACAACCTTCTCAGTCAGAGATTTATGACATGAGCTTTCATGCTTTAATGAGAGACGTGAGTCTCAATACTCATCCGGTTTCCGAATTTGGAGTATAGTTTTACAATTCTACCCTTTGTCGAAAATCCACCATCTACATTAAGTCCCCTGCTTACTGAGGAACAGTCATGTTCCTCAGTCAGCATTTAATGGTGATTTTCCAGGTATAAATAAAAATAAGTAATTGAACTTAGTCATAAGATAAGATATTATCGGATTTCGACTGAATGAGCAAACCATGGTTTGAGCGGAAACCTCTATGGCATAATAGAGCGTCATCCAGTGAACATAAAACCGTATAGGACCGCTGGTTCGATGGTGGAACCTTGGTTGGTTTAGGATTCACGGGTCGGGCCTAAAAGGGAAATCCTTATGGAATCAGGTTTTGGAAATAAAATTAGGTATAAAAAGGATTAATTCTCTTTTTTTTTATTCTCCTTCCCACGACCACCATCCTTTTCATCACCTTCACGTCCGAGCTTGACAGGAGCAGGAAGGATTTTCGCCGGAGCGTCATCGTCCGTTCGACTGGAGCTAGCACCGTCCTGCCAACTTCCGGCCGGCGCCGACCAGGTGCGTCCAATTTTTTTTTTATTTTTTTTAGATGTTTGATGATTCCATGAGTGTTTCATGCTTTCACCATATCAAAATCCTATACATGTGTATATGTTGATGTGGGTTTTGTAGAAAATCCTTGTTTTATCAAACGTATGTTCGTTCAATCGTTAGTTTTGAAAACTAATAAAAATCCCTGATTTATGAGAGATTTTTTTTATATATGTGGACTTAGGTCCAGTGATAAAACTTAGTGTATGAGCTTTCATGTGAACCAAGATTTTATCTTAATAGATGTGAGCTGATAAGCACGTAAGTGCTACATTTTATACCCATATTTATGTAAGTTAGGACTCGATATTCTAGCTGACAACACTATTTTAACGCTTTTGTAAAAAGTACAAATGAACGTGATCACCGTTCAGATAACTAGCCAATTTGGGAGTTATAATGGTGTTTGCCACAAAAGGAACTAATGTTGCTGTGAGCTGCCAATACTTGCCCCACCACTTCAACATTTCAAGGTCAGAAAATCATGCATCCGTGTACTGCAAGAATTCCACCATGGGTCAAAGAAATAATGGCACGTTAATCGTGCTAGTAGGCTAAAGAAAATGGTGAGATGTGGCATTATTACTGCCACATGTCGTCAGAGGGATGTGTCCATGTCCCTTCTAACCACAGCATTTTTGTGGGGTTGCATCACCATCTCGTATCAAAACAAGAAATGACAGGGAGAGCTGATATATGAATTAATTTGGCTTGTGGATAGTAACTCGCTGTGAATTATGGTCTCCAATGGAAATGAAGTCTTGAACCATTGAAGAAATGTTGGATGGATTAATCGTGACTGGCTGTACACGATGGAACTGATGGGTGTTGAAGTCCGGATATTGTTGGTTGTTTTGGAGTATTATGATTGCTGCTCGTAGTGGGTTGGTTGCAACTGGTGACCGGTGGTGGAGGCTAGAAGTTCAGGAGACTGGAAAACAGGAGCTGGAGTAGGACGGACATAAACTTGCGGCAATCATATATGGGTTGGCCTGAAATGAGTCGTTGGACTGTGAAGACAACTGATGGTTCATCTGCTCGCTGTTTTGAGAAGAACTCGAAGGTGTTGTAGCTGTTTCCGAGAAGGAGAAGAAGATGGGTATGGCTGAGTTGAAAATGTAATAAGATGATCGTTGTCTTTTGCCGAGAATAAGATGCAGTTGCAGTTGCGACCGGAAGTGAAAGGACGAAGCTGTGGTTAGGAAGTCTGGAGCAGCAGTTTTTGTTCTTAGCCAAAGAAATGACCTTGAGACGATGGCAATGAATAATGAATTGTGAAGTGGAGGTGTTGTTGAGTTCGAGCAGCGAATTGGAGAGAGCTGGTAGTTGTGATTCAACGGGAGATAGATGCTGTAGCTGGTGAATAGTCCGTGATTTCTGGTTGGTGCTGTTGGGAGTTAACGAGGCAACAGTGGTTGGCAACAGACTTCACAGTGATGGAAATTGACGCGTGGTTGTTACCGGATTCGGTACTGCCCTTAATTTGGAAACTCAAGTTGGAGCTAATGGACCCGAATGGACTGGGCCTTGGCAGATGTTGCTAGGGATTAGTTGAACTCTTGGCAGGAGACTATGAAGATAAAATGGGATCGAGAAGAGCAAAGAAGGGGGGAGGCCGGCTGGAGAGCCGAAAGACAGAAAGAGAAACTGGGAAAAGAGAAAGAGCCGACGGCCAGAGATAGAGAAGGGGGAGGCTGCGGCTGGGAGCCTACGGCAGCAGCAAAGGCTGTCTAGGGTTTGGAGTTTCATTTTCTCCCTTTTGATTTTGATTAGCTAGAGTTGATTTGAAAATGTTTATGGCTTTTGAGAAAGCCATATCTAGCTAGATTCATGTTAGGGTTTAGGTAGAACCCAATTTTGTTATGAAAACTCTACATTTATATGCTTAAAAATGAGTTGATTGATTAGTAGTTTTTCTTCATTTGGCTTGGTATTCTATTGTTGATGTGATTTTCTAGATTATTTATGCTTTTGAATTGATATTGCGTGCTTCGGTTAAATCCCTAGACGTGGTATGCAAGGATTGATAGGTAATGCTTTAGAATCACTACCCATGAAGCGAAGAAAACCATAGCGGAGAAACAGTATTTGAAAATGCATGGAATAGATTTTTAAAGATTAGTAGAGTTTGCATAATTAATTGGTGGAAATCGAAAATCCTAACAACCTTCTATCATTCTGTTTTTCGTTAAAATTATTTATTATTTCATTTTTGTCCGAATTTCTGAAACCTCTCAAAAAAAAATCATCTTTGTTAATTAGTTGATTCTTGATATTAGTTGGTTGAGTATTTCACACTCCCTGTGGGAACGACCTGTACTTGTCATTGTCTACGAGTTAGACGTTGTGCACTTGCAGTATTTTATTGTGGGTTTTCGAGCCTACCATTAGTCGCCCAACCTAAGTCATATGCTTAAGTTGAGAATCCAAGGTGCCTCTCCCGGATGGGCTTTATTGACCCCAAATCTCCATGACTCGGGTTCCGGTGGCGATGTAGCCTTTCCCTGAGCCATGTAACAGGTACCCCCTAATATGACGTACTTTAGGTCTTACATTTTCCTCTTGCAAAATTTTATTCGCGAACTAGGGTGTACGCCATAAAGGTTCGTCACTTTCTTTTATGTCATTGTTCTGTGGTTATCTCTGCGACAACTTCGCACATCATGATCTTCTTTTGATATGAGTAATTCTGCAATTATTTTTTCAGAATTCATAACTTCTCAAAGCTTCTTACTGATAATATCTTTTCAAATACAACTTGTTCCATGGTCTGTCTAATCTATGACCAACATCTCTCCCTTCTGGATCCATTAATCTATAAGCTCATGTTCCAACTATCTCCTTAATGATGTAAGGTCCATCCCATTTTTTCGCTAATTTTTCACCATTTTCTCGCTGATATATTGGTGTTTCTCGCAGAACTAAATCTCCTGGTTGAAATTCACGTATTTTGACACGTTTATTATATTCTCGAGCTAATCTTCGCTGATAATTATCCATATGTTGTAAAGCTTTTTCTCTTTTTTCTTCTAATTCATCAAGTTTGTTTAAAATTAAACCCGCACTAAGATTTTTCTCCCAAGCTTCTCTTTTTGTTGTCGCAATAACAACTTCTGTTGGTAATACCGCTTCAACTCCGTATGTTAAACAAAAAGGTGACATTCCAGTATCTTCTCTTCTAGTTGTATTATAAGCCCATACTGCATTATGTACTTGTTCGCACCATGATCTGTGATGTCCTTCCAATTTCTTCTTTAATATATCTGCAATTGTTTTATTTGTTGCTTCTACTTGCCCATTAGCTTGTGGATACAAAGGAGTGGACTTTCCACATTTTATCTTGAATGCATTAAGTAACATTTCTATATTTTGCCCCTTAAACTGTTTCCCATTATCAGATACCAACTGTGCAGGAATTCCAAATCTGCAAATGATATTTTCGAATATGAATGTAAAGATATCTTTGTCGCGAATATGTTGTACTTCCTTCACTTCTGTCCATTTTGTGAAATAATCTGTTGCGACTATTAAGTATCTTCTTTGTCCAGTTCCTGGTAAAAATGTCCCAACAATGTCTAAGCCCCATTTTCCAAAGGGTCATACACTGGCTGAAGATGACAATGGTGCTCCTGGTGCATGTATTTTCTTTCCATGTCGCTGACAATCTTCGCAGCGTCTTGATATTTATTTTGCATCTTCATGCATGTATGTCCAATAATAACCTAGCATTTTTGCTCTATGTGCCAAAGATCTTCCTCCACTATGATTGCCAGCATCTCCACTATGTAACATTTTCAGCACCTTTTATCCTTCTTCTCATGTCAAACATCTGAGTGATGGTCCACTAAAGGATTTTCGGTATAGCAACCCATCTCTTAATTCATAATTTGTTGCTTTGCTTTTTAACTTGTGTGTTTCCAATTTATTTCTTGGTGTTTCTCCTTTCGCCAAATATGCGTGAAGTTCCATTCTCCCGTCTGCGGTATTATTCATTTGTTCTTCTTTTTCATTATCTATAATCATCACATCCACATCTTCCTCTTATTTATTTATTGATGGTGATAGAAGTGTTTGTATTTTAATGCATCTCGCAGTTGGATCTGTCATCATGCTTGAGATGAAAGCAAAAGCGTTTGCGAATCTATTATCCTTTCTTGAAATGTGCCTCCATTTTATCTTTGGGATTTTCGCTGATAATTCCTCAACCAGCTTCTTGTATTTCTTCAAGGATGGTTTATTTGTAGTATACTCTCCTTTTATTTGGCGAATAACTAGCTGCGAATCACTAGTGATCCTGGCATTTTCTAGTTTCATTTCTATTGCGAATTTTAAAGCATGTATCACAGCTTCATATTTTGTTTCATTATTAGTGGATGCAAATTCCAGTCTGAATGAAAAATTCATCTTTATTCCTTCTGGCGAAATTAAAACAATTCCAACTCCATTTCCTTCTCCATTTGATGATCCATCTACCAATATTTCGCATCTATTTGGTTCTGTTAATAAATCTTTTGGATCTCCATGTTCTTCTTCTACATCCATCATTTCTTCTATTGCTTCATCTTCTTCTAAAGGAAATTCTGCCAAGAAATCCGCAACAACTTGTGATTTTGGTGAAGACAAAATTTCATATTTAATATCAAAGTGGCCTACTTGTGCATTCCATCTCTCTACCCTTCCTGATCTTTTAGAATTCTTCATCACTGATTCAATTGGTACTTTTGTTAATACCTTTATCTTGTGTGCTTGAAAGTATACGCGGAGCTTAAATGATGCATAGACCAATGCTAAGATTAATTTTCAATCTTTGAGTAATTCTTCGCAGCAGTATTAAAAGTTTTGCTAATGTAATAAATGGGTTTCTCCACTCCTGCGTCTACTCGCAATAACACATCACTTAATGCATGCGACGTTGTCGCAAGGTAAATCAATAATTCTTCTCCTGGTTCTGCCTTTTGTAAAATAGTTGTATTCATAAGATGTTCTTTGATTCCTTGAAAATCCTTTTCACATTCATCACTCCATTTAAATTTTGCACCCTTCTTGAGTATATCGAAAAAATACTTGCATTTGTCTGATGATCACGAAATGAATCTCCCCAGCAAAGCTAGAAGCCAATTCAACTTCTGTACATCTTTTATTGTTGCTGGTGTTGGCATGTCACGAACTGCTTGCACTTTTTCTGGATCAACCTGTATTCCTTCCTTTGATACAATGTAGCCTAAAAATTTTCTCGATGCAACTCCAATAGTACACTTCTCAGGATTCAATTTAATGTTATACTGCCGCATTTGTTCAAAAATCTCCCTCAAGTCTTGTACATGGTCTTTAGCTTCTTTACTCTTTACTAACATGTCGTCCACATATACTTCTAATGTTTTATGTATCCATTTTGCGAACACCTTCTCTACCATTCTTTGATATGTCGCTCCCGCATTTCGCAAACCAAATGGCATTTTCGTGTAACAATATAAACCTCTAGGGGCAAAGAAAGCAGTATGTTCTTGATCTTCTTCGGCGAGAGGAATTTGGTTATACCCTTGTACCCATCTAAAGATGATACCCTATAATTTCCCGCTGCAGATTCCACCATTTGAGGAATATCGGGTAACGGAAAACTATATTTGGGGAAAGCTTTGTTGAAATCAGTGAAATCTATGCAAATCCTGATTCCCTTATTTTTCTTTGGGACAATGACCATATTCGCTATCCATTCTGGGTATTTAGCTTCTCTTATAATTCCTGCCTCAAGCATTTTCTGTAATTCTTCTTCTATTTGGGAATGGTAAGTTGTTGCGATTTTTCTTATTCTCTGTTTAAATGGTCTTACATTTTTGTTAATCTCCAATTTGTGGCAAGCAATTGATGGATCTATTCCTGGTATCTCATCCATGTTTCCTGTGAAAATATTTTTATATTCTCGCAACAAGTTGACAGTTCTTTCTTCTTCTTCTATATCCATTTTGGTTCCAATTCTCAACATTAGAGGCTCCTCTACAGTCCCAACATTTATTTCTTTTGTTGGTTCTGCGGCGGTGTAACTGGGTTTAGGTTCTCCCATTTGTGTTGGTTCTTTTATTGCTTTTATGGGTTCTCCCCCTTCTTCCGAAATTTCGCTGGGTATTCCTTTTCCTTCTTTTTCCCTTATCATATGAACTCTAAATTCTTCTTCCTTCTTTGCATCCTTTGCCAATTTTCTGCGAAATTGTTTCTTTTTTGCTTGTTCTTCATAATGTTTTACTTCAATTTGATGACATAATTTCGCAATGTCAACATCTCCTCTAATTTCACCTATTCCATTTGGAGTGAGGAATTTAATACATTGATGCAACGTTGATACCACAGCTTTTATCGCATGTATCCATGATCTTCCTAATAACATATTATATGGCGATTCCATATCCACCACACACAATGTTACATATGTTTCGATTTCTCCAAGTGGAATTCGTACCACTATTTCTCCTTTAGGTTTTGTTGTGGATTTTCCAAAGCCGTGAACAAAATATGCTGAACTGGACATTTCTTCATCTTTAAATCCCATTCCCCGGAATGCATGATAAAATATTATATCAACTGAACTTCCCGTATCGATTAAAGTTCTGTTCAACATCCATTCTCCTGCGGATTTTATTGTTGTATCCTTCTCTTTTCGTGTAATAGGCATTGTGATGACCAACAGAGATGTATGGTTCAAATTTTCTTTTGGTATTTCTTCCATCATGAATGCAATTTTTTGCTTTTCCCACTCTTTCAAGAGTGATATTTTTTCTACCGCTATAACTTTCTTTCCTTCAAAATTTCGTTTATGTATTCTTCCTTTGACGTTTTCATGAAATTCATTGATCAAACTTTTTGTTATCATATTACACTTCAATCTTTTGCCATTTTCATTAATTTTGCTCATCTTTCTTTTAACTGATTCACTGATTTATTTAATCACTTTCTTAATTTGAATATTCTCAATCAACAATCTTCAACTTTCGATCTTCAATTCCCTGTTTCTAGCGCCATTATGTAGTTGCAGGAAATCCTACACTACACCCCTCATATGATTTCATTGTTGATCAGCTCATTTTTAGGTTTACACTCTTAATTTTATTGATTAATTTTTGAATGTTCTTACAAGAAAGATAAAGAAGTCAAGAATGATCTCTGCTCTGAACTTTCTCTCTCCTATTTACTTGTTTCTTACTCAAAAAATAGATCCCCCATCTTTACAACTCGAATGATTATTTATAAGGAAATACATAATGGATGACAGATAATTTGTCCTTTATTTTCGGATATGGTTTGCGACATTCTCGCAACCTTACAAATGTTAACTTCGCAAGCTCTCTAATTTTCGCAAGACTATCACATCTTTCTCATGTTCCTTGCTGACGTCGTTTCTGAAATTATTCTGCGACATTATTGTGTTGTACCATTGATAATTTCGTTGAGACATAATTGCTGCGAGATTCTGATCCTACATATCCGTGTATTGCTCTGGAGACTCAAAAATAAAATGAGTCTTGGTTACGGCTACATTTCCAGGCCGTTTTTCCTTCTTACGGTTAGAACTCCAAACCTTAATACTAACATAAATTTGCAACTCTGGTTTACGGCTTGGTCGACATTTGAAGTTCCTGACCGTACAGTTCTTTACGGTGGGGATTTCCTAGCCGTATGTCACTATGATAACCCAAAAAGAAAATGGCTCCTTGTTGCGGCTATATATCCAGGCCGTAATTCTGACAAAAATTAACAACTATTATTTACGGCCCGAAATACCTAGCCGTAAATCTGAGACACCACAAACCCTGCAAGTTTATACAGAATTACGGCTGGGTCTACCTTACGTTTTCCTAGCCGTAAATACCTATTATTTTGAATACATATCATATCGGCTAGTTTTTTGAATTTTGAAAAATAGATCCGTTTGAAGACTGATCTATAGAAGGTTCTAGTTGTTCAACCACTTATTTAAACTTGAAATAACTACACCTCCATATAACCACCCATTTCAAAACAAAATTACACCTTCTACATCAATAATTTCCACCAAAACTCCTACAAACTCAATGCAATTTACTCAAAGGATAAACCCAACTTTACTTTGAAAGAAGACTTATCTCTTTGCAAAATTTTGTACTATGCTATCCAAAGAGGGGAGAAGAACGAAGGAAAGGTGGTTTACCAAGTCAATCGTATTGGAGTAATATTTTTGAGAATTTTTGTAGTGAAACAGGTAACACTAACAACCGCGATGGGGTTGAATCGTATCTTCGATTTTCAGACATACGCAAAAAAATGGAAGAATATATGGCTTTACGTCGTATGTGCAACCAACTTCGACTTAGAGGTGAGACTGATAGAGAAGTCGCAGCTCAAGCTAAGAAGGAATGGAGAAAATGGAAAGGTTATAATTTCAACTTGGAAGCTCAATTCTCCATCATCAAAGACTTCTTAATACATCGAAAGGGATGTTATTAAAACCAACTTTGTAACGGGGATCTATTTAGTATGTAATGGGTTTTATTGTGGTTTATTTAATGAAAGTATTACTAATTTTCAATCGTAGTATGTATTCATATTAAAAATCAAAATTTCTCAGCTTACATATTCAGTTATGGACGTGAAAAGTATGTTATCCCAGCTGTAATACAAACTCAGGAAATTCTGGAAAGAATAACGGCCAGAAGTTCTTCACTTCCCAGCCGTATTTTGTGTTAACGGCTTGGAATTCTTCATATCCTAAATGTAACTTTGGTATTACGGCTGGTTCGATACAATTTCCCAGCCGTAACATGGAAAATTTCAGATTTTTACTCTGATTTTTTACGGATTTGAATAGATAAATTGATGTTGGGAGTTGATTATAAGGTTATCCCGAGTTTTGTGACGGAGGATTTCATCATTTTTCTTCAATTTTTTTGAAAAAATTTCACCAAAATCACCATTTTTCCTTCTTCAAAATCAAAATTAAAGAAAATCAAGTTTTGATTTCCAATAGATTAATCATTTGATTAGTCTAATTCATTCACCAATACTGATTAGTTAGCTTAATCAATATAATTAGTACTGATCGTATAATGGGTAGAATGGGTATTACAAAAATACCATGATAAGGGGCTCTATGAATTGTTATTTCATGACCCCATAAGCCCCAAAAATCCCCTCCTTTTTAAAACCCCAATAATAGGATTATATATTTACCCACACTTGTTCTTTTTTAACACTTTTAGGAATTAAAATTTAATTTCTATTTTTGTAAAATGCTAATACATCTTTTCCTTTCGTGAAACAGTACTGGTCTCATAAACCCGTGATACAAAATGAAATTATAAAATCGTACATCTATAATCTTTCCTGGATAATTCCAGGCTCACCGGAGGAACAGATCGGGTTTTTCCTCGAAGAGGGATTCATTGGCAGTCTGCCTAGTTGCTCTACCATGGAGATAAGTGGTGCATAATATGGGTCCCAAGCACTTCTTTTTTTTCTTTTTTTTTGATCATCAAACCATAAATATTTCATTCCACAAGAAATTTTTACATGATGGTTTTAAAGAGAAATAAGTACATCATAACATGAAACAAATACAAAGAAAAATACAAAACGTAAATAAATCGCGAAGAGAAAGAGCGATTTACCACGATAGCAGCCAAATCTTGTACTATGACATTGGAGAAGAAATGGTATTCAAAATTATAATTCGACCATTTTAATAGCTTATCTTCTTGGAAAAGAGTTGCTCCTATGACAGAGGAGTCATATGCCCAAAATTCTTTATGTGCGGCGACTAACCCGAACCCTGGAACTATTTTTCTGATGAAGAAGAAATTGATCTTCGCCCGTGTCGAATCGCCGATGTACTTTATCAAGAAAACCAAACACGAACAAATCGGTATAAAAAACACTATAAAAGTGTAGATAAAATCGCCCAAATAGTGAAGATATAAATCGCTCTAATAACGAAGGAATTATCGGAAACAACGAAAATAACTAAAACTAAGAAATCTTTGCTCAGATCTCGCCCCTAAAGGACTAGATCTGAGCAAAGGAAGATGAAGAAGTTGATGAGTTTTCTCTAGTTTTTGAGAAGAGAGAAGAGAGAGTTTTTGAAGAGAAAAGTTTCTTAGTATAAATCATTCAATCCTAAGCACTTTCTTTATCAGGAAACAAGTACGTTAACGGTTTCCAAAATGATAAACACCACGAAAAAAATAAGTTTTGGTAAAAATTTATTCCGATGGAATTCTCAGTCGTCCCCCACCGTGTGCGGTCATCTAGTTAATGGTTTTAGTATAAGTAGAGAAGAAACATAATAATGGATCCTTTATTTATCTTCGTATATTTTTTTTTTAATTGTTGTGGAATTTGCTTGATTAGTAATTGTAGGGTTCATCTGATTTATGATTTTTAGGTGTGGGGACGTAAGATTAGGTTTGCTGGAATTCCAAAAAGGTAATATGGTTTGAAATCAATTCTAGGGTTTTTTATTTGTAAGATTATGATGTTTTATCTAAATTTGTTTATTCTGACTTAATTATTGCATTATGCGTGCAATTTAATTGGTGGTAAAAAAAAGGAAGAGGAAAGGTTTTGGTTTTGGTTTCTCAGCCCTCTGAGAGTTTTTTAGGTTGGAATTTGGCCAATTTGGCGAGGCAATACAGGGTCAATATGACTCTGATTGATAAAGCTGATAAGAATGAATCTTTTCAATTTAAGAATTTATCGAGCTTCCAAGTATGAAGCCTCATCAATTGACCCCCTTATATTCCTAGATTTTCCTGTAACTCATACATGATCGATTATTTTACGAGCTACAATTTATTTGTTTGCATACTATTTATAAGTACGTTTACTTTCTGCTATCAAGTCTCACATGATATTATTTTGCAATTCATGTGTAGGTGTTGCGTTGTGAAATTCATTTACCTGCATGTCGATATTTCCATAGTTTTTTTAGAACACACACTCAAACGAAGATCTCTGAGGTAAATTTTTTAGTAAAGGGTAAATAACACAACGTTGGTTAGCAGCCTTGTCTAAGTTGCTTGAATTAGGTACCGGAAAAGGCTTACATCATAAATACACGTTGCTTGCCGGTGATGAGTATAATTTGAAGTGGCAACACATGAAGTGTATTATGGTGCAATTCATGACTTTCTTCCAGAAGTGTACCGGGGTTTGACTAAATATGACTATTGTTTAATCCATTTATGTGGTTCACTGTTGTTTAGTTATCTTCCTGAATACTATTAAAGTTTTAATTTCCTGTTTTAGTCAGTTGGCGTAATTATGCCAAGCTAAGACTAGAAGAATAACATTGTTTATAGTAATGAGAAAATGTGGAATCTCAAAGAAATAGAGAAAGATGTGGTGGCTTTTTCATTTACTTGGATATGCTTATTACCAGCTAATGCGACCCACGGGCATATGAACTTACTATTTTATTGTTGTAGCATATAAATGAGGGTCACTTCTCTTTTCAAATTTTGGTTACAAATTTGTTATATTTCAGGAGGATGGTATTTTATCTCTGCTTTATGAGGAAAAAGATCCTGAGGATTTGATGATTGAGGCCTGGTATCAATAAAAAAAATCTTGGCAAAGTCATTGACAACACTGATCTGATTGTTGAACCAAAATCAAACAAAAACATTAAAGTGGTCGCTGCTTTTTACTCCATCTTAAGGGTCTTTGCTGGGAAATGGTACAATTCGCTACAGTTGGATGCATTCTTAGCGTCAATGGTGAGAATCTCTTTTTGGATTTCGTATTTTTGGTTTACGTTGTTTTCTAACAAGATATTATCTAAGCAAGGAAATGGTGGTTTCTGGTAATATTTTGTTTTTCTGGGTTGGTGCTAAGTAGTTTTATTTGTTCTACACATCAAAGTTTTGCTATATCATGTACTTGAAAAATGGTCTTTGTAGTGGTTCTCTGTTTTCTGTAAATGCTTAGAGAAAAGGCCAAATACTTAAGGAACTCTAAGATAAGTTAGGAAAAAATGGTTAATCGACAGTGGAGGTTATCTATTGAGACCAAATTATTCTTATAGACAAAGGAAGAATTACGGTACTGTTGATAGTAATATTACTGACTTCATTTTAATTTTGGTGGTCAAATATGTTACTGATTACGTTTGATGTTTCTTAAACTGTTACTAGGAGAGTTCAACCGCAAAGAAATGAGCAATGAGTCCAGTGGTGTTGTCGAGTAACACTAGATAATTAGTAGCCGAGAAGAGATGAGTGTCGAGGGGTAAGACCAGTAGACTTTATTATTTTTGGGAATGCCCGTGCAATATTTTGTTATTGAATGACATCAATAAGAATTACATGAAGTGAACCACATTAAGCATGAAGAACAAAACAAGGTGGAGAAAGTGTAGCCGATGCGACTTTGAGACTTGCTACTGCTGTAGAAAGCCATTGAAAAATATTGCAGGGGTAATAACAATTTTTTGTTCATATAAAGTGTATATATACATCATACTAAGAGAATGATTATCATATGGACTTATAATCTCACTATGGTTGTTTGATATCCATCTTAATTGTATGGATGCGTTGCAGGTGTGCGGTATTGGTCGTCATGGGGTCCACTACAAATTCCGCAAAAAATAATCAGTGCAATTGATAAAGTACCTTGTGCGGCGATTAAAGTACTTTCTCAACTAATATAAGGAATTTATCCTATGAGGTGGTAAAATTTCACCCTCATAATGGATTTTATGGCCGAGGTAAGTAAAGATTTTTCCTCAAGTGTGCTTTTATTTTGAAATATAGTTCTTTTCTTACAAATTGGCTGAATCGGTTATTCTTAGGTGAAATCATTATGACAAACCATAATGTATAGTGCTACTCTAGAATTGATCGCAACAAGTTTCTCAAAATTAAAGAGACCATGGTTTTTTCCTCGATTTAATGGCTTCGGTGTGCGAGAAATTATGTAATGCTACTTATTAGAATTAACATCGCTAAGGATTTTACGCAACCTAGTTTTTCGAGTATGTCCTAACGATTTGTCTCTCAGTATTTTGATAGCACGCATTTAGGTTATTGAGTAAACTGGCCATTTTACAAAAGCCAACATTTTGTTCTTTAATTTTATTTTATTTTTAAAGCATTATTTTTTAAAACATTATTATCTGGACATACAAACATTGGTCTTTACTGGGCTCAATTTGGGCACTGCATATGACTCTCTGAAAATATATAAAAGCAAGATCCTTAAGAACATGAATTTATGGTTGTTATCTAGAAGTATTGTTTTCTAACATTTTTCTTGCTTCTCATATGCAGCTTGATTTATTTATTTTTTGTAAGTTTTTTTAATACATGCAAGAATACGTGTAGTCTAACTTTATTAAATTTTTCTCTATAGTCTACATTGCTAGAACTCACGAATTGATAATCTATATTAGTTGGCGTATACAAACTCCTATGTTCATATGAGGTATTATTATTTATTCCAAGATGGGGTTATATTCTGATGACATATCATGGTTTTCAGTTATGAAACATCACTAAATATATATACGGAGAATGTGCCTCCAAGAGAAAAGAAGATAAACAGCTCACTTGAGAAGAGTTCAGATCTCAGTGTGAATATTTGCATATCAACTGAGAAGATGGACAGTTTGATTTTTGTTTGTCAAAAAAAAAAAACTTATAGTTGAATAATCTCTTCACAGTTATGGTTGTTTAAATTATGAAGTCCGTTTCTATAAATTTTACCACCATCCATGTTTTGGAGTCATTTTGGTTTTTTATAGTTTATACTATATTTATTTTAGGTGGTCATTTTAGATAAATAGATATCACAATGATGATCAGCAAAATCGCTACAACCCTAGATACATAGGTATGATTACAGACTTACATTATGCAAGTTGTTTTTGTTTTGTTCTCAGTTTTTGAAATTTATCATAAAAATTAATAAGTTACTTAGCATGGTTGTTCTCCATTGTGTTAGTCCTCATAATGTAGACGATCATTAGGACTATTTATTTTTGTAGCATTAAAATTATTACTTTAATTGTGTTGATCATTAGGGTTACTTATTTTTGAAGCATGAAAATTATTAAATTAATTCCTCATAATATAGACGATCATTATGATTATTTATTTTTGAAGCATTAAAATTATTAGTTTAATGAATTTGCAACCTATAAATGAACGTATGTCTAATATTTTTGTGCAATACCTTTTTCAGAAGTTTCTCAATGTTGCAAAGCTATACATGACACTGTAGAGCCTGCATTACCAGAATTCTTGCCTAAAAAGTTTGGCAGTGATACAAATTACAGGATGCTCAAAGTTGGACAATCTTATGGACTCCAACTCATTGGGTTTCAACTTAGATGGGATAAGACCTCGACGACTGTCTTTGTGTCCTTTCAGTTACTAAAAAGTTTACAAGGTTATTCTATATGAACTGCGTTTGAGCAATGGTTGTCAATTAGAAGAAACTTGGAAAAAAAAACTCGGTTGAATTATTATGCTTATCTACTTTAATACTGTTTGAATGGTTTTGTAAATTCTGAATGTTGAGTAGTAAGCACCAATACTATGGATTATGAAGCATTAGAAATTTAAAATAATAAGAATACCGGTGATAGTTGAGGTTTGAAGTCCGTACAACGACATTCTATGTAGCCGTTTTTTGCATTTTCTCATAATTACTCATTACCAAATGATGGATCAATATTGATGATTCATCTACACTAGCCATAAAATACGTGGGGTGTTGCCCGTATACAACTTAAAGTTTCATGTTCATGTAGAGTAGTATTAGCTCATCACCTCCGCTTGCAAATCAGGTCCCTAATAAAAATTACCCAAGGGTAATGCACCATTACAATTATTAAGCCGTTACCACCCGGAAAGTATATAAAAGGGTTAATGTTTACCTGGAAAGTATATAAAGAGGGAGGATCCATGGACACTCTTACATGGACACTATCATACATGATTTGTACCATGTTCTCCGCAAAACCCAAACGACAATGAATTTAAGTCTAATATTTTGATGATATATTCCTCTTATAAGAATCTACATCCGACCAAAAATGAACATAATTAGAGATACCAAACCTTACCATCTACCGATTTTAATTTCAACCGTTAACTTTTAATGACTGATATTCAAAGGGGTAGATTGTGATGCAGAGTCTTATAGGAGGAACGTATTATCAAAATATTAGACTTAAATTCATTGTCGTATGAATTTTGAAAAAAATTAACGCAAATCATGTATGATTGTATCCATCTAAGAGTGTCCATGTACCTCCCTCGTATATAAAAGGGTTAATGTTTATAAATTTGGGTAAATAGAGCATCAATTCAATTGAAGCTCATTCCAAAGAGAGAGAGAGAGAAAAAGTGTCAAACCCACTAAAACTCAAGGCACGACGCAGGTTAAACCCTAGTATAAAGAATAAAGCATAGTTCCAAGTACGACACATGTTGCACCGTCCTGCCTCTGTAGCTGATATGTCAAGCAACTATCTGGTCTGATGTTTCACTCTCTCACCGATTTGGCGGTCCCTGAGAAACTTCCATTTGATGAAAGCTGTCAGGGTCGTCTTAATGTATTTGAGTACTCTACGCCAATTTAAAATGCGAAAAAAAAACCGTTTAAGCCACCCCGTGAAAAACGCGTTAAAAGTACAGATTAGTCCACCCCAGTTAATTAGGTACAATTTAGTCCAAAAGTAATCTAGAATATGGAAAATACACATATAACCTTCCTGATTTACAATTTAGTCCAAACATTTACAGTTTAGTCTAAAGTGACTCATGATGATGTGAGCAATTTTAAATAATATAAAAATAATTAAGAAACAATTTATTTTTCGAACCGTTGGTCCAAAATTCACAAAATTTATATATTTGAAATGTTCTTTCTGAGATCTACAAAAACAGAACCCATATGACTATATAATTTTCATTTTCATTTTGATTTTTAATTTACACTGGTGTACAACTATGTAAACATCTACAAAAACCAAAAAAGTCAATATCCATACTCACAAAACATGTAATATATCCATGAGACATGACAAATGGTGTACAACTATGTACACATCTATAAAAAAACCAGAAAATTCAACATTCATACTCACAAAACAGGCAATATATAAATGAGACATGAAAAATGGTGTACAACTATGTACACATCTACAAATAAACCTAGAAAATCTAACATTCATACTCACAAAACATGCAATATATCCATGAGACATGATAAATGGTGTACAACGGTGTATACGTCTGAAATATAGCAAATTCAACATTCATACCAAGAAAAGCGGCATATATTAATGAGACGGGACAATGGTGTACAACTATGTATTGATCGCTGTCGTATGCATCAAAAATAAATTACACTTTCTCACAACTCAAAATAAATAATATAGCAAGGGTAAGAAAGGATCGTTCCCACAGAGAGGATCTAGGTTGTCAAGTTGTTTCGGTTTCCTATATAAACAAGGGGGATTTCTGATTTTTATGTAAAGGAAAATAAACTAAAAGCAAATAATGAAATAAACAAGCAAATCAATAAGATGAAGATATTGGTCAAGGATTAGTTTTCATTCACAAACATGAATTTGTAACAATAACTAGAATTGATATTTAATCTCAACTTTTATCAAAAGTCCTAGGATACCTTGATCGCAAGAATATCCCGTTAATTTCCTCTTGTCATCAACAAACACATTAAAAGATGCGAATGTGAATTCTTCCTAGAAAACAACCTAAAGTGTAAAAGCACAATTAAGTTTAACTCCCTAAGAGCACTAAGTTCTATGAAATAAGACTAATCAATGCAAACGAACGTGTAAAAGCACTAATCCGTTTTAACAAAGGTTATGATCCACTTGTGACTACCACGATGTATCACTACAAGCAATACTCACAATTATGCTACTTGCAATCAGGAATTATCACTTTTGCGTATAATAACCCTAATCTAGCAATAGAGATGAAAACTAATTCAACCGATTCGCGACTCGACTAAACATGTATTCAAATCATATAACAATATTAAAAGTGAATCATAAGCAACAAAATATGGAGATAAAACTAATTCATTGCATAAATATCATGGTTGGGATTCCAACTTATTCCTTAACCAAAAGAGAATTATCTAATCATATCAATGGAGTTCATAAACAAGAAGAAGCAATAAAACTATCATGTTCAAACCCTAGGAAAAAATAGAAGAGAAGATCTGATCCCAGATAGGGAAGGTCTCGCTTTTATATACTTTCTGTTCACTTCCAGTTCAATTCCCGTAACTAGCTTAGCCCACTGCCAAAACTAAATCTCAGACATCCCATTAGCCTGGTCAAAGTCCATCTGAGACATACCTCGGTGAGTCAACTCGGTCACAACCGATCCGGTGGATTTCTGCTTGTATTCTGGCTCATTTCCAACCATATCTCAGGCCATTCTGTAACTCATACTTCCTGCAATCAATAACTCTTACCAGCTCACAACCCTTAGTTATTCAGCTCTACAACATAACCAGAGCCATTGTCTTGCTCAGCTCCAACTTGTACTGCATATATTGTAAGAGCTTGTACCCAAATCCCTGGCAGAAACAACACAACTGATTGAGAAACAGCACCACCTGCAATCAGTTGTAGCATTTCTCTATCCAAGGCAATAGCTTGATCTTCCATTACAGTAAAAAACCAACTCAGATGCCAGCCTTTGCACACTTCTCTACCTTTACAATTTAGTTCCTCCACGTCTCAAGATATATTCACAGCAACAGCTTCTCACTTGGTCTCAATTCCATGTTCTCGACATCGGCAGTAGCTTATCTTCTTCTGCACCACCAGTACCTTCATCTCTGATATAAACCCATTGTACTCAACCATGGCTTCACTGCGCCTGTAGCTCTATCTGCAACTCTTTATCAGCTCAAACTCTCACCGGAAAAGCATTACCAACTCTGAGTCGCAGTTGCACTACCTGCAAGTTCATTCATTCAACACAATTCAAGGCCATTAGTTGCTACCAGTACCACCAACACAGCTCAGGCGAACGAATCTTGCTATCTTGGTACCAACATCACCAGCTGCAACTGCAATCAGCTCCAGCACATCACCGCCAGTTCAATACATTCCTTGTGGCTCATTCTGCTATTGTATTATCTCCAACTCATAACAATCACCAAACTCCCGCCACACGACCTTCAAACCAACAGCACCAGATGTTCTTACTTCCATGTAAGTCTCAATCCTTATACCAGCATCATTTTCAATTCAGTTCACTGCATCAATTACTCAGTTGAACCCTCCTTTACAGTACCAGACTCAAGCCTTCATACTTAATCCACCTGCGAACACTGCCAACAGTTCATCCATTCAGATCCTTGTTCCTCCTTGTCATGCCTGAGTTCTTCATCACTAATCCCAGCAACCTACTGCCTTCAATTCAACTTTTCAGTTTCAGGAACCCCAATCTACATATTCTCCATCAAAGCTCCAACACAGATTTAACTCACAACCCATTTCAGTAACAATCGACTTGCAGCAACACAACCATAAACTCCATCGATCTCAGACAAACCCCAATCTCTGAAATCCGTTGAAATAATCACCAGATCCTTCAATCGATTTTACTGAAATGCAAATCCTAGCTTCTTCTCGATATCTGTCATCAACTGAGCAACAAAAACTCAATTTCTACATTATTCTGAACTCAGAGTTTCCCTTCCTAATTTCTCGATCTCTCCCTTCTTCTTAATTTGTGTAATCTTTCAGACAACAACCATTTTTCTCAGAAGTTTAGGTTTGTAGATGGGGAAAAACGATTTGCTGGTTTTTAAGGAATTGAGGAGACGACCGTACGGAGGAGACTCCTCGAACCGAGCGAAATGTTAAACCTCACACAGATGCACCGCTGCAAAGGGGGTGCTTTAGATTCGAGAGATCAATCTATAGTACTCCGGCCTAAATCAAGACAATGACCATTCGAGAGTAAATTCGGTCACAAGAGAGGATGGGTTGATCTGTAGGAGGGAATCTGAGAAATGCGTGGAATCAATGGTAATCAAAGATTATGGGTGTGTGAATTCTGAATATGATAAGCTCTGAATGATTGAAATTGCTCAATTGATGAGTTGATGATATCGTGTTGTCAGTTTGACGTGATATTGATGATACTGATGATGCTGATGATTCAATCATGATTCAGAGACTTATTTATATTGCTGGAATTTTAGACACCATGATCCCATGAAGTGTGACAGTTGATGGAATCAAGGAGTGGGGAAGTGGAGATCGTGTTTGAAACCAGTTGCTCAACATGTGGAGACTTGGTCGATTTTCCACCCACTACCTCGTGAATTCCTTCAACTGATTACACGACTTGCTCACATTCCATCGTGTGTTTGAACACACGTGCCGTAGACCGCCAGACCAAAACTCTAAGTGATATCCCCCCAAAGTGACATGATTGACATCTCGTGGTATGTTAGTCAATTGATGACTTCGTGGTTTGATGGGACGATGAGTCCATGTAGTTGCTGAGTTGAACATGATGTTCTAAACTCATGAGTTGAACATGTCATGAGACAGAGTTATAGTTCTTACGATGAAGTGAGCAAGTATTGATCATTCGATGGATCGTTGAATATTGATTGTTGAACCAATATTCCTTGGTTTGAGCAAATATTTATCATCTGAGCAAGTGTTTCTCATGTGATGAATTTTTGAATATAATTGATCGTCTGAGCATGTGTTGCTCATCTGATGGATTATTGGCAGCGTACCAAAAATATTAATTAGAATACTGGTCGTTGAACCGAGCATAATTAATAAAATTAATGACCACGAGGCCTTCGTAAAATTATTAAGGTTGGAATCTGGAATGATGATCCTTGGATTCAGAAACCCTAATTTGATCAATTGATGATCAATTCATGGTTCGTCAGGAGTTTAACCATAGGACGAAGGAGGTAGCGACTATATGGGACCGTGGATAAACCATGTAGTGTCCATATGCTCACATGAGCAAATACGAAGAACTTCTGAAGAGTTGACGATTTGTTGGCGGAAGAATGATTAAATGCTGGCTTAATTATTTATTCAAAAATGCTCGTATGAGCCTTAGGTGAGAAAATCTAAATAATTATGACGAGGCGAGTGACCGACCATGGAGTCATGAAACCGGCCTTGGTTTATCCCGTGACCGCCTGACGATCACTTCATGAACCCAAAGTGTTTGGGAGAGTTTTGGACCTAATACGAGCAATTGTGCAAATTAGGTCAAAACTTGTGAAAATTGATGGGACCGGCTTCCGTGAGCCAAAGATCCAATCTTGGTCGGTCAAGATAGCATGCTCGTGTCCCCAAGGCGTCCACGTCTCAGTCCTGAGAATTTTGATATTTTCTGGCGTGCAATTGAGCATCCATTCGAGAAAATATGCCAAAATTAGGGTTTCGACGAAACTGAGGAAAACACCATGAGATGATGAAAGATAATTATAAAATAAGGAATGAGGAGGCGTGGGACCCCGTGGTCAAGGCATGGTCGGCCGGTCGTGACCACGGTCCCGTGGTGCCTTTTCCTTAATTTTCTAATATTTTGATGATTTTATGAAAAATTCATGAATTTTGAGAAATTTGTTGAATTTAGGGAGTTTCCTTGAATTGAACGAGTTTTCATGAGTTCAAGGAAGCAAAAAATATTAAAATAATAAAAACAAGGGCGTGTGGGACCGTGGAAGGCATGGCCGGTCGGCTAGGTCCCGGTCCCACGAGTTTCCCTAATTTTTTAATATTTTTAGGTATTTTGATGATTTGAGGGAATTTTTCCTGATTTGAGAGAACTACCATGAAATCAAGGAATTTGATGGATTCAAGGAAAACTAATAATAAAATAATAAAACAAAGGGGCGTGTGGGACCGGCTAGGGCATGGCTGGCCGGCCAAGACCCGGTCCCACAAGTTTTCATAATTTATTTTATTTTATTATTATTTGATGATTTGTGCAAAAATACCATGAAATCAAGGAGTTTTTTCATGAAATTAGAGAAATAATAATAATAAGGTGTGGGGCCGGTTGGGACCAAGGCATGGCCGGTTGGCCAATGGTTACGCCCCACACTCCTTTCCTTAATTTTATATTATTTTTTATGGATTTATGGAAGTACCATGAAACCGAGGAGTTTCCTCGAGACGAAGGAGATTTGATAAAATGAGAGAATTTTCATCGAATCATGGAAAATAATAAAAATGCAAAAAATATAAAACTGGCGTGGGATTGACCACGACACGGTCGGTCGTGTGTCCGTGCTCCCAACACCCTGGTCAATATTTTTAATTATTTATTATTTTCTTCTCTATTTTGCATAGGTTCATCGTTTCGTTGTATTTTTTAAATACTCGTTCGTGCGGTGACTGTTAGTGTATCATCGTTGAATACACCTTCACCATTTGAATCGGGGCTTACTTAGAGGTATCTCAGACGCCCGGTTGTTGATTATTTATTACTAATTGTGGAATCCAGTGGAGAATAATTCACAAAACTGAGTAATAAGATGTTTATTATTAATTCATAGGATCAGCTGAGGATTCGACTACGAATTCAGAATAATAAAGTGAGCATTACCATTCTATGGGATCGTAGATTCGACCATAGAATCGGAGTAATTAAGATTTATCTATTACCATTTATGAGACCAGTTGTGGATTCGATCATGAAATCATAGTAATAAGATAATATAGTTATTGCTATTCTATGAGATCAAGCCGTGGATTCGATCATAGAATCAGAACAATTGTTTATTGCCATTCCGTGGGACCAGTCGCAGATTCGACCATGGAATAGGAGCAATTATTATTGCCATTCCATGGGACCAGTCGTGGATTCGACCATGGAATAGGAGCAATTGTAATTAGGAATAATTAACTTTGTGGCTCTATACTAGAATAGCAAGCTGTCTAGGAGCATTAATTATCTCGATATGAGCTTGTCAGTAAGTCATATCCTTTATATAGTCAGGGTAAACTCGTTGTTTGTTCATGAATACATTATCGCTCTATACTAGCAGAGCAAGCTGTCTAGGAGCCGTCCATATCGTGTTACTATATAGAAATAATCACTGAAAGTATTCAGTATTCATGAGATATGTCGTTGTCCAGTCGTGAGACTACATAGCTACATGTACTCTGAGAGAAAGTACTCTCCGTTGAGAATTCGATGAGAGACCCGTGTCTCGATACTCACGTCTGATTGTTGGATCAGAGCTTCGTGTAATTATGAGTTTACGATTTTAGCCCTTGTCGAAAATCCACCATCTACATTAAGTCCCCTGCTTACTGAGGAAAGCTGTGTTCCTCAGTCAGCATTAAATAGTGATTTTCCGGCCATAAATAATAATACCAGTAATTGAACTTAGTCGTAAGTTGAGACGTTACCGGATTTAAAGAGCATGAGCAAACCACGACTTGTTGAAGGCTTTAATGTCATGCTTGGAGCATCGTTTGATGAGCATAAATTGGTGTTGATCCAATGGTTTGGACGACGAGTCCATGGTCGATTTGGATTCGCGGGCCGGGCCCAATAAGGAAATCCTTATTTTAGGAATAGACGCTCGTTTGTTAATTAGTTTAAAGAACAAACAAAATAGACTTGAGTCTAATGATATAAAGTTTTGTTTATGAGCTTTCACGAAAACCAAAATTTTATCTTTGTGAGATTTCACAAAATGGAATAAACTCTAGTTTCGAAGGTGAATGCTCGCACGAGAGAAAAGTTTTTTTTTTTTTTAAAAGACGTGCGTCTGTTAGTAATAAAATTTTGTTTATGAGCCTTCATGAAAAATTTTATCTTCGAGCTTTCGGAAATCTTTGAAAATATACTCTTGCTTCAAAGACAGATGCTCGTGCGAGGGAGCAAAAATATATAGATATATTTTTCAAATTTACGTGAGTTTCACGTTAAAATATATTTTGTAAAATCAATGTTTTGATTTTGAACAATTGTTGAAAGTAAACAACCATACATGGTGAAAGAATGTCTATATGTGAGTTTTCACAATCGTAGAATGGACGTCTGTCCAGATTTTGAGAAACCAGTGAATGTTCACATTGTAAAATTTACGTGGGTTGTTCACGGTTTTGTGAAAATCATGTCAGAATTTTGCTCGTCTTAGCAGGTTTGAAGGAACGAGCAAGATTTGAAGTATTAACTCATGTACTGTTAGTGGAATCGTAAACAGGTAAGAATTGAAAGTTACCATTTTTGCAGACGCTGATGTGAGCACCTTTAATCCATGATTCATTGTTCTGTCGAATCCTGCGCTTTGTATGAAGAATGTGCTCTGAGTGGTGAGAAATCCTTCATACTGAGTTGTATTCCTGGTTATTCCGTTAGCTTTACCATAGGATGATCGTGTAGTGAGATCCCGGATCAATGTAGACTCCATGGAAATGGAGGAAAATCTACGGGAGCGGAGAACCCAGAAGTAAGGACTATAGGGTGTTAGCAAATGACATGCAGTCCCCAGCCGCTCCTTGTGTCATGACTTTACCCGTGTAATTAGGATCATGAGATCAAGGTTTTTTACTTCTTTTCATACTTTTGCTCCATCGATTAACGGTCTTCAACTTGTTCCCGGGTAAACAATTCATGAATCCAGCACTGATGAAGAAGTTGATGTAAGTACCCTTTTTCGTGCACGTGATCGTGGCATCTCCTTGAATGACATAATAATAATTGTTGTTGACGAACCCAGGAAGAAGTCATGGCATATAATCATTATGTTGATGAAGCGTGCTCTTCTTTGGGATATGAGAATATGGAGAGTTCCCAAAATCCCGAACCGAATGAAGATAATGGAGTCGCCAACGGATATTCCAACATTGCCGAACCCTCAAGTGGTTTAGAGACTCCCCTAGTAAGTATATCTCATGTGACCTCTTCATAGAAGTATGAAATTGATGATTTGTGAGTGAATGAATGAAAACCCATGTGAATACACGAGTAATTTTGCCGAAATATGTCACCAGGAAATTTCAGACTTCAGCTTTTAGTAAAAACGCTGTAGAATCTTCGTTTGGGGTCGTATTTTCGACATCTGCATATGTATCCCCAAGCCCAGGAAATTTCCAAGCTTTAACAAGAATTTTTGAGTTTAGAGCTTGTTTAGGATCCGAAATCGACGAAACAGTAAACTTCCAGGAAACCTTCAGAAAATTTACAGCTGGCATGGGGTCCAATGTTTTGGCCACAACTCTTCGCTAGTTTCTCCAATTGTTGTGAATTTTGGAT
Organism: Papaver somniferum; assembly: GCF_003573695.1. Taxonomy (NCBI): domain Eukaryota; kingdom Viridiplantae; phylum Streptophyta; class Magnoliopsida; order Ranunculales; family Papaveraceae; genus Papaver; species Papaver somniferum. The sequence goes on from NC_039358.1 coordinate 101,915,974, forward strand.
ATGTTGTAGAGGACATCCATACGAAGAGAATGGTATATGACACCATACCTAGATTCTTCACCAATTCTCCCAGCTCGTCGGTTTGTACAGGACAGCATAAAATTATTTCAGACGGGCTTGTTGTAAAACACTCATGTTGCGTCTTTAAACCATTCGCTTGTGTCTTGAACGGTTGGTGAAGGATTGATGTCATTGATTCAATTGAGATCAGGACTCCTTGATTGGCACATGAGCATGGTGCTTGATTACCACCTTGTTTCTGTCAGTCATAGAAACATTACTTCTGAAACCCTGGTCATGGGACCATAACTGAGGTTGCTCTCAAGAGGGGATGATGTAATGACCATGGTTTCATGTCCCGGTGGTAGCATTCCTTTTATGATGAATGATTAGCACTGGAGAGCCGGCACCACGAGTGTTGGGATGTGAAATTGATCGTCATGATCGGTGGACCGACAGTCCCCAGTATATTGTTGAATCTCCCTCTTTCGTTTTCCCTTCTTCTGTCAAGACCTAGATAGAGGACCCGGGTAGAAAAATCGATGTAAAGACCTAGGTGGTCGAAGTTGGAGGTACCTTGATGAAGGACTTAGCGAAAAGACCTAGTGGACACCGATCGACTGTGGAAGTTATGAATCCCGTCCACGAATCTCTGGTTGCGCGTTGTATGCTCTGGAAGCTGTAGAAACCTCATACGACGTCGGAATTCGATGCTTGACCCCAACTTTTGAAGCTAAGAGATTGAGTTATCACATGAGAAAAGAATCACTCAATTTGGAGTTGTAAGTCAGCCAACGAGGCGTGCACATTTGTAATTTGTAATCCCGTACAGATTTTTCAGATCTCGTAGACCTGACAGTAAAAGCCATATCTTTTAGCTCGTATGTCCGATTGATGCGCCCTTTTGGTATGTTGTAGAAGAGACATATACGAACATCTTTTGTTGAGGAAGTATTGTCCTATTCTTCACTTATTGGTACGTTTTTGTAAACCCATGGGCTGAAGTATATTGTACTTTATCTGTAGAACATCTTGTAGAAGACTTTGGCTTGTGACCGTTCACCATGCAAGCTTCCGGAAGATGCTCATGCTATCGTGTTTTCACGTATAGATATCTTAATATGAATCATTAGTACTTGGAGAAGCCCGCTTCATGTGTAACACTTCAGAGAATGATAAGTTGATGAAACCATGTCATGAGGATGTTTCTCCCGTTGTTGATGCTAAGATCACGATTGAGTTTTCTCCATACATTCTTATTGATGCTGAGACCATGGAAGGATTTACACCAGATATCCTTGTTGATGTCGATGTTATGGCCAGAGCTGCTCCAGAGATCGAAAAGGCTGGAACCATGATTATTTGTTGCTCCTCCATTCAGTGAGCATTTATATTGACGAACTGAGTTGAGAATCCAGTATATTGGTAGTTCAAACTGAGTGCTATTGAAAGCATGATTGTATCGTGAAGCGGCTTTATAAGTGAATCCACGTTGTTGTAGAAGATATCAGCAGAAATCTCCGTTCTCAGGTTGCCCAGTGTATGTTGAAGGAGTTGGTGACATTCATGTATGAATGATGTTGCATCTGCTTCAGAAGTCTTATAATAAGATAATGAAGACTTATCGAATGTAGTGTCGATCGTGCTGGTGTTGAATCTGTCGAGATATTTGTGTTGAAGCCAGAGGTGTCATTATCGAAGGTGTACTCTTTGATTGGGAGTACAATTTGAAGGCTTCTTGAGTGTTGAAGCGTCATACCCCTTGAGCATGTCTTAGGTTTGATCTTATGGGCCCTGACTATCTTCTGTTGATTCAGCATTCCTTTTGTTACAGTAGTGGGATTCAACACTTGTGCAGAAATCAGAGCTTTCTAATTTTGTGGCACACATGGACAATCCTGCAAGGCTATGTAGAAACTCCCAAAGTGTTCTTTGCCATGTTTGGACATTATCTCATCAATGAACGTGTCAGTGCTCGATTCGGAGAAATGTTAGATTCAACCAGTTGGTAAAATGCTAATGTGGTGAAGTTACCATTCATAACGTCTTACAGAGTTGCTAGCAGAATTAAGTCCCAATGCTAGGATAGCATGTGAGGAAATAAATGACGTAGACACGGGAGGAATGAGACTTTCCTGAGTGTGGAACCTCTTTATGAATGTCTATGCATCTTTTGGCAGGTTCTTGCTTCAATCTCGTCAAAGTTCGAAATTTCTCCAAGTGCTCTGATGATGGGATGTCCGTGATGTGCAACCAAAGACGCTTTGTCAACATGGATCCACGCTCGTTTGAAGAACATGTCATATTCTGGATCGTCCTGATTATGTGAAACTTGGTTTCTGTCCAGGTTAAGCTTATTTCCACCTTGAGAGTGATGTAGCCATAAATATTTCTAAGCGATCCTTCAAGGTCTCTGATTGAGATGGGATCATGACTAGCTTGTTGTCGAGTGCTGCCTGCGGCTCCGAGGGTTTTCAATGGAATAGTGTTGATAACGGTGCCAGCATGGACCAACGTTCTCCCGAATTCGTTTCTTCTGAGATTGAGTATGGTAAGCAGTCCCCAGTCGAACATCTCTTGATCTGTGTCTGGAGGCTCAAGAAGTATTTCCGGAATGAATTTCTTGACACGATGTGCTTCAGTGCTGTGAACATGTCTCTCCTTTGTTCCTTTGACGGATAGAGCAATCCACATTCGACCAAGGATTGAACTGCCTCTTTGACAGGTTGTTCAGAGAGCCGAGGTATTGATTGGGGGAGGATCTGTGTACTCCTTCAGTCCCCAGTTGAATCTTGTGTAGATCGACCTTGTCTTTGAAGATGTGCTTCAAAATATTGCAGTTACTTGTTGGATGATTGATGAATCCATGAAGATGACAGTACCTGGGGTTCTCCATCTTGCTTCAGTTGGCTATGTTTGATGAACATCAAGTTGATTGTATCATCTTGCACCCAGACTTCCGGTAACTCGATCACTTCAGAGAGGTTTGAGTCTGTCCGATCATTTCCCGTTTGTTGATGCTAGGTCGAGGTTTGTGCATCTTGGTTATCTTTCCTTTGTGCTTTTGAAGGAGCTGAGGTATGCTTGCACGTCGGTTCGACTTTTCGTTTGCTCCCTTCTGCAACAGCGTTTGTGAAAGGCTGGAGGTTGTACTGCTTGTTGATCAACGTCTTCTACCTCGAGCGCGGTTCTTCAGCCTTTGTAGCTTTTATTCTTTCTAGTAAAGCGGGTGCAGTAGTCGCCGATCTCTTCGCCGCTTCATGAAGCTCTGAGAAGGTATGGAAACGTATATTTTCCAACAAAGCTCTGTAAACCGGGATCATGTTGTTGATACAGAAGTCTACCAGTTGTTTCTCTATGACGCTTGGATCATGACAGTCCAGGGCCTGGGCTCTGAATCTTTTCACATAATCATTGGGATGTTCATCGCTCCTTTGAAGCATCCTTCCTAGATCAGAGAGAGTGACTTGCTCTGACACGAAGAAGTATTTTCTGTAGAAAGCATTAATCATCTCCCCCAATCAGTGATACTTCCCGGTGCGTTGTACCAGGTGTATGCTCTGCCTCAGAGACTTCGAAAATTCCTTCAGACGAACGACATGGTTGTGCTCGTGTTCGCCCGAAACCGAGAAATGTGTTTTTGAGTATTGCATGTTCCATCATAAAGAATGAATGTTGGAGCGGTATAACCTTTTGAAAGAGGAATCCTCTGCATGACAGTATGGAGGTTGGTGACGATGGACTGATGATGTCTTGTCTTTTCATCGATCCTCAAAAAAGCACTTCATATCTTCACGAGTGATGAAACTTGCAGGTTCCGTTGCTGGAGGGTCATCTGCAGCTTTGCGTAATTCTTCATCATGTATAACATGGATTTGAGAGATTTCAGGATCAGCGGTTGAAGATGTTTCTTTAGCTTTTCCTTTCTCGCGCTGAGGATGCATTCGTTCAGACGCAAGCTTGTCTGTGAGAGTTTTAATATAAACACACAACTGCTTCTGTATTGCAGCCACGTCAGTCTGAACCTTCGTGAGATCAACTATGGTAGGCTGATTTCCTCTGGTTTCTTCAGGAGACCGACCGAAGAGTGGATTTTTGATGGTGCCAGTGCCGTCACTTGCAGGGGTGATCAATGGAGTACCAGTACTTAGAGGAGGAGTAGTAACATGTGGCATGACATTGCTGGCTGGAGGAGTGGTATTAGCGGTACCACTGAAGCCTGCAATGTTGAGAGGAGTAGTACTTGCGATTGCAGTATCACTAGAAATTGCGATGCGAGAGTTGGGTGTTGAACCCAGATTGGTAACTGAATCGGACCTAAGATCAACCATCTTTGTGAGAATTCAGATTGCAACCGAGAGAATGATCTCCCACTGTGGTCGCCAATCTATAGATGGGGAAAAACGATTTGATGGTTTTTAAGGAATTGAGGAGACGACCGTACGGAGGAGACTCCTCGAACCGAGAAAAATGTTAAACCTCACACAGATGCACCGCTGCAAAGGGGGTGCTTTAGATTCGAGAGATCAATCTATAGTACTCCGGCCTAAATCAAGACAATGACCGTTCCAGAGTAAATTCGGTCACAAGAGAGGATGGGTTGATCTGTAGGAGGGAAGATGAGAAATGCGTGGAATCAATGGTAACCAAAGATTATGGGTGTGTGAATTCTGAATATGATAAGCTCTGAATGATTGAAATTTCTCAATTGAGAGTAGTTGCTCAATTGATGAGTTGATGATCTCGTGTTGTCAGTTTGACGTAAGATTGATGATAATGATGATGCTGATGATTCAATCATGATTCAGAGATTTATTTATATTGCTGGAATTTTAGACACCATGATCCCATGAAGTGTGACAGTTGATGGAATCAAGGAGTGGGTAAGTGGATATCATGTTTGAAACCAGTTGCTCAACGTGTGGAGACTTGGTCGATTTTCCACCCACTACCTCGTGAATTCCTTCAACTGATTGCACGACTTGCTCACATTCCATCGTGTGTTTGAACACACGTGTCGTAGACCGCCAGACCAAAACTCTAAGTGATATACCCCCAAAGTGACACGATTGACGTCTCGTGGTATGTTAGTCAATTGATGACTTCGTGGTTTGATGGGACGATGAGTCCATGTAGTTGCTGAGTTGAACATGATGTTCTGAAACTCAAGAGTTGAACATTTCATGAGACAGAGGTATAGTTCTTACGATGAAGTGAGCAAGTATTGCTCATTCGATGGATCGTTGAATATTGATTGTTGAATCAATATTCCTTGGTTTGAGCAAATATTTATCATCTGAGCAAGTGTTGCTCATGTGATGAATTGTTGAATATTTGATCGTCTGAGCATGTGTTGCTCATCTGATGGATTATTGGCAGCGTACCAAAAATATTAATTAGAATATTGGTCGTTGAATCGAGCATAATTAATAAAATTAATGACCACGAGGCCGTCGTAAAATTATTAAGGTTGGAATCTGGAATGATGATCCTTGGATTCAGAAACCCTAATTTGATCAATTGATGATCAATTCATGGTTCGTCAGAAGTTTAACCATAGGACGAAGGAGGGAGCGACTATATGGGACCGTGGATCAACCATGTAGTGTACATATGCTCACCTGAGCAAATACGAAGAACTTCTGAAGAGTTGACGATTTGTTGGCGGAAGAATGATTAAATGCTGGCTTAATCATTTATTCAAAAATGCTCGTCTGAGCCTTAGGTGAGAAAACCTAATTAATTATGACGAGGCAAGGGACCGACCATGGAGTCATGAAACCGGCCCTGGGTTGTCATGTGACCGCCTGACGATCACTTCATGAAAATCCAAAGTGTTTGGGAGAGTTATGGACCTAATACGAGCAATTGTGCAAATTAGGTCAAAACTTGTGAATTTGATGGGACCGGCTTCCGTGAGCCAAAGAGCCAATCTAGGTCGGTCAAGATAGCGTACTCGTGTCCCCAAGGCGTCCACGTCTCAGTCCTGAGAATTTTGATATTTTATGGCGTGCAATTGAGCATCCATTCGAGAAAATATGCCAAAATTAGGGTTTCGACGAAACTGAGGAAAACACCATGAGATGATGAAAGATAATTATAAAATAAGGTATGAGGAGGCGTGGGACCGCCGTGGTCAAGGCATGGTCGGCCGGTCATGACCACGGTTCCGTGGTGCCTTTTCCTTAATTTTATAATATTTTGATGATTTTATGAAAAATTCATGAATTTTGAGAAATTTGATGAATTTAGGGAGTTTCCACGAATTGAAGGAGTTTTCATGAGTTCAAGGAAGCAAAAAATATTAAAATAATAAAAACAAGGGCGTGTGGGACCGTGGAAGGCATGGCCGGCCGGCTAGGGCCCGGTCCCACGAGTTTCCCTAATTTTTTAATATTTTTAGGTATTTTGATGATTTGAGGGAATTTTTCCTGATTTGAGAGAACTACCATGAAATCAAGGAATTTGATGGATTCAAGGAAAACTAATAATAAAATAATAAAACAAAGGGGCGTGTGGGACCGGCTAGGGCATGGTTGGCCGGCCAAGACCCGGTCCCACAAGTTTTCATAATTTATTTTATTTTATTATTATTTGATGATTTGTGCAAAAATACCATGAAATCAAAGAGTTTTTTCATGAAATTAGAGATATAATAATAATAAAAAAAATATATAAGGAACCATGGGATGTGGGGCCGGTTGGGACCAAGTCATGGCCGGTTGGCCAATGGTTACGCCCCACACTCCTTTCCTTAATTTTATATTATTTTTTATGGATTTATGGAAGTACCATGAAATCGAGGAGTTTCCTCGAGACGAAGGAGATTTGATAAAATGAGAGAATTTTCATCAAATCATGGAAAATAATAAAAATGCAAAAAAATATAAAACTGGCGTGGGATTGACCACGACACGGTCGGTCGGTCGTGTGTTCGTGCTCCCAGCACCCTGGTCAATATTTTTAATTATTTATTATTTTCTTCTCTATTTTGCATAGGTTCATCGTTTCGTTGTATTTTTGAAATACTCGTTCGTGCGGTGACTGTTAGTGTATCATCGTTGAATACACCTTCACCATTTGAATCGGGGCTTACTTAGACGTAGCTCAGACGCCCGGTTGTTGATTATTTATTACTAATTGTGGAATTCAGTGGAGAATAATTCACAATACTGAGTAATAAGATGTTTATTATTAATTTATAGGATCAGCTGAGGATTCGACTACGAATTCAGAATAATAAAGTGAGCATTACCATTCTATGGGATCGTAGATTCGACCATAGAATCGGAGTAATTAAGATTTATCTATTACCATTTATGAGACCAGTTGTGGATTCGATCATGAAATCAGAGTAATGAGATAATATAGTTATTGCTATTCTATGAGATCAAGCCATGGATTCGATCATAGAATCAGAACAATTGTTTATTGCCATTCCGTGGGACTAGTCGCAGATTCGAGCATGGAATAGGAGCAATTGTCATTGCCATTCCATGGGACCAGTCGTGGATTCGACCATGGAATAGGAGAAATTGTAATTAGGAATAATTAACTTTGTGGCTCTATACTAGCAGAACAAGCTGTCTAGGAGCATTAATTATCTCGATATGAGCTTGTCGGTAAGTCATATCCTTTATATAGTCAGGGTAAACTCGTTGTTTGTTCCTGAAGACATTATTGCTCTATACTAGCAGAGCAAGTTGTCTAGGAGACGTCCATCTCGTGATACTATATAGAAATAATCACTAAAATTATTCAGTATTCATGAGATATGCCGTTGTCCAGTCGTGAGACTACATATCTACATGTACTCTGAGAGAAAGTACTCTCCGTTGAGAATTCGATGAGAGACTCGTGTCTCGATACTCACGTCTGATTGTTGGATCAGATCTTCGTGTAATTATGAGTTTATGATTTTATCCCTTGTCGAAAATACACCATCTACAAGGTTGATAACTGAGAAGGGCTTTTATCGATGCCTAGGATAATAAGATTAATCCAGCCACCCTACACCTTTAGATGAGGGTTACCTGAATGATTCTAGGCACTCACCGCACAGACAAGGGCCACCCACTGAAGCAGCAACCCCTTAGTAATTTCAGTTCAATTGTCAGTGCTGCAAGACTGACAATTCAGTTAAAAAACTCCACAACTCTGATATGCTTCAAATGCTCGCAGCTTCTTCATACGATGTGGGAATGATCTCATGCTTCTGCCACTGGCTTCGTCTTTTCATTATTTTCAAGATGTTGAGAAGAAATCTTGTATGTGAGCTAGTTCCACTCTTTTTGGTCCGAATGACTCCATTTCACCTAATAAACTCAAAAACAATCATAAGATACATAATTTATAAGAAAAATAGCAAAGAAAGCATAAATACTAAATACTCCCTCTGTTTCACTAAGATAGTCGGCTTTGAATTTCTCAGAATATTAAGGAGACCGTACTATTTTACTTGACTACCCTTCGTTACTTACCTATTTTATTTTAATAAAAATGCTAGTAATAAAGACTATCCAAAATTGTTGTGAGAATTATAAATACGAAATATAAAAGGAAAATTTAAAAGATATCGAATTTATGAAGTATAAACTTTATAAGGAATTTATTTTTTAGAGTTAAATGTATATTTTCTTAAAAGGAATGAATGATATATTTGTTTCCTCAATTTTACTAATTTATTTAATATTTTAGATTGGGTCACGTTAAAAATGGATTTATGATTATAAAGAATTCAAGGGTATATTAGAGAGTTCATTGAAAAAGTATGACTATAAACAGAAGTTGGACACAATTTTGAAACTGACGAAAAAGGAATAGAGGACGGTCTTTCAGAAACAGAGGGAGTATAAAATTAGGTGTTTTAGACACCTATCAAATTCCCCCACACTTAGACTTTGCTAGTCCTCGAGCAAATCAAACAAAAGAAATTCTAAAACATATACATACAACTCCGTGTTGTCGAGGCTACGGTCACACTTAGCACGTATAACAAGCCTTTAAACTCCTAGGTGTCCCTAGTGGACGAGTTATAGTCTCGTGAGGGTTTACGAGAGATATACCCACAAAACCTACTTTTCCAACTTACAATTTCTCTGAAATGATAGCATCCAAAGCGCTAAGAAGACATCAAAATTCTGCACACTAGTAATAAGAAGTTAGACACATAAATGAACACAATCTCATCCTTAAAAGTTGAGAGAGAAATAACCATCCCTTATCGAAAGAAATTCGGGTTCGGAGTGATCAAAAGTCTCGACTCTGCCTCACAAAAAAGGGTTTTATGAAGTTTCTCTCAATAATAAATAGTTTTATATGGGTCACACATGTGTCCAGGTAGGAACGAAGAGAGAATCCTGTGACACGTTGAATAGTAGGAAGGCCAAACCCTCCGATTTGTTTTGAAAACCCACATCTTTTATTCATTTTGAAAACCCTTTTTCTGACGATCTCTAAGAAAGAAAATCAACTACTTAACGAAGGTGGGAATATGCTTACTTACCTCGTTATCCATTCGACGTGCAGTTAGTGCCACTCTCACAGAATCCATAGAAACGTCTTCGGTCTTCAATCCTTGTCTTCATCTTCGTCTTCGATTTTCAACTCTTGATGATGAAATCTTGAACTTTGTAGAATCTTGACAATGTGATTCTTTCCTCTAATTCCTTATTGCTTGAAACTTCATTGTGGATATTCCTTCTTTCCATTGGCTTTATTGAAAGAATTCAAACTAAAAACGAACTATACAAACCCAAAATATGATACAAAGGATTTTTCTTGTCTCTTTTTTCTTTTTTTTTTCTTTTTTTTTCTTTTTTTTTATTGAGACAAGAAAATAAAACAAATACAAAATAATAAAACTAATAATAAACCTAACAAAATTTTCTCTTGTCTTTTTTTTTTCCTTTTTTTTTCTTTTTTTCATGAGACAAGAGAAATAAACCAAATACAAAATAAAAACAAAACAAAATAAAATAACAAAACTAATAATGAACCTAACAAAATTTCCTCTTGTCTCTTTTTTTTTCTTTTTTTGTTACTTTTTTTTTTGTTACTTTTTTTTTAATATATATATATTTTTTTTTATTTGAGACAAGAGAAATAAACACAAACTGAAAATAAAAATAAGATAAGTACAAATGGCCATGGTGTAAGTATTTTACCGAATGATTCTTCACAACTTGTATGTCTCGATATCATAAACTCCTTGAACTCTCATCTTAATAATCTTCGCTCTTGCACAATAGTCTTCAACTTGTAAAAATCTGCTCCTTGTCTTGTTGCTTTACTTGAATCTAAACTCTGCTCATTTCTGTATCGTTGCTTGTAAACCTTGAACGTCTTCAACTTTCCTTCGAATTTGTGATGCTCCTCTTGTTTATGATGATGGTGTTTCTATGGACCTGTTGGTGTAGAGAGAGATAAAGTGGATGGTGGTAACCGCGAACAAGATTACGAGTGGTATGTAAGTTAGCAATTCGATGTCACCATTCATGATTGATAAAATAGCACTCAAGAGATCAAAATAGTGCTTCTATTGGTGGGAGGTTGATGTACTGAGAAGGGATTTTCTCGATGCCTAAGATAAAAAGATTAATCCAGCCACCCTACACCTTTAGATAACGGTTACCTGAATGATTCTAGGCACTCACCGCACAGATAAGAGCCACCCATTGAAGCAACAACCCCTTAGTAATTTCAGTTCAATTTTCAGTCCTGCAAGGCTGACAATTCAGTTAACAAACTCCGCAACTCTGATATGCTTCAAATGCTCGTAGCTTCTTCATACGATGTGGGAATGATCTCATGCTTCTGCCACTGGCTTCGTATTTTCATTATTTTCAAGATGTTGAGAAGAAATCTTGTATTTGAGCTAGTTCCACTCTTTTTGGTCCAAATGACTCCATTGCACCTAATAAACTCAAAAACAATCATAAGATACATAATTTACAAGAAAAATAGCAAAGAAAGCATAAATACTAAATGTAAAATTAGGTGTTTTAGACACCTATCATGTACACATCTACAAAATCTAGAAAATCCAACATCTATGACCACAAAACATGCCATATATTCACAAGAAAAGACAAAGTGCACCAATTTGTGCACATATACAATTTGAACCGTCTATCTAAGCACTAATAACGCTAACCATATTGAATAACTATAACATGGAAACTCATATGGATTTGAACCATCAACTTCCGTAAACCTTGTGAGATGATTGGGCGCTATACCATTTTGAGCTTATGAGTCCCTAATTTAATACATAAAACGAAAAAAATGATTGATGTCAATGGTGCATCAAGGTATAATACAGGTTTGTACCAATAACAATCGACAGGTGGGCAACTATGTACACATCCACAATCGACACATTAACAATCAACAAGTGTACAACTATGTACACATTAGCAAACGAACATTTTTATAGATAATCTTAAGAAAGAGAGGTTAAATTATTCAACTCGGACTAGTAGAAGCTTTCATTAGGACCCGTACACAATACATGCCAAATGCATTAACTAATCCCTATGATGCTTATGATTCCAACAATTTAATACATATAAAACCAGTGCAACTAATATAATCAGCATGTGTACAACTATGTGCACATTAGTAATCAGTATGAGCACAACTACATATACTTTGCTAATTCGAAAACAAATCAACATCGTAAAAGTGAAGGAAATCAAATTCAAAAGAACACTAAAAAAAGAAATTAACAATCAACATTTGTACAAAATTTAAGACAAGGATGAACACATGCATACATTAACAATCAACATTTGTACAATTATGTGCATATTAAGAAGCAATATGTGTACAACTATCTGTACATTAAGAATCAACGTATACACAAGTATGGGCTATAAAAGTATAAAAGCTAGATTATGGAAGTTCGATCAAAGTGTCGTTTGACAAGCTTCAACTATAAAATATAATGACTAAGCTATGGCCATTACATAATTAAGATAAAGGTTAACTATCGATAAACGTATAAATTTCTTGTTAGATGGGTTAAAATTTTTTTATTACCTAACTAAGATTTGGGGTTGATGGTATCCAAGTTTCCAACATAGGAGGAATTCTACATATGTTGTGTATAGACAAGTCTAAATGCAAGTACTAGTTTGTTTGATTCAGGTCAATGCAGAAACAAAGTGCACTACTGACAACAAGTATGATAAAATAGTGCACTAAGAAGTACACCGCTCACAACTGATGTATAAATAAGTACATCTCATACAGCGGGTACACTAAAAACAATGCACATAAAAATTCTACCAGTCTTTAACCTTTCAAAAAGAATATCTTCACAGATTTCATAAGAAATAAAATAAATGGGTAGAAGGTTCATATTGTTCCTAAACGCACTCAGAAGTGGGTACCAAAGAAAGCCAATGATTCTTTGAGTGTGAAAAGGAATGATCTCCCAAAAAATTCCATGACTATGGATAAGGCAACATCCATGATGTTGGAACTTAATGTGAAAGGTTCTAAAAGTGATCTCTTTCATAATAATCCAAAAGTGAAACAGAATAAGCAAAAAACTATAGATAGTGAAAAATCCATAGTTACAAAATTATGTTTCAGTCACTTGTGGTGAGCAAGACATTGTTCACTTCAACGCAACTTGATTGTGTTGTAAGTGCATCCTCACCAAGGAATGCCCTGTTAAGTATACGGTGAAGGAAGCACGAGAATTGGAGCGCACATATTGTGTTAGGTATGATATTGAATATTTGGTAAAGCCGTAGGATTCATGACGGGATACTCCTGAAATGTATTTCTATAAACTTGAGTACTTATAATGATCCATGTACCTTGCTTATCGTTCAATTTTTACCTAACTTGATTTGTGTTTAAGGTTCTTAAATGTTTAGGTTTGAAAATAGTAGTTCGAGATGTTTGGACTTAATGGTATGCATACAATCTTTTAAAATAAAAAATCAAGGGATTTTAGTTCGCAAACCCGTTTGCATACTGCTCCAGGTCATGGAAATTCGTTTGCAAACCGGTATGCATATTGGCCCGTCGACGTCGATATTCGGTAAACTTGTTTTGGTCGTAACTTCTTCATCCGAACTCGAAATGACCTCATTCTTTTTGCATTCTCTTACTCCTTGAATTATATTCAAAATGAATATGAGAATTATTGAATTTGGATGAGTTAAGATTGGTCTTTGTCCCGTCTCTTGTTTTTGAGTGTTTTGCTCCGTTTCGTCGCACTTGTTCAACTTCTCTTGGACTCGGGCACTTGGATTCTTGGAGTACTACCCTTATAAGCTTATTTGTATATTTTACAAGAATGTTGTTGGTGAATCACAAAGAAGGAAGTTCAAGAATGGGCAGTGGAAAAGCGGGGGCCTAACAACCACACCCAATATTTCGTTTGACAATCTGAATAGACAAACTCTAATATACTTTCAAGAGAATCAACTAGACAGTTAGACTCAATCTAGAGAAAAGTATATCAAAGAGTTTTATATCTTTGTTTCACAAATGTAATCAGCAAATCAAACAGATAAAAATCCGGGAGCCTGATTATTATGTGAAACAACTCGAACGGTACCAAAGACCAATATTCAAGTGTCAATCAATTTAAATCAACAACCAAATGTTGGATTATCTAATTGATTGATCTCAAAGCACAACCAGTGATATTTCAATTATAAAACAAAATATAATGCGGAAAAGAAATAACACAGACACCATAATTTTGTTAACGAGGAAAACCGTAAATGCAGAAAAACCCCGGGACCTAGTCCAGAATAAATACACACTGATTATAAGTTGTTACACCAATTTCCTACTACCTATTCGGACTAGATGTAATACATGCCTCAGATGTATTCAATCACTCATTGAACTCGTAGCAGAACACCGATTCTCTTTAGAAATTCTTCTTGTATAACTTCTAGCAGAACACAAATTCTCTTTAGAAGTTATTCCCAAAAATCTTCTGGCAGAACAAAGTTCACTTCAAAAGATACAACAACACGGTTGATATTTTTCGATCTTTGTTTTTCACAAAAAACCGAATCGATTTCCCTTTAGATGTAAATCAAGGTTTTGGAAATCTTGTGTTTGTTTTGATAGAAACAATTACTAGGTAAAAGTAATATCAAAACAAACTTGTAGATTAGGGTTTATTATACTCTTCAAAAATAGGAAGAGAAACCTAATTATTCTACAACAATAACAACTAGAATAAATCTAGAGATATCTTGTTTAAAACTTCTTAAGGAATTTTTACGAGATACCTTAATCGAAGTTTTCTTTCTAGCTTCCGATTTCGATTAACAAGTGTTGGTACACGATCGGAAACTGAAATCTATCAAAACCTAGGGTTTATGATTAACAACTCTTGAATGGTTTTATATCAGAAGAGAAAACCTTAGAATAGACAAGAGGTGAAAAACCTAGATTACAAGTTGTATAATCAATCACGAAGATTAAATCTAACTTGGCTTTGTGATCCCCAATATAAAGACTTTTATCTCACTCTTGTTCATGAAGAACAAAAGACATGGAAAACAACCTTATGAAGCTTACACCAATTTTCCAAAGGGGATGAAAAACGTGCAGCACTCACGAACCCTTTATTTATAGTGAAAGGTAGCTTGAAAGCTAAGCAAAGCTATTTTCCTTTTTCAAGACTTTCTTAATTTTTGGAAGTCTTTCCTAAGTTACAACTCTTGCCAAAATAATTAAATAAATAATTAATTTAGCAAATATTGTATTTTATGTGAATAAATCACAATTTATATTAGGAAAGAATCACAAACACTTTAATATGGTAATCAAATATGTTTGGAGTAATAGTTATCTTGCCTAGATAAGGAAACATCAAAAACTTGACCAAAAATGGCTTCTAGTCACGTAATTGGGCTCAAGTCCGTGAACCGTTTCAAACAGTTCATGGATAGTTTCCTACTAACGAACTGGGGGTAATTTGCGTTTCTTCCCCTGGCAAAGATTATAATTTGAGTTAACTCCCCTACGGAGATTGAATTAGTAAAACCTCCTCTTGTCACATATTCCGTCCAAAACTAGTTAGTTGAGTCAGCAACTTTGTACACGTGAACTAAAATGTAGACGTGGACCTTAAGTTTCCGAAAATACCCTTCTATATTCTGTTTATATCAAAACCATGACCGAAACTAGTGGTTTCAACGGCCACCATAGATGAACCCTAAATTTTACCGATTTCAGATTCAAATCAAACCAATGTTCTAATCCCTAATTTCTTCCACATCTTCACTGTCATTCGAACCCGAACTCCAGTTCTCCTCCCTAATTTTTCAATCGAAAACTCAGCCAAGCTATTGCAGAATCAACATCACCAAACCCGTATGAATCTTCTCTATTATGATTGGTGTTTGTGTTTTTAGATCACCCATTCATAAAATGGGTTTGATGGGCTAAACATTAAAGCTGCAAATCACGGTACTTGGAATTTCAATTTCAATTTTTGTCAACAAATTTTTAAGTATTAACTGATTTACTAATTCCAAATCCAAGTACAACACATCTTTCCCAAATCCAATTATAGTTCATCCAAACTTCTCATAATAACTCGTAGGAAACTCGAGTTTAAACAAAACCCGTGTTCAGAAATTTTATTATAAAATGAATCTACTGCACTGTCTTAAACAAAGTGTTGTGGATCCATGGGATTCATGGTGATAACAAGACGAAAAGTGAAGACTAAGACCAGAAATAGTGCCTGTCCTTCAAGCATAGTTATTTTTTATAGTTGGAGAACCAGATGTAAACACGTAACAAAACAGGCCTACAGGTTTCTCCTCAAAATCTTCCCATTAGCATCTTGACTAAGGAATTACAAATCCAAACCACAAGGGATTGTACAGTAACATGGGTTTTCTTCGGACTGGTTCGCCAAGAGTAAGCAGCAGAATCTTAACCGCAAGGGATGGTACAATAACAAATAACAATTTTAGAACGAAGAAGGAGATAAAAAAGAAGAAGACGAGGAGGGGAAGAAAGTGATTGTATTTTTCTTTTCTTTTTTCAGAAATAAAGAAGATTGCGGACGGAGATGGAGAAGATAAGGGTGTTTCCGACAGCTAAGCACCACGTGTGTATGTTAATCCACCTGTACACAGTTGCTGACTCAGCTAACCAGCCTTGGACGGAATATATAACTAGAGGAGGTTTTGCTAATTTAATCTCTATAGGGGAGGTAACTCAAATAATAATCTTTATCAGGAGAGGAAACGCAAATTAATAAATCACTCATAACTTCATCGTTATAACTAGGAATTGAGTGATTCTTGGCTCGTTGAATTCGTAAGCTCATTCACTATAACATGAGAACCTTTCCAGGGATAAATGTTATTGTCACAAAAGTTGTGGCTCAAATAACCTCGAGTATATATATATATATATATACATAATTGTACATTTACCGTCATAGGGATTGTTCCATAGAATGAGCATTTGTTTCGATAGATTAGAAAGGTAGAATTGAACAAGAATCCAAATGAAATCAATTACCACATACCTTTGTTGATGAAGTCCTTGTTGATATCTTCTTGTAGTCTTCAAACTTCATCTATCAAGGATAGCTTCGATTTTACTTCTTAGACTTAATCTAGTCTGAAACTATCTTTAGTATACTAAATCAAGAATGCATTTTGGCAACTAACTTGACATACCAACGCTAGTGGGTTCAACCGAGCTGTGCTCTAACAGGCAGTAGTACGTATTGCTATGGGATTTTTGAATGTTCACAATCGTCTTATGTGAACTATGGTGCATGGTCATTAATGACTTTGTATATTCTTCTTTGTTATGAAAATATTTTTATACGCCTTTGGCAGCTATTATTGGTGTAAATCCGTGCAAAAAAGATTGATTCTACCCTCTAAGGACAAATCATCTTATATGTGCATTACGAGTTTGTCTTGATGTCTAGGAAACTTCTTATGAGAATTTATTCTTGTGTTTTAAGAAGGATAATTAGGGTTTGGAATAGCAGTTATTGTGACTACACATAGCTATTACCAACGATTTTGATCTTGCAATAATTTTAGATTTATTTATTTAAATTATAAAGTTTATTTTGAAGATGATTTTGCAGTATTAATCTTTATTGGCCTTATATATTGCAAATAATGTTATGGGATATGCGTGTTTGCGTCCGTGAACTATGATTATCCCGTATATGTCATTTTATATATTTCAAACGTATTTGTTTGTACCCAGAAATATTTCCAGGCACTAAACTTGATGATTTTGATGATTGATGTGTAATTGGGTTAAGTTACTAATGAAGAAAAATAAGGAAGACAGATTTAACGTGGTTCGGCGATTGATGCCTACATCCACGGATGAAATCCCCTTAGGGAGAGATATTTTATTGATAAGAATTACAATGTTTTTCTCTGATTCTGAAAACCTCCTCTTCCTTTTTCCCCCCTTTTCATAATTACATTTCCCTTTATTTATACTATTGCGAATCAGGCCCTCCCCCTAATTGTCAGGTAGGAATAAATTGTATTAAGTTTCCCTGCATGCCTCCTGGCCATAAACTCCCTGCATTCATTCTGCAGGAAACTGCATGAAACTGCCCTCCTGCATTAACTCTGCCTGAAACTGCCCTCCTGCATTAACTCTGCATGAAACTGCCTTGCATGTCTCCCTGAATTAATCTGCTATGCTGGAAGACTGGATTGACTGGTTGACAGGCAGAATGGGCTGGTAGTATGGATGGAAACTGGCTGACAGCGCATCTGGCAACATGGCTGGAAACTGGTTGTGGCACAACTGGCAACATGGCTAGAAACCGGATAGCATCGCGGCGGAGTACTTAGTTGGAAATTGGTTGGCAGCAGTGCTTGCAACATGACTGGAAATTGGCTAGAGGTGCGACTTGCAACCTGACTTTTTGACAGTTGACCGACGTTGACTTTGACCATTAACCGGGCGTTGATTTTGACCATTGACCGGTCATTGAACTTATGTAATACTGGGCAGGCTGGTGGGATGCTTCGGTTGACTGGTTAGCGGGCTTGGATGACAGCTGAACAGTGGCCCAGGCGACATTCTGGCCCAATATGAGGCAATTTTACTCATGGTACAAACATCGCCCCCTCTTAACCTCCAACTTGTTGCGGGGTTAAGAAGTTAGTTTTCCATTTTGTATTGACAAATAATGATAAAATTCTCCTTCAAGTCTAGATCATTGTTGTTTGGATTAAATGACAACCTTCCTTGGTCGTTTGCGGAAATCAAAACACCCCCAAGAGTAAATTATTGTTTTATGAAACATAAAGCAAGTTGCCTTCGTTGATTGTGGAAATCATAACCAAGTCACCCCCAAGTGAGGCTATTGTAACCGGAAGATCTTCGGGAAAATGTTGAGTATGGACAATCGTTGTATGCAAAAACTGGACTGAAGGCTGAACTGGTTTGTAACGAAAGTGTGATAATGAAACGGAGTGTTGAAAGTGAGTTGTAGTTGTTGATGTAAAACTGAACTGTGGTAGTTGCGTAGAAGTAGACTAGTAACGGTTGTTTGGAAAAGATGAGCTATATTTGACGTCACTCGGCTGGAATCTGTGTGAGCTGTTGTTGTAAACGAAACTTGAATTTGCAGACTGTCAGTAATTTCCGGCCAAACTAGGTAGTAGTAGCTGTTGGTATTAAGCTGCTGTCAATTACGGACTGAGCCACGGTAGTTGCGAGCGAAAGGGTGTGACCTTTTAGTTGTGTAGATGGTGGATTTTCGAAAAAGGCTAAAATCATAAACCCGTAATTACACGAACTTCTGAACTAGCAATCAGACGCGAGTATCGAGACACGGGTCTCTCATCGAATCTCTGACTGAGAATACTATCTCTCAGAGTACATGCAGATATGTAGTCTCTCGGCTAGGCAACGACATATCTCATGAATACTGAACACTTCAGTAATTACTTCTATATAGAATCACGAGATTGGACGGCTCCTAGACAGCTTGCCTGCTAGTATAGAGCAATAACGTCTTCAGGATACAAACAACAGTTTTCCCTGACTATATAAAGGATATGACGCTTCAACTAGCTCATGTCGCTCAGAATAATTAATGCTCCTAGAAGATCGTACTAGTATAGATCCATCAATTAATTATTCCTAAATTCTTGGATTCATCCACCGAATTTCTGAAAATATTCAAATATTTTCGTAATATTTCGTTACTTCGATCTATGGTTACTTCAATATTTTCGTAATATTTTGTTGTTTCGAGACGTGTGGAAATGAAAACATGTTAGCATCAAAGTCTTCCCAAAGCTTGCACGACGGACAGGCACAAGCCAAAGTCTTCTACAAGATGTTCTCATCACCTCTACAAATGAGATACAACATGCTTCATGGGTTTACAAAAACGTACCAATGGGTGAGGAATGGGACAATGCTTCCTCGACAAAAGATGTTCGTTCATGTCTCTGCTACAACATACCAAAAGGGCGCATCAATCGGACATACAAGCTGAAAGATATGGCCTTTACCGTCAGGTCTACGAAATCTGAAAAATTTGTACGGGATTACAAATTACAAATGTGCATCCTTCGTTGGCTGACCTCTACAACTCCAAATTGAGTGATTATTTTCTCATGTGATAACTCAGCCTATTATCTTCAAAAGTTGGGGTCAAGCGTCGAATTTCGACGTCGTATGAGGTTCCTACAACTTCCAGAGCGCACATGCAAGCATCAATTCTTAGACGGGATTCATAACTTCCACAGTCGATCGGTGTCCATCAGGTCTTTCCACCAAGTACTTCTTCAAGGTACCTCCAACTTCGACCACCTAGGTATTTACATCAATTTTTCTACCTGGGTCCTCTATCCAAGTCTGGCCAGAAGAAGAGAAAACGAAAATGAGAGATTCAACAAGATACTGGGGACTGACGGTCCACTGATCATGACGATCAGTTTCACAGCCCAAGACCCGTGGCACCAGACTCTAATATGCTAATCATTCATCATAAAAGGAATTCTACCACCGGGACATGAAACCATCGTCATTACATCATCCCCTCTCGAGAGCAACCTCAGCTAGGGTCCCGTGACCAGGGTTTCAGAAGTGATGTTTCTACGACTGACAGAAAAAAGATGGCACTGCAAGCACCATGCTCATGTATCAATCAAGGGATTCAGATTTCAAATTAATAAATGGCATTAAAATCCTTCATCAAGTGTTCAAGACACGAGCGAATGATCTAAAAACACGACAAGGGAGTTTTACAACAAGCTCGTCTGAAACGATTTTATACTATTTTTCACAAAGGGGTGAGCTTGGAGCAATTGGTGAAAAATATAAGGATGGATCATATACCATTCTCTTCGCATGGATGTCCTTTACAACATATCCAAAATTCATAGTAATTGGATGAACGAGCAAAGAGATGTGGTCGAAACATTAGACTACATGTCAGCTGAAAAGTTTCTGGAAATCTCCTGGAAGTTTACTGTTTCACCTATTTCGGCCCCTAAACATGCTCAAAACTCGAAAAGCTTCTTTCCTAAAGCTTGTAAATATTCTGAGGATGAAAAAACATGTGTAGACCGCGGAAATCCTACATCGGACGAAGATTCTACAGCGTTTTTACTGAAAGACCGACTTCTGGATTTTCTGATGACGAATTATGATGAAGTTCATCGTTCGTCCACATTTGAATCAGGATCTACACCATCAACGCAAATCCTGACTTCATCTTCATCCGATAGTATCATTTGTTGAAGTCGGCGGTGCTTCTACTGATAAGGGACGACTCTCAGATGATCGAGAGACATACAAAGTATCAGCTTTCCAGCGTCTCTGAAAGGTTGATTCACCTCGGCATGAACATATGCAGAATTCTTCATCTTTGACTTCATATTTCTGGAGCGTTCTCCGGAAGATTCAGAAGGGTGGTTGTAACCAAAAGTCGCCACTATCTGAGGCGAAAGACATGGAGTCATGGATGTACCGATAACAAACACACAACAAAAATGGTAACAATCCAACTCTTACCTATTTACAATTTCACTAGCTGTAGTGATTATAACGTCGGAATTTCGAAAAACTTGCTCGTTCCTTCAAACTTGCAAAAACGAGCAAGATTCATTATTCAAAATCATGACTTGATTTTCATAAAACCATAAACAACCCACGTGAATTTTAACATCCACTGGTTTTTCAAAAATCGGGCAGACGTCCATTCTACAATTGCGAAAGCTCACATACAAACATTACTTCACCATGTATAATTGTCTATTTACACCAGTTGTTCAAAATCAAAACATTGATTTTACAAAAATATATACATATTTTAACATGAAACTCACGTAAGTTTGAACAATATATATATTGCTCCATCGCACGAGCATCTGTCTTTGAAGCGAGAGTATAATTTTTAAAGATTTTTGAAAGCTCGAAGATAAAAAATTTCATGAAAGCTCATAAACAAAATTTTATTACTAACAGACGCACGTCTGTTCAAAAAACAAAAAAATTCTCGTACGAGCATCCACCTTCGAAACGAGAGTTTATTCCACTTTGTGAGATCTCACATATTTAAAAAATAAAGTTTCATTTTTCGTGAAAGCTCATAGACAAAAACTGGAATGTATGCAAAAACTGGACTGAAGGCTGAACTGGTTTGTAACGAAAGTGTGATAATGAAACGGAGTGTTGAAAGTGAGTTGTAGTTGTTGATGTAAAACTGAACTGTGGTAGTTGCGTAGAAGTAGACTAGTAACGGTTGTTTGGAAAAGATGAGCTATATTTGACGTCACTCGGCTGGAATCTGTGTGAGCTGTTGTTGTAAACGAAACTTGAATTTGCAGACTGTCAGTAATTTCCGACCAAACTAGGTAGTAGTAGTTGTTGGTATTAAGTTGTTGTCACTTATGGACTGAGCCGCGGTAGTTGCGAGCGAAAGGGTGTGACCCTTTAGTAGTGTAGATGGTGGATTTTCTACAAAGGCTAAAATCGTAAACCCATAATTATACGAACTTCTGATCCAGCAATCAGACATGAGTATCGAGACACGGGTCTCTCGTCGAATCTCTGACTGAGAATACTGTCTCTCAGAGTACATGCAGATATGTAGTCTCTCGGCTAGGCAACGGCATATCTCATGAATACTGAACACTTCAGTAATTACTTCTATATAGAATCACAAGATTGGACGGCTCCTAGACAGCTTGCCTGCTAGTATAGAGCAATAACGTCTTCAGGATACAAACAACAGTTTTCCCTGACTATATAAAGGATATGACGCTTCAACTAGCTCGTGTCGCTCGGAATAATTAATTCTCCTAGACGATCTACTAGTATAGAGCCATCAATTAATTATTCCTAAATTCTTGGATTCATCCACTGAATTTCTGAAAATATTCAAATATTTTCGTAATATTTCGTTACTTCAATCTATGGTTCTTCCCAACAGAATTCCATAGGTAAGTGATAAATATTCAACGTGCGGGCGTCTGAGTTACCTTCGAGTAAGCCCCGACTCAAAAGGTGCAAGTGTATTCGACGATGATGCACTAACAATCATCTGAACGCACGAACGAGTATTTCAAAATACGACGAAACGATGAACCTATGCAAAATAGGAAAGAAAATAATAAATAATAAAATATTGACCAAGGCGCTGGGGGACTGGGCCTACTAGCCGTCCGGCAGTGCCGTGGCCAGTCCCACGCCAGTTTTATATTTTATCATATTTTTGTTATTTTCCTTGATCTTATGAAAATCCTTTCATTTGAAGAAATATCCTTCGTTTTGATGAAACTCCTCAGTTTCATGGTGTTTCCTTCGCACCAAGGAAATAATATAAAATTGGGAAAAATGCCGTGGGTCCGTGTTTATTGGCCAATCGGACATGCCTTGATCCCGGCCGGCCCCACACCTCATGGTTCCTTATTATTTTATTAATATTTCCCTAATCTCATGAAAACTTCTTAATCTCATGGTATTTTCATAAAACCATGAAAAATATAATATAAAATTAGGGAAACTCGTGGGACCGGGCACACCCTAGCCGGTCCCACACGTCCCTTTATTTTATTATTATTATTATTTTAAGTTTCCTTGATCCCATGAAATTCCTTGATTTCATGGTATTTCTCTCAAATTATGAAAATTCCTTCAAATCATGGAAATAATACACAAAAATTACATAAAATTAGGGAAACGCACGGGACCGGGGCCCAGCCGTCCGACCATGTTCAAAGTCGGTCCCACATGCCCTTATTTTATTATTTTAATATTATTTGTTTCCTTGATCCCATGGAAACTCATTCACTTCAAGGAAACTCCTTAATTTCAACAAACTCCTTGATTTCATGATATTTTCATAAAATCATGAAAAATAATATAAAATTATAAAAAGGCACCATGGGACCGTGGTCACTGGCCGACCGACCATGCCTTGGCCTCAGCGATCCCACGCCTCATCATTCGTTCATTTTATAATTATTTTCCTTCATTTCATGAAGTTTCCTCAGTTTCAGCAAAACCCTGATTTTGTCATATTTTCTCAAATGGTTGCTCAAATGCACGCCAGAAAATATCAAAATTCTCAGGAATGAGACACAAACGTTTTGACGATGTGAGCATGTTACCTTGATCGACCAAGGTTGGCTCTTTGGCTCGCAAGGAGCCGGTCCCACGCATTTTCATGATTTGACCTAATTTGCGCAATTGCACGTACTAGGTCCAAAACTCCTCCAAATAATTTTGGAATTTTCATAGAGTGATCGTCATTCAATCCCGTGACCATCTAGGGCCGGTTTCATGACCCCTTGGTCGGTCCCTCACCTCTTCATAATTAATTAGGTTTTATCACCTAAGGCTCAGACGAGCATTATATGAGAAATGATTGAACCAGCATTTGATCATTCTTTCACCAACTCTTCAAGAGATCTTGGTATTTTCTCACTCGAGCATATGGGCGCTACATGGTTGACCCATGATCCCATGTAGCTGGTCCTTTCTTCATTCCATGGTTGAATTTTTAATAAACCATCAATTGGTCATCAATTGATCAAATTATGGTTTTTGAGTCCAAGGATCATAATTCCAGATTCGAACGCTAATAATTTTACGACGATCTCATGATCATCATTTTATTATACTCGGTTCAACTACCAGTATTCTGATTAATGTTTTATTTTGGTCACGCTACCAATAATTCATCAGATGAGCAACACTTGCTCAGATGAGCAATATTTGCTCAAACCAAGGAATATTGGTTCAATCCTCAATATTCAACAATTCATCGAATGAGCAATACTTGCTCACCTCAACTACCAACATGAAAATTATACCTCTGTCTCAACAGACACGTTCAATTCATGAGTCTCAAAACATTTTGCAAAATCATGTTCAACTCAGCAAATACATGGACTCATCGTCCCATAAAGTCATGAAGTCAGCAACTGACTAAATTAATCACGAGACGTCAATCGTGTCACATGAGGGGATATCAACTAGGGTTTTGGTCTGGCGGTCTACGACACGTTTGTTTATACACGCGATGAGAATGTGAGCAAGTCGTGCAATCAGTTAAAGGAGTTAACAAAGTAGTGGATGGAAAATCGACCAAGTCTCCGCACGATGAGAAACTGGTTTCAAACATGATTTCCATGTCCCCACTCTTTGATTCCATCAACTGTCACACTTCATGGGATCATGGTGTTTACAATTCCAGCAATATAAATAAGTCTCTAAAATATGATTGAAAAGGGAATGAGAATCTCACGTCAAACAGAAAACAAGAGACTGACAACTCATCACCTGAGCAATTACTCTCAACAGAGATTTAATCATTCAGAACTTATCTTATTCAGAATACACAACACACTTACAATCTTTGATTACCATCGATTCCACACATTTCTCAGCTTCCCTCCTACAGATCGACCAATCCTCTCTTGTGACCGAATTTACTATGGAACGGCCATTGTCTTGATTTAGGCCGGGGTACTACAGATTGATCTCTCGAATTCAAAGCACTCCCTTCTTGCAGTGCATCTGTGTGAGGTTGAACCTTTCGCTCGGTTCAAGGAGTCTCCTCCTCACGGTCGTCTCCTCAATTCCGTAAAACCAGCAAATCGTTTTGCCCCATCTACAAGTAGTTGAGATGGTAATCGACTTTTTGTGTTGTTGGACCTCCAATGGTCTTGGTTGTGCTAATGGATATGATATCGATCTTTATATGTTGTCAATAGTTATATGAATCAGGATAGCAGTAGCGATGCAGACTGGATCGCTATAGTTGTTACGGAACTGGGATGCAATGATTGCGGTAATCTGGACTGCGACGGCCACAAAAAATTGTCCTCTACAGTAATAAGCAAAACTGGGTAGTAACAGCTTTGAGCAAAGCTGGTCTGCAGCAGCTGCGATCAGCTGGAATGCAGAATCTGCGAACAGAGCTGGACTGCAGCAGCTTCGATCAGCTGGACTGTAGCAGCAACGAGAAAACATGCACTGCAGCAGCTGCGATCAGCTTGGAATGCAGGAGCTTCGAACATAGCTGGACTGCAGCAGCAGCGATCAGCTGGAATGCAGCAGCGACGAGCAAAGTTGCACTGCAGCAGCTGCGGTCAGCTGGACTGCAGGAGCGACGAGCTATGCTGGACTGCAGCAGCTTCGATCTGCCGGACTGCAGCAGCGACGAGCATAAATGCGCTGCAGCAGCTGCGATCAGCTGGACTGCAGGAGCGACGAGCATAAATGCGCTGCAGCAGCTGCGATCAGCTGGACTGCAGGAGCGACGAGCTATGCTGGACTGCAGCAGTGACGAGCATAGATGCACTGCAGCAGCTGCGATCAGCTGTACTGCAGGAGATGCGAACATAGCTGGACTGCAGTAGCTTCGATCAGCTAGACTGCAGCAATTGTTGAGGAACTGGATTAAAGCAGTTCGATAAACCTGAGTGTAACAGTTACAAATAAAACCAGACTGCATCAGTTGCATCCAACTGAGTACAGAATTGGTGAGCAAAACTGGACTGCATCAGTTGCGTCCAACTGAATGCATCAGTTGCTTAGGAACTTGACTACAATAGTTCGATCAACTGAACTGTAGCTGTTTAACGTTACTAACTGCAATAATTGCATCGAAATATTATGGTGTATACTCGCCCCCTCTTAATCCTGTAACTCGTTGTAGGATTAAGAAGTTTAGGTTTCCCTTCGTTCCGATTTTCAGCAGCTGAATTTTGCATCGCATTTAGGTGCTACGTAACTCGCCCCCAAGTATGTGGAGTGTTACACATCTCGCCTCAGAAGAGTTACTTTAGACCATGAGGTGTTACATATCTCTCCCCCAAGTGATGGTCAGTCACGTTGAAGTGATATGCAACTCGTCCCCAGAAGATAGTGATTATCATGCTGCTCAATGCTCGTACAAGGGTGTACTGCCTTGCTGCATTTTGATCGTGCATGAAATTTCGAAGCTGTCTGCTATCTGAAATTCGCGCGGGGGGGCCAATCCCACTATTCCAGATGCGCGCAGAATTGAAATGTGTGTATCTCCTTGTGAGAAAATACTCTCCATATTGTAGGTGTCCCATTGAATAAAAGTATGAATGACTATATGAAAAGATTCCAAAATATGTAAACTTTATACGTACCATATTAAAAGTGTTATTGCGACTTCGTTTATGAGGTGATTAGGATGTCAACTGGTTATGTTGATGTTTTCCAGTGGCGATGACTAGTGTAGCTGCCTTAGCGTCTCAACTTGACTCAGCAACTAGAGTTGTCTGCGGGACTGGAATGCACCAGTTGAACCAAAATTGGATTGAAGACAGTTTCCATGGAATTTTATTTTAGCAGCCGCGATCAGCTGAACTGTAACAGTTATAAGTAAAAATTGACTGAAGCAGTTGCTGAGAAACTGAACTACAGAAGTTCGATCATATTGGACTGAAGCAGTTGTGAGGAAAACTGTACTGAAACAGTTTTTGAGGAAACCCGGACTACAGCAGTTCGATCAACTGGACTGTAGTAATTATACGAAAAAGGACTGCGGCAGTTCGATCAACTGGACTGCAGTATTTGCTGCGGAACTGGACTACAACATCTCGATCAACTGATTGTAAAAGTTATGACCTCCATGATGTTGGAAATTGACAAAAAGTCGAAAATCACTTAATTTGGATGCATGATGAAGAAGTAATCGAAGAAAAAAAATTATATGTAGAGTAAGTCGGGTGGATAGATCGCTGACGGGGCAGGAGTGACGCAACTTCTACTAACATGGTACTTCAAATGGTAGAAAATTGCTAATGTGGCAACTGATATGATTAGGTGTTAGCTGTCTTGGCACCTGGTTCACTATGTGGCATCACGTATTGACGACGTGGTATTAACACGTTGATGACGTGATCCATATTTTAATGGCTTCGC
Organism: Papaver somniferum; assembly: GCF_003573695.1. NCBI lineage: Eukaryota > Viridiplantae > Streptophyta > Magnoliopsida > Ranunculales > Papaveraceae > Papaver > Papaver somniferum. The sequence goes on from NC_039358.1 coordinate 101,943,400, forward strand.
TCGGTGAGAACCTTGCTCCAAAAACGTTGAAGATGTAGTTTCTCTAAAAATATTCTCCTCCAATTATAGAAATTTTACCTTCATGATGTAGGATATCGAAATACGATCGCAACGAGCCAAAAATCATCCAATTCGGACGTCATATGAAGGAGATATAAAAGAAACAAGATTGATGACCAAGCCCAACATGGGTGTAGTTGGCTAAGCCCATAAAGTGGGGCCGAAGAATGCTCACGCCAACTAAAATGGGGTTGTTAAATCCAATTAATCAATAGCTTGACTCGGCTGGTGACTCGGTGGGTGGAATAATCCTGCAGCTCAATCTGTGTGGGGTGTAAAAATCCAGGGACTATCGTACTAAGGTGTACCGCGAAGTACAGAGGGCTACGACCGCCGGACAGAAGAAAGTCGGCGGACAGTAAGTTCGTCGGCTGCGACCCCCGGCTGCGATCCCCGGCTAAGGACGCCGACTACGTTTTATCTTTCTCCTATTTTTTTGCAACACTTTTCTGGGACTGTGGTTTTTCCTTTTGAACTGCTTGCAACAGTTTTCTGAACTATTATCTTTTCTCGTCTGCAAAAATATTCTCCTTGAACTTTCAGTAACGGTTCATCAGGCACTTTTCCTATGGACTTTCCACCACTGTTTTGCTACACTTTTGTGGTATTTTTTGGAACTTTTCGAGATACTTTTCTGGAAGTATTCTTTAGGATTTTCAAGCGCCTAAAGATGTAGATAACTTGACAACCTTGCGATCATGACAGTAGTGATTTTGGAATACTATAAACTCGAACATGTAGATACTGTGTTATTTGGGAAGCCAATTTTCTGAACTTTGGACTTGAACATGCTGCGGATCGAACATCCAATCAACAATTTTAACGAACCTCGTGGCTTATGAAGGTGATAGTTTCTGCATACCTTGAACGGCTAATCTGGACTGCAGTAGTTGCCATCAACTGTACCACAGTCACTGCGATCAAAACTGAACTGCAATAGTTACGATTAACTAGATTGCAGCAGTAATTTTTGAAGGCGTCCTAACTCAAAGTTTCTGGATGTTTTAAAAAAAAATTAAGCCAACCAGCTGCTGCATTTTTTTTAATGGCTTTCTCCTCGTTTTAACAGCAATCTTAACGACCCTTGGCGGAAATTGCAACGAACTCTTGACCCTATCACGTTGCGGATCGAACATCCTGCAACAATTTTGATGATGTTTTTATGCCATATTTTACCGTGGACCGAACGTCCTGGGAGCGGTTTCGTCGGTCTTTGTAGTGATGCAGTTTCAGTAATTTCCGAAGGTAATAATTGTAGCAGATCTCGAACAATGAATCTGGACTGCAGCAGTCGTGACCAACAGGACTGCGGTTACTGTGATTATCTGGTATGCAGCGGCTGCGATCAGCTGGACTGCAGCGATTGCGATGCAGCAGTTACGATCAACTGGACTGCAATAGTTATTTTTTACGACGTCCAAACTGCTTTTTGACGGACACGATTTTGAAGCTTTCTGAACTACTTTTCTCAACGGGAAAACACGATCCTTTTTCTCGTATTCCCCTTAGTCGGCGCCAATGTTTGTACCCAAAAATATTTCCAGGCACTAAACTCGATGATTTTGATGATTGATGTGTAATTGGGTTAAGTTACTAATGAAGAAAAATAAAGAAGACATAATTAATGTGGTTCGGCGATTGATGCCTACATCCACGGATGAAACCTCCTTAGGGAGAGATATTTTATTGATAAGAATTACAATGTTTTTCTCTGATACTGAAAACCTCCTCTTCCTTTTTCCCACCTTTTCATAATTACATTTTTATACTGTTGCGAATCAGGCCCTCCCCCTAATTGTCAGGTAGGAATAAATTGTATTAAGTTTTCCTGCATGCCTCATGGCCATAAACTCCCCTGCATTAATTCTGCATGAAACTACATGAAACTGCCTTCCTGCATTAACTCTGCATGAACCTTCCCTCCTGCATTAACTCTGCATGAAACTGCCTTGCATGTTTCCCTGAATTAATCTGCTCTGCTGGAAGACTGGATTGACTGGTTGACAGTCAGAATGGGCTGGCAGTATGGATAGAAACTGGCTGACAGCACATCTCGCAACATGGCTGGAAACTAGTTGTGGCACAACTGGCAACATGGCTAGAAACCGGATGGCATCGCGGCGGAGTACTTAGTTGGAAATTGGTTGGCAGCACTGCTGGCAACATCACTGTAAACTGTCTAGAGGTGCGACTTGCAACCTGACTTTGACAGTTGACCGACGTTGACTTTGACCATTGATCGGGCGTTGATTTTGACCATTGACCGGTCATTGAACTTATGTAATACTGGGCATACTGGTGGGCTATTTTGGTTGACTGGTTAGCGGGATTGGATGACAGCTGAACAGTGGCCCAGGCAACATTCTGGCCCAATACGAGGCAATTTTACTCATGGTACAAACAATATCTATTTTTCAAATTTCAAAAAACTAACCGATATGATGTGGTATAAAAGTAAATTATAGGTGTTTAAGGCTAGGAAATCGAAAGGAAGACCTAGCCGTAATTCTGTATAAACCTGCAGGATTTGTGGTGTGTCAGATATGTAGCGGTAACCAAAAGCCATTTTTTTTGGTTATCAGAGTAACATACGGCTAGGTTGAAAATGGAGGGGTCTGACAACCACACCCAACAATTCGTTTGGCAATCTGAGAGGACTTACTCCAATACACTTTCTAGAGAATCAACTAGACAGTTAAACTCAATCTAGAATAAAGTATATCAAAGAGTTTAATATCTCTAACTCTTAATTCAATCCGCAATCAGCAAATAGAAATCTGCGAGCCCGATTGAATATAAGAGGAATTACTTGAACGGTACCAAAGACCAAAGTTCAAGTGTCAATCAATGTAAATCAATAACCAAAGGTTGGATATTCTAATTGATTGATTTTAACGCATAACCTGTGATATTTAAATTATATAACAAAATATAATGCGGAAAAGAAATAACACAGACACCAGAATTTTGTTAACGAGGAAACCGCAAACGCGGAAAAACCCCGGGACCTAGTCCAGATTGAAAACCACACTGTATTAAGCCCCTACAGACACTAGCATACTACCAATTAACTTCGGACTGGACTATAGTTGAACCCTAATCAATCTCACACTGATTCAAGATACAGTTGCGCTCCTTACGTCTCTGATCCCAGCAGGATACTACGCACTTGATTCCCTTAGATGATCTCACCCACAACTAAGAGTTGCTACGACCCAAAGTCGAAGACTTGATAAATCTGTCTCCCACAGAAATACCCAAGAGTTTTTGTTCCGTCTTTTGATAAATCAAGGTGAACAGGAACCAATTGATAAACCGGACTTATATTCCCGAAGAACAGCGTAGTATTATCAATCACCTCACAATACTTAATCGACTAGCGAAACAAGTTATTGTGGAATCACAAACGATGAGACGAAGGTATTTGTGATTACTTTTTTATCTTGCCTATCGTAGATATAAATCTCAAGCCAATTTTACAATTGCACTCAATCACGATAGAAACAACAAGATCATATCAGGCAACTACAAAGAGAATAGTTGGGTCTGGCTTCACAATCCCAATGAAGTCTTCAAGTCGTTAACGTACAGGGTCTCGAGAAGAAACCTAAGGTTAAAGGAGAATCGACTCTAGTTATACAACTAGTAACACACATGAGGTGTGGGGATTAGGTTTCCCAGTTCCTAGAGTTCTCCTTTATATATTTTTCAAATCAGGGTTTGCAATCCAAGTTACCTTGGTAACAAAGCATTCAATAATCCCCGTTAGACGAAAAACCTGATTCAACCAAGCTAATATCTTTCAATTGTTAGATCGAACTTAGCTTGTTATACAAAAATGATGTACCCTCATTTAGGTTTATGTAACCGTACCTAAACGTATACACCATGTTGGTTCACAAATAGTTAACCGATGTTAGTCATATGATTACTCTCATATCAACCTTATTCATCTTAACCATAACTAGTTCAAATGACTCAAATGAAACTAGTTAAAGAGTTGTTCAATTTCTATATTCTCATAGATTTATACAAGAACACAATTGAAACAAAATCGGTTTGATTCACTCGAATCGATACATGAACATTATAGCCACGGGTTGCAAAGATTGCATTCCTTATTGATAAATGTTTTAGGTTCATGTACAACCGATCTTAGAAAGTAACCGCTTAAGTATGCGTACGGGTATGCATACTTAACCAACCGGATTTGAGTTTGTTTTAGTTTTCAAACTAAGCAGAAATTCACAGACGTGAACTTTCAGCCAGTATGCGTACGGGTACACGTACTTTAGGTAAACGGATGAGTTTGGTTTTGGTTTTCAAACTCAGCAGAAATTCACGGACGTGAACTTCCGCCAGCATGCATACGCGTACGCATACTTACCCAGTCTCCTACAACCTTTTTGTATACACACAAGTATGCATACTTTAGGCTCTCAGTTTTCAACTTATACACTAATGTGCGAACACGTTATGCTTATATCCAAAGATGGTTACAATATTCTAAACTCTTTATTTCAATCATTGAAACATTTTTCTATAATGACAATAGCCGTTTTCACACACTATTAGTATCAAAGTAATTTTCAAGATATTGAAATAATCATTATCGAAACATTCCAAGTCTTACACCAAATAATTGTATCACAAAAACCATGTAAGATGTTACTCGACAATTTTCTCATGATATAAGATGAACTTGGTCGAAGAGAAAACTTACCAACACATATTTCGAGAAATATGTAAGCGAGATATACTGAGCTCTAAATCTCAAATGTGTATAGAGAAAACTATATCGTAACACGGCTTATGTCTCAATATAGGAGATAGAGTATAAATAGACTTTCCAAGTGATAGATGAGTTTAAGTCTCCATACCTTTTGTCGATGAAGTTCCACAAGCTCTCCTTAGTAGTTTCCTTGTCTTCAAGTGATAAGCGCCGTGAAGTCTAAGCTCAACTACACAAACTATGTCCTAGTCCGAGACATCTATAAATAGGCTAGAAATCAAGACTTATAGTTTTCATCACTAACATTGACAAACATGCTTGAGATAGGAACGCATGCGAGCTCAACCGAGCAGTGCTCTAACAATCTCCCCCTTTGTCAATTTTAGTGACAAAACTATCAATACATATGCATTACAAAATAAATAAAAATTGTAGCATCTCATCCAAATGCTTGATCTCCTTGGCATCTTCAACGCGGCTCGAAATCTTCCTCACTTCCAAGTACTCCATGATCCTAAAGGTTGTAAGTTCAGCATCATAGTTGTTGAAGATCTGTAGCGATAACAATGAGAAAACAAATGCTCTCAATCATTATTATACAGTGTCATAGTATTATTACACAACATCAAAGTTCAATTGTATCACAACTTTGACAACAATACTATGGTGATATGTATCACTCCCCCTTAGTCAATACTTCATCTCGACATGAAAACCACTCCCCCTTACATAATGATTCGTAAACCATATAAATTGGCAAAGGTACGAAAACTAGTGGGATCCTTATGAAATTTTCATAGAGATACTTCATGACCAAAAGAGAATACCATATCAACTAATTTAGATGTCATCATAAAGCCGAAGCTAAATGCATTCAACAAGGAATTTACAGAGATACAAGATAACCCCTATAATATTCCACAACCGCACTCCCCACAAAGATTTTGCAATTAAGCACAAGTTCAAAAAGAACTCTCCCCCATAAAATGTCATTCCCGAAATAACAACAAAGACGACCTTACTTTCACAAGAAAAGAAGGATTTCTTTGGACATAACCAAATCACATGAAAACATGAATTTCAGTCCAAAGTATTCAATTGAATTATCCACAAAAGAATTCATGATTAATCCAATCGAAATGCATAATTAAATTATCCACTAGAAAACCCATGATTAATTCAATTGGGATTACACAACTAAATTAACCACAAAAGTGATCAATTCAATTGGTCATGCTCGTCATAAGATAACTTACGAAGCAACAACTAAACTGACCACAAGAGAATGATCAATTCAATTGGTCATGCTCAAACATAAGAAAACTTATGGAGCAACACAGTATATGCACAAAAATGTGGATCGGAGATCGACCAATACTGCGGAATAGACAAGGATTCATTATATTTTCCATCACCATTTGCACAATGACATACAATATACTTAATCCTTGTAAACAAAAGTTTTATCCTTTCTTCCATCAAAATAATGACATAAAAGTCTTTAACTTTTGTAGTGTCAAAAGTTCATTATATCTTCTATCAATACTTTCATACCGACATAATAGAGATAACTTTTGAACATGTATGGGACAGTCACAAGTTCACGGATGTAAACAACATATCCCATAACAATTTGCAATATATAAAATCATAAAGATTAAAATTACAAAAATCATCTTCCAAATAACTTAGAATTTAAATAAATAAATCTAAAAATATTGAAGATTAAAATCGTTGGACATGTCTATGTGTACTCACAATAATGGCTATTCCAAACCCTAGTTATTCTTATAAAAAAAGATTTACTAGACATTGAGACCTCTGAAGAATTCTTTATCGTCCCCGAACTCCTTGTCGTCAACATCCATGGGAACATAAGGTTCATGGAGAAAGGAGTCAATTCCAACAAACCTTCTAGGTTGATGATGTCGAACAAGGGCTTCTGAATTTCGAGAGTTCTCATAACAAAAGCCTTTATTTGCTGAATCTCCTTCCTTGCTTCCTTCAACTCTTCAAGAACATCAGAAAACTTCTGAGAATTTGAAGGAACAACTCTTGGCTTCCTCACATTCCTTTTTTTTCTCTTCAAAGTTGGAGGTAACAGAGATTTTTCTTTTTCCTTCATGATTGATGGCTTAACAATCATATTAACATCTTTTCCAGCAGAACAAATGATGCTTGGAGTCTCCATACGTGTATGGGTTTGTGAGAGGAAATCACAATTTAAACTCAATAGGCAGTCTTAAGATGAAAAGAGTTTCACAGAAGAAAAAAGATGTAGGATCACAGAACCTTAAACAACACAGGATCACGGACGCACAATTCACAACCCTAAAGAGAGTAGAATTGTCGAGAATAACCCTCTTTTATTGAATACACAGGGAAGTCTCTTCCAATATCAATTGAAGAGGACGAATTCCAAATTTGCAAACCAAAGCAAAGACAAACTACTTTTCTTTTCTTAAAGCCTGAGGTGTGCACAATCTTGTCTCTTTTTGATCAGGCACATGAGACAAGATGCACGCAAACAATACAATCAAGTTGTGCTGCGGTGAACAACAATTTGTCCACCATCCCCCTTTTGAAAGGAATTCATAGAACCATGTCTATCAAATTGTTTAGACCATACTCTTTTCTCTAATGGTCTTGACCTATCTTTGGAAACCAACTTCTTTGAAGAGGATAAAATCTTACATACCTCAGCGGTTTTTTGAACAAGTTTGAGCTTGTTTCCTAGGCGATTTGTTCTTCTTTGAAGTCTCTTGACATGTCTCATCTTGTGTTTGTACTTGAAACACTTTGAAAGTTCATGACCCTTGAGTTAACAATAAGAACATTTCACTAGATAAGATGACGCCCGAGATGTGCAAGCTACTAGGCACAGAGTGGACGTGAAAAATAAAACACAGAGTTTCCAACAGAAAGGTTAATTTCTTCTTCCAGATTGGTTGAGTCTTCTTCTGGAAGGATATAAAGATTGATGTATGTATTGCTACAATTATCAAAATCAATATCTTCACAAATAAGTGCAACACTTGATTTTTCGTCTTCGTTGGAATCATAGTGATCAGACATTTCATCAAGGGTTGCAGAAAGACCTTTGTTTCCAGTGTATTTTCTACGGTTCGGACACTCATTTGCAAAATGACCAAAACCTTTACACTTAAAGCACTGTGGCATATCCTCATCATCAGCCTCGTCAGCATCCCTGTTTTTAGGAGGAATGCGATTGTGAGGTTTAACTGACGACCTAGGTTTGTCTCTGGAAAACCGTTTACTTATATTCAATAGAAGATCCCAAAATTGCCTTATGATCATAGAGACTGATTTGTCAAGATCTTCATCTGATGAATCAGTCTTAGAAAGATCGTCCTCAGAGACGTAAATACTTTTACTTTTGTCAAGTAATTTAGTGTTCCTTTGTGCTTTTAAAGAAACATCCTTTCCAATTTTGGATGTATGCTCACGATCAAATATCTTTAGCTTCCCAAACAACGTATTTCTGGAGAGAGCATCAAGGTTATTTCCTTCAACGATGGCATGCTTCTTAGAATCGTATCTAGATGGCAGCGATCTGAGAATTTTCATCACAATGTCCTTTTCAGGAATAGTCTTACCAAATGCAAAAGATGCATTAACAATTTCAGACACTTTGTGATTAAACTCATCAAATGAATCTTCATCTGCCATATGAAGGTTTTTCCCAATCAAAATTAAGGTTTTGAAGCCTAGCTTCCTTTTCACTGGTATTTCCTTCGAATACGGCTTCTAAGATATCCCAAGAATCTTTAGACCGAGTACACGTAGTCACATGGTGCTGAAGATCTGGGATAATGGCATGTATGATGGCATTCAAACCGTCAGAGTTTTCTTTTGAAGCAAGTATCTCTGCAGCATCGTATGCACCAATGTTCTTTGGAACGGTTGCATTCTCTACTGCCACAGCGGGAGCATCATAGCCAGTAACTACATAAACCCATGATTGAAAATCACGCGCTTGAAGAAAGGAACACATAGCAATTTTACACCACAAATAATTTGAGCCATCGAAGACTGGTGGTACATTTATAGAGATAGCACCCGTGTCCATATCAGATCGCTACAAACACATATTTGTAAGGTCTTTAATGTGTTTGCCTTCTCTGATACCAATTAAAAATGCGAGGGTCGAACAACCACACCCAACAATTCGTTTTGCAATCTGAGAGTACTTACTCCAATACACTTTCTAGAGAATCAACTAGACAGTTAGACTCAATCTAGAATAAAGTATATCAAAGAGTTTAATATCTCTTGTTAGAGTATAGCTCGGTAAACCTCGCATGCGTTGCTATATCAAGCATGTTTGTCAATTTTAGTGATCAAAACTATGAGTCTTGATTTCTAGTCTATTATAGCTAAGTCTCGGACTAGGATAGAAAAGTGTAGTTGAGCTCAAGGACTTCATGACGATTCATCATACAACGACGAAGATCTACTCAAGGAAACGTGGAACTTCATCAACAAAAAGGTATGTGGAGACTTGAACTTATCTATCACTCAAAAGTCTATCTATTCTATCTCCTACTTCTTATGAGACAAAAAGTCGTATGCTATATAGACTGGATCATACAATTTGACATTTCGAGCTGAGTATTCACTACTTATCTTTTTCTCGAAATCATGTTTGGTAAAGCGTTTCGCTTTGATCAAGTTTATCTTCACCTAGTGACGAAAGTCATGAAAAGTTTCAATTACTTTGAGAATTGCTCTGACGTGAAACGGTCTGTGAATAAAGACTATATAACGTCCTCTGAGAATGTCTCAATGATTGAAATCAGAGTTTAGATTACATAACCATGTATTCCTTAATCCGAAGTTTTCGAACTTTGTTGATTGAGAGAAATTGGAGGAATTGGCTTTGCCAAGTCCACGAACCCAGTGCGCGAACTCAGTCCGCGAACTGACAGAAGTTCTCTTACCGAGAATTTCTGCTGGGATTTTCCAAAAACTCGTTTACGTGTTTAGTCCGCTAACTCAGTCCGCGAACCTAGTCCGCGAACTGGCGGAAGTCTCTTTGCCGAGATTTTCTGCGGAGTTTGGAAAACTCTGCCGGTTGCCTTAAGTCCGCGAACTTGTTTGTGAGCTTAAGTGGTTATGATCTAAATATGTGCTCTGAACATGAAACTTAAATTACTAAGGAATGCTTTATGAAAACCGTGGCTATAAAGTTCATGAGCCGATTCATCGAATCGAATCATCTTTGTTTTAATTGTGTCTTGTGTAGTTACATAAGATCTCAAGCAATTGAACAACTCTCTAACTAGTTCATTTGAGTCAATTGAACTATATTTATGGTGAAGAAGAACTAGGTTAATATAAAATGCTCATATGGTTAACCTTTTGGGTTACTATGTTGAACCAACATACACGTACACGTTTGGGCATGGTTTTCACAAACCCAGTAAACGTCCACCCAAGTGTGTGTGACGAGCTAAGTTTTCGATCTAACGGTTGAGAAATATTAGCTTGAATCTAAATCAGGTTTTCATCTAATGGTGAATATGGATTGCTTTGTAACTAAGGCAAAACCCTGATTTGAAGTCTATATATAAGAGACATCTAGCATTGGGAAAAACTAATCCCCACACGTCTGTGTGATACTTGTGCGCTTGCTAGAGTCGATTCTCCTTTAAACTTTGGTTTTCTTCTGTAAAACCAGGTTAACGACTTAAATACTTCATTGAGATTGTGAAGCCAGGCCAATACTACTTTTATCATAGTTGTGTGATCTGATCTTGCATCTTCTATCGTACGAGTACAATCTATTGATTGGCTTGAGATCGTGAGAGTTCTCCGATAGGCAAGATAAAGAAGTCACAAACATCTTCGTCTCACTGTTTGTGATTCCTCGACAAACCGCTTGTGTAGTCAAGAAGGATTGTTGAGAGGTAATTGATTAATCTAGGCTGTTCTTTGGGAATATAAGACCGGATTATCAATTGGTTCTTGTTCACCTTGATTTTATATCTTAGGACGGAACAAAACCTAGGGTTTTTCTGTGGGAGACAGATTATCCTTTGATAGAATTTTCTGTGTGAGACAGATTTGTTTATTATCAAGTCTGCGATTTTGGGTTGCAGCAACTCTTAGTTGTGGGTGAGATCAGCTAAGGGAATCAAGTGCACGGTATCCTGCTGGGATCAGAGGCGTAGGAGTAAAACTGTACCTTGGATCGGTGGGAGACTGATTGGGGTTCAACTATAGTCCAGTCTGAAGTTAGCTTGTAGTAAGCTAGTGTCTGTAGCGGCTTAATACAGTGTGTATTCAATCTGGACTAGGTCTCGGGGTTTTTCTGCATTTGCGGTTTCCTCGTTAACAAAACTTCGGGTGTATGTGTTATTTCTTTTTCGCATTATATTTTATATAATTGAAATAATACAGGTTGTGCGTTAAGATCATCAATTGGAAATCTAACCTTTGGTTGTTGATTGATATTGATTGATCCTTGGATATTGGTCTTTGGTACCTTCCAAGTTATTCCTTGTGTTTGATTAAAAACTCGCTATTGTTTTAGCTTGAGTAAATCGAAACAAGTGAGAGATATTGACTCCTTGAGATACTTTAATCTAGATTGAGTCTGACTGTCTAGTTGATTCTCTAGCAAAGTATTTCGTAGTTAGTCCATACAGATTGCTGAGCGAAATATTGGGTGGTGTTGTTAGACCCCCGCTTTTTCAATTGGTATCAGAGAAGGAAAACACGTTTAAGACCTTACAAGTCCGTGTTTGTAGCGATCTGAATCTATGGACAAGAATACTATCTCTGATAAACACGTCACGAGTAATAAAGATTCTCTCTCGTCTAAATCTATTAAAGAGAAAAGTTCAATCTCGAATATAGAGAAACCTTGTGGTTCGACGAGACAGACAAACAATGGCATGAGTGTTCATGATTACCCTTCGAAAGAGACCTTGGATATAGCTGAAGAGAGTAATTGATTCTAAATCTTGTTAGAATTCAAGCTGTTAGAATGAATCAGTTAAAACACCATGTCAATGTTCTTCTTGGTATTGTAAGAGATTGTGAAGTCCATGGAAAGGCTGAAGAGTAGTCTTCATGCTTGACTCTTGAGGCCAGCCTCGAAAAGGATGCCTTGAATATTGAACGTCGCTTGAGTAAACTCTCAATTCAAGGATGCTCAAAGCAGTCTAATGTACCAAAAACTTCTGATGTTTTACATTCAGAAGTAATTACAGATGTTCCTAATGTTTCCTCCAATCATGAACTTGGGACATTCTGTAAAAGAGACAACTCTTCTGACGGTAATATTAAGACTACATCCTCCAATCATTCCTCTGATCAAAAGGTATGTCTCGTTTGTGAGACTAACTGTTCTGTTAGACAGAAGAGAAACTCCAAGTTGAATAAAGACTCCTTAGTTCAACTTCAACATACCCTATATTTGATTCTCAAAGGTGTGGCTGACATCTGTATGATTGAGCCAATTGGTTTTCGTACTTATCCTGTGTATGCGACCAGAAAAGACAGTACAGTGAGTTCCTCCAATGTTCAAGGGCAGAATAGACGTCTTAATAAACATCGTCCTAAGGAAGTTCAACGCTTTGTCTCTAAATGCAACATTGTTCCTGTTGAGAAGATCATTCCAGAAGAAAGGAAAACTGATAAGATAAGAAAGGATATGAAAGAGATAATTGTAAGATACAAAGAGCTTGTCAACAGATTATCTTCTTCCTCATGTCAAGGCACTTCTCGTAAGAACTCTAACTATGTCTCTTACTTTGACGACAGTAAATTTTATGATAATTTCTCATGTCAAACAGGATCCCTCTTGTAGACGGTGGATTTTCGACAAAGTCTAAATTCACAAACTCATAATTATACGAAGCTCTGATTCAGCAATCAGATGCGAGTATCGAGACACGGGTCTCTCATCGAATTCTCAACGGAGAGTACCTTCTCTCAGAGTACATGTGGATATGTAGTCTCACGACTGGACAACGGTATATCTCATGAATAGTGAATACTTTCAGTGATTATTTCTATATAGCATCACGTGATGGAAGGCTCCTAGACAGCTTGCTCTGCTAGTATAGAGTGATAACGTCTTCAGGAACAAACAACGAGTTTACCCTGACTATATAAAGGATATGAATTGCCGACAAGCTCATATCGGGATAATTAATGCTCCTAGACAGCTTGCTCTGCTAGTATAGAGCCACAAAGTTAGTTATTCCTAATTACAATTTCTCTTATTCCATGGTCGAATCCACGACTAGTCCCATGGAATGGCAATAACAATTTTTCTGATTCTATGATCGAATCCACGACTTGATCTCATAGAATAGCAATAACTTTATTATCCCATTAATCCGATTTCATGATCGAATCCGCAACTGGTCTCATAAATGGTAATAGATAAATCTTAATTACTCCGATTCTATGGTCGAATCTACGATCCCATGGAATGGTAATGCTCACTTTATTATTCTGAATTCGTAGTCGAATCCTCACCTGATCCTATGAATTAATAATAAACATCTTATTACTCAGTTTTGTGAATTATTCTCCACTGGATTCCACAATTAGTAATAAATAATCAACAACCGGGCGTCTGAGCTACATCTAAGTAAGCCCCGAATCAAATGGTGAAGGTGTATTCAACGACGATACACTAACAGTCACCGCACGAACGAGTATTTCAAAAATACAACGAAACGATGAACCTATGCAAAATAGGGAAGAAAATAATAAATAATTAAAAATATTGACCAGGGTGCTGGGAGCACGGACACACGACCGACCGACCGTGTCGTGGTCAATCCCACGCAAGTTCTATATTTTTAATGCATTTTTTTTATTATTTTCCATGATTTGATGAAAATTCTCTCATTTTATCAAATCTCCTTCGTCTCGAGGAAACTCCTCGGTTTCATGGTACTTCCATAAATCCATAAAAAATAATATAAAATTAAGGAAAGGAGTGTGAGGCGTGACCATTGGCCAACCGGCCATGCCTTGGTCCCAACCGGCCCCACACCCCACGGTTCCTTATTATTTTTATTATTATTTCTCTAATTTCATGAAAAAACTCCTTGATTTCATGGTATTTTGCACAAATCATCAAATAATAATAGTAAAATAAAATAAATTATGAAAAACTTGTGGGATCGGGCCTTGGCCGGCCGGCCATGCCCTAGCCGGTCCCACACGCCCCTTTATTTTATTACTTTATTATTAGTTTTCCTTGAATTCATCAAATTCCTTGATTTCATGGTATTTCTCTCAAATTAGGAAAAATTCCCTCAAATCATCAAAATACCTAAAAATATTAAAAAATTAGGGAAACTCGTGGGACCGGGACCAAGCCGGCCGTCCATGCCTCCATGGTCCTACACGCCCTTGTTTTATTATTTTAATAATTTTTTTTGCTTCCCTGAACTCATGAAAACTCCTTCAATTCATGGAAACTCCCTAAATTCATCAAATTTCTCAAAATTCATGAATTTTTCGTAAAATCATCAAAATATTATAAATTAAGGAAAAGGCACCACGGGACCGTGGTCACGACCGGCCGACCATGCCTTGACCACGACGGTCTCACGCCTCCTCATTCCTTATTTTATAATTATTTTTCATCATCTCATGGTGTTTTCCTCAGTTTCGTCGAAACCCTAATTTTGGCATATTTTCTCGAATGGATGCTCAATTGCATGCCAGAAAATATCAAAATTCTCAGGACTGAGACGAGCATGCTATCTTGACCGACCAAGATTGGCTCTTTGGCTCACGGAAGCCGGTCCCATCAATTTTCACAGTTTTGACCTAATTTGCACAATTGCTCGTATTAGGTCCAAAACTCTTCCAGACACTTTGGATTTTCATGAAGTGATCGTCAGGCGGTCACGTGACAACCCATGGCCGGTTTCATGACTCCATGGTCGGTCCCTCACATCGTCATAATTAATTAGGTTTTCTCACCTAAGGCTCAGACGAGCATTTTTGAATAAATGATTAAGTCAGCATTTAATCATTCTTCCACCGACAAATCGTCAACTCTTCAGGAGTTCTTCGTATTTTCTCACGTGAGCATATGGACACTACATGGTTGATCCACGGTCTCATGTAGTCGCTCATTCCTTCATCCCATGGTAAAAATTCTGACGAACCATGAATTGATCATCAATTGATCAAATTAGGGTTTCTGAATCCAAGGATCATCATTCCAGATTCTAACCTTAATAATTTTACGACGACCTCATGGTCATTAATTTTATTAATTATGATCGGTTCAACGACCAGTATTCTAATTAATATTTTTGGTACGCTTCCAATAATCCATCAGACGAGCAACACATGCTCAGACGATCAAATATTCAACAATTCATCACATGAGCAACACTTCATATTTGTTCAGATGATAAATATTTGTTCAAACCAAGGAATATTGGTTCAACAATCAATATTCAACGATCCACCGAATGAGCAACACTTGCTCACTTCATCGTAAGAACTATACCTCTGTCTCATGACATGTTCAATTCATGAGTTTCAGAAAATCATGTTCGACACTCAGCAACTACATGGACTCATCATCCCATCAAACCATTAAGTCATCAATTGACTAACAAACCACGAGACGTCATTCGTGTCACTTGCGGGATATCACTTAGGGTTTTGGTTTTGCGGTCTACGGCACGTGTGTTCAAACACACGATGGAATGTGAGCAAGTCGTGCAATCAGTTGAAGGAATTCACGAGGTAGTGGGTGGAAAATCGACCAAGTCTCCACACGTTGAGCAACTGGTTTCAAACACGATCTCTACTTCCCCACTCCTTGATTCCATCAACTGTCACACTTCATGGGGTCACGGTGTCTAAAATTCCAGCAATATAAATAAGTCTCTGAATCATGATTGAATCATCATCATCAGTATCATCAATCTCACGTCAAACTGACAACACGATATCATCAAATCATCAGTTGAGCAACTATTCTCAATTGAGCAATTTCAATCACTCAGAGCTTATCGTATTCAGAATTCACACACCCATAATCTTTGATTACCATTGATTCCACACATTTCTCAGCTTCCCTCCTACAGATCTACCCATCCTCTCTTGTGACCGAATTTACTCTGGAACGGTCATTGTCTTGATTTAGGCCGGAGTACTACAGATTTATCTATCGAATCTAAAGCACCCCCTTTGCAGCGGTGCATCTGTGTGAGGTTTAACATTTCGCTCAGTTCGAGGAGTCTCCTCCGTACGGTCGTCTCCTCAATTCCTTAAAAACCAGCAAATCGTTTTTCCCCATCTACAGATTGGCGACCACAGTGGGAGATTAATCTCTCGGTTGCAATCTAACAATTTCACAAGATGGTTGGTCTTAGGACTAACTCAACTAATTCATATCAGAATATTTCAAACGGCAACATTCCTCATGTTACACCTGGCGGCAT
The DNA here is from genome assembly GCF_003573695.1 of Papaver somniferum. Taxonomy (NCBI): domain Eukaryota; kingdom Viridiplantae; phylum Streptophyta; class Magnoliopsida; order Ranunculales; family Papaveraceae; genus Papaver; species Papaver somniferum. The sequence goes on from NC_039358.1 coordinate 101,959,654, forward strand.
GGAGGGCAGAGGGATCCCGACTTTGGCAGAGTTGGCTCAAATCTTAGAGGTCCATACCAGGAACATGGACCTGATGAAGGAGACGATAAACCACATCCTCGACTTTCTCATCAGATTGACATCCGAGTTAGGCAGTATCTCCAAACCAGAAGCCTCAACACCGGGGACTGAGACGTCATCTGACCCTCAAATCAACAGCTTCACCACATACGAGAAGCCGGTGGAACAAGAGGTCACGCATTTGATTGAAAATATATGCGAACTCCTGCACTTCTCCAGGGATCAGCGCACAAACACATTTTCAGCACTTAACCAGATATCATCCAGTGTGCAAATAACGCCACCAACACCATCAGTTGAAGAAGTCTCCCTAGTGCCTGGGAATTCGATCGACAACATCTCTTTTGGGGAAGAAGATCGCATGACGGATGAAGGACACAACCGAGCATTGTATGTCACTGGTTTCATCAAAGGCACCGAATTTAGAAGAGCTCTTCTTGACACCGGTGCTTCCACCAACATTGTCACTATGAATACTCTCAGGATGGCCAGATTCCCACAAGGTAAAATCATTCGCTATCCCATCCTAATGACAGGATTTGAAGGAAGTCAAAGCCATACATATGGATATGCATACATATATTTGAGGGTGGGGCCGATTCGATCGAAAGCAAAGTTTCATGTGATAGAGCAAGAACTTGACTACCACATAATACTGGGACGCCCATGGCTCCATGATAACAAGGTGGTTCCTTCAACATACCATCAATGCATGAAGGCCCTGCTCGACAAAAAGATCGTTCGTATTCCGGCTGCATCATCTCCTTATTCTCCCGTCTATGATACTGAGTTCCTTGAATCACAAAAAGGCGTCCCGGAACCTCCAAACAGGATTCGCAGTACTCCACTTCCAAGCTGGAAGACTATCGAGAAGGCTGATAACGATCTGTCATCCTCAGCTGCTAAAATGATCAAGTCACCTACTACACCGACTAAACGCCATAATGATCAAGTCTCAACTCCAGGGACAAACTTCACGACCGATCGAGATGTAGAATGGAGAGTCATTTATCGCCGACGGAAAGATTAGCAATTAATCGGGGAGAACGATGAAAAGTCTCCCCACCATGAAGAATCGTGTCAGAGTGAGCTATCACTTGAAGAAGAAGTCCAAGATGCCCCACGACAACTACAAGACAACACTGACTCTACCACTGACGATCTTGAAACAATCAACATTGGGACTGAAGAAGATCCAAGGCCAATCCTGATCAGTTCAGCGCTATCACCAAAGGAGCGGACCGAGCTGGTAAAATTATTGAAAGAATATCAAGATGTCTTCGCCTGGACGTACGAAGAAATGCCGGGTCTGGATGACAAACTCGTCACCCATCACCTGCACATCGTCCCTGGTTCCAAAGCTGTCAAACAACCGCCCAGACAATTTAGACACGAAGTCGAGGAGCAAATCAAGGTCGAAATCCAGAACTGTTGGCAGCAGGGTTCAAAGCCTATTCTTCATCCAACGTGGCTAGCAAATGTGGTACATGTTAAGAAGAAAAATGGTCAAATCAGATGTTGTGTCGACTTCAGGAACTTGAATAAATGTTGTCCAAAGGATGATTTTCCTCTACCCAACATTGACATGCTCGTCGATGCAACCAGTGGTCACGGTATGTTCTCATTCATGGACGGCTATAGTGGGTACAACCAGATCAAGATGTATGAACATGACGCCAACAAGACTGCGTTCCGTACTCCCATTGGGAATTTTCACTACACTGTGATGCCCTTTGGATTAAAAATGCTGGTGCCACCTATCAACGAGCCATGACTGCCATATTCCACGACATGATGCACAAGCAAGTAGAAGACTATGTTGATGATGTGGTGGTAAAATCGAAGACTCGAGCATCTCATCTCGAAGTTCTAAGGCAGGTGTTTGAAAGGTGCAGAGAATACAAATTAAAAATGAATCCTTAAAGTGCGCATTCGGAGTTTCTTCCGGAAAATTCTTAGGATTCCTGGTCACGGCTGAAGGGATCAAAGTCGACCCAGACAAGGCAAAAGCTATTACCACCATGCCTCCTCCACGTACCGTGAAGGAACTACAGAGCTTTATGGGCAAGGTAAATTACATTCGACGCTTCATTCCTGGATTAGCTCAACTCATTGCTTCGTTCACACCTCTGCTGAAGAAAGGAGCAAGCTTCACCTGGACAGCTGTTCAACAAGAAGCTTTCCATCCATAAAATACAACAATATTATTGTCACCGGCCGTCATGAGGTCTCCAGTGCAGGGACGACCTCTGATTCTTTACACGGCCTCCAGTGACGTCGCCATCGGCGCACTCCTCGCTCAGGAAGACGACGAAGGCGTCGAACGACCGATTTACTACTTCAGCCGCACAATGAGAGATGCTCAACTCCGATATCCAAAGGCCGAAAGGGCATGCCTGGCATTGGTACATGCAATCCAGAAGTTCAGACATTACTTATCTAACAGGGTCGTACTCATCTCCAAAGCTGATCCCATAAAGTTCTTGCTATCAAAGCCAGCCTTGATAGGGAGACCAGCGAAGTGGCTACTCCAGATGTCAGAATTTGACATAGCTTGCACGCCACCTAAATCCATCAAAGGTCAAGCGGTCGCAGACTTGCTCGCCGCTTTTCCAGGGAAGACACAACACACTACATGAAGAAGTGCCCGGCGAATTCCCAGACATCTTGGTCATCAAGGAAGAAACATGGCTTCTATACTTTGATGGATCTGCCACCCCTAGTAGTGACACCGGAGGAGCGGGCATAGTGCTGGTGTCTCCATCTGGTGAAGTTTCTCACATTCGTTCAAGTTGGATTTCCACTGCACCAACAACTCAGCGGAATATGAAGCCTTCCTATTAGGATTATCCTTGGACAAGCAAGCAGGAGCAACACACCTCGAGATAAGGGGAGATTCAAAATATTGGTCAACCAGATGAATGGAACGTATTCTCTCAAAGAAATCACACTTGCTCCATTCAGAACCGAAGCTCAGCGACTGTTGACCTATTTTGCTGACGCAACGATCGTCCATACTGGACGGACTAACAATAGGCATGCTGATTGCCTAGAACTCTCGCCTCCAAGCTGCAATTCGAAGGAGCACAGAAAACGATCACTGTACAGAGGCGTACGGTATCTTCAACTTGGCTCACTCAGATCGAAGACATTCCAAACGATTGGCGAGCACCCATCATTCATGAATTGAGCATCTATTTCAGAAGGCCAAGTCAGCCTCAAGGAATTGAAGAACTACTTCTTGCTTCATGGAGGGCTATACTATCGAAACCCTGATGGATCTCTATCACGATGTCTTGGGAGCGACGAAGCGGAAGAACAGCTCAAGCGCATACATGAGGAAGTCTGTGGGCAAACGTTAGTGGTAACACTTTACAGAAAGCTTCAAAGAATGGGGTACTACTGGCCATCCATGGAGACTCAGTCAAGAGCTTTACAAGGATCTTGTCCTGATTGCCAAACACCTCCTCATCACTTGAGGTTTTGACGGTCCACCACACTGGGGACTGGAGGGAGCCTTACATCAAATACCTCCGGGACAACGAACTACCACTGGAAAAGAAGCAAGCAGTCAAACTCATTCAGAAAGCTAAGAGATTCGTCTATCTCGATGGGATCTTATACCGCAAAAGCTTTGGTGGAAATTTACTGAGGTGCTTAGCCGAACATGAAATCCCTACAATCCTGAAGGAAGTACATGATGGAGAACATCAAGGAAAGAGGAAACTATTTCTTCAAATTCATGAGAAATATTATTGGCCAACCATGGAAGATGATGCAGCCGCACACGTTCAGAGGTGTCACCAATGCCAAACCCATGGTAATCTCATCCACACTCCTTGTCTCCCGTTGAATTTGTGAATAGTCCTGGCCTTTCTACAGCTGGGGACTAGATATCATTGGGAAGATCAATCCAGCATCTTCAAAACAACATGAATACATCATCACTGCGACAGAGTACTTCACCAAGTGGGTCGAAGCTATTCCTCTTCGAAGCACCACTGGAGTTACGATTGCCTTCATCAAAGAGCACATAATATGCAGATTCGGAGTTCCTAAGCATCATCACAGATAACGGAACTCCTTTTGCCAATCAAGATGTTGAGAAGCTGCTCAATAAATATGGGATCAAACAAATCTTCTCACGCCTTACTATCCACAAGGAAATGGTCAAGCAGAAAGTACCAACAGACTTTGGTCAGGATTATCAGTCGGACGATTCATGACAATCCTCGATCATGGCATGAGCAATTACCCATGGCTCTATGGGCTTACAGAACTGCACCAAGGAGCTCGATCGGTACTTCGCCATATTCCCTCTATGGAGCTGACGCCATACTTCCAGCAGAAATCAAAGTTCCCTCAGCCAGGATTGCAGCATCCAGTGGTGTACAATGGGATGAGGCCGAAATCTCCAGATCAAGAATCGCTGAAGATATGCTGAATCAAGGAGAACCAAGGTGGAAAAATATGTGGAAGCTTACAAACAGAGGATCTCCAGAGCCTACAACAAAATGGTAAGACCTCGAACATTTCAAGTAGGAGATTTGGTATTAAAGACGGCAAAGCACATTCAACAAGACATGTCGCTCCTAAGTTCTCTCCTAAATGGGAAGGGCCATATGTTTTATCAAAGCAGTGTCTAGCGGATACTACAAAATTTTAGCAATCAATGGAGGAAAGGAAGGAAACATCATCAATGGCAAATGGCTCAAAGCTTATTATGCCTGATCCATGAAACAAACTACCTCTTCATCATTTCAAGCATTTTCAAAAATGTAATTTCATTCCTCCAAAGAGCATGCGAATGCTCCTTTGTTCATTAAACATTTCATAAATGAGCAAAATTCGTTCATACCATGATCAACTGTTTCACCTAACTAGAAACTCAGATTTACTCAAAAACAACAACCACAAATGCTCACTCAGAGCAAACCATCCAGCAACGGATAATCCCTGTAAGAAGCCTCGTCAAGCTTCTTCTGAAAAATCTTGGTCTTTGCCTTCAAGTCTTCGACCGCTTTCTCAACCCTTGCTGACTCCAGAGCCAGTATCCTCTCCTCATCCAGTAAAGCGCATTCATGGAAATTGCATCAGCAGCCTCTGCCGCCTTATGAACCTTGATTATCTCAAGACGACGACGGAGCCAGCTTACATTGAATCGCAATATCTCACAATTCGAGATCATTTCATCCCATTTGCAGTTCATGGTTTTTGACGTCTCGCAAGTGCATCTGATTCATTTCCTCGATGATCGGCAATAGCCCCGCTACCGTGGTTAAAAGGGTTGGAAGAAAACCTTTCCACACTTCTGTGGTAGCAATGTGACCATACTTCTTCCAGATCTTGGTGTACAGAGACGCATAACATTTGGGAATCACGAATCCGCCGACCATTTCATTGTCTGGAAGGTATTAATCAATGGGGCTTCGAATAAAAGTCCAGCGGTTGGGTATTCACGAGCATGGACACTCTCCAGTCTCCACGGATCCTACAGAATCTTCACATGCCTGGTTACTGCTTCCCTCAACCTCAACCACGGTCACGGACTTTCCACTCTTTCTTCGTCTAGCATCGACGACACGGACATCCGCCTACGATGAAACGAAGGAGTGTTAATCCCGGGACTCAGTACAATCTCAAGAGTCATAGGTTTACTTACAGACGATCCAGCTTCAGCACGAGCCGATCCATACCGGGCAGGAGCTCTAACAGTCCGCTTAGGCCTTGCATTATGAGGAGTAGCATTCTTCTTACAGTCCTACGACAAATCATTCTCTTGTGATCAACAATCGAACAGAGACAAGAAAGAGAGAAGAAGAAGTGTACAACTTACTGAGATAGACGTTGCTATTTCACGCTTCGACTGAAGATCATCTTGAGAAGAAATGCTATTGCTCGACATGACGGCAAGGAGGTAGGATCAAAACTTCTCTGCACGATGAAACTGACTCAGGAATGGAAGAAATATTTGCGTGGATCATAGATTTGGAGTCTTGAAGATATATATATCAGGCGATAGTCATCATGAATAGTCAACTCAGTTACGAGTTTCACTGAAACCCTAGGCTTAAAGATCGAACTGAAGACGCGGAGGAAAATAACGCACTGGGGACTGAACATCACGGGTCAAAGGATAGGCCACGCGGCCTTGTACACGTCATGAATTCTCAGCCGTGTTATGTTACTTCTCATGAAAATCGACAAGTCATGATGAATTTAGATGTATGGACATTGGTCCATGTCATGGATTAGAAGAAATCGACGTTAACAAAATGTTCATCATTCAGAAGAAAAGTCTAATTGAAGTAAAGTCGTTTAAACAGTCAAAAGAAAGATATCCACTATGAAGACTAAAAAGGGAATGCTCTAACGTCTAAAGAAGATGTAAGTAAAACTACTCGTCGGACTCATCCGAATTGTCAGCTTCATCGTCACTGTCCTTCTCGGAATCATCTTCTTCAGAGTCACTGTCAGGATCATTGGTGAAGTCCGGTGGACGGAAGATAACATCATCATCTGAATCCGAGTTATCTTCTGCTGCAGCTTCAGCTTCAATTTTCTTCATCGTCCTCTGATGCTCTCTTTCATATCGATCAGGATTAATGTAACGCTCGGATGGTTCCGATGTGATCTCTCCTTCAGAAGCATCAGCATCAGAAGGCACCCCATCTAAGAATTGACGCTTCTCCTCAACCCTCTGTCTCTTACGCCGTGTGCGATATTTTTCACGTTGACGGGCATCCTCCTTTTTGTCTTCAACTCTTTTCTTTTCGAGTTCAGCAAAAGAGAATCTTCGCTCACCCAAGGGAACATTAGGCTTCGCCCCTTTCTTGGTAACCCTAGACTTTGATTTCTTTACAGGAGAGTCGGAATCCTCATCAGAAGATCCAGAGCAAGAAGAGGAATACCAGTAATCGTAATTGTTGTTATTGTTGGTCGACATTTTCTGGAACCGGAAGATCAAAGATTACTACTATGTAAACAAATCAACATCAGAAAAAAATGGTAACTCTTAACTCTTACCTTTTATACTTCCACTAACAATAGTGATAGTAATGCTAGAGTTAACACCTCAAAATCGTTCGTCTCTTCGAAAACTGCAAAAAACGAACGAAACTTTATTAATTTCGAAACTGAATTTCATAAAATCACGAACACAATTTTCATAATGTGAACATTCACACAACTGACCTATGAAGTTCATAACAACAAAATATTTCATCATAAATATATTGTCTATCTTCGAAGGTTCCTCAAAACCCACGTTTCTGATTTTTCGAAAAAACAGCAATTAATGCAACATTGCTTACATAAATTCTCAAGAATTTTATCTAATGAAAAAAAATTCATGCAAATAAAATATACCATCATATTTTACACAATATATGTCACGGTTGCATATATATAAAAAAATATTATTTTTCCTTCGTATCGTCGTTATTTGTCTTTAAAACGAAGGTTTATTTCAAAAAATATTGTGAAAGCTCACATCTCATACATATGATAAAGTTTTGTATTTACATGAAAGATCATAAGCAAAATTTTATCACTGGACACAAGTTCATCATACATATTTTCCTTTGTGTCATCGTTATTTGTCTTTAAAACGAAGGAATATTCCGATTTCATGAAAATTCACTTCTTTTATGATAAAACCTTGGTACACATGAAAAATCATAAATTAAGTTTTATCACTGGACCTAGGTTCATATATATATATATATATATATATATATATATATATATATATATATATATATATATATATATATATATATATATATATATATAAAATCTCTCTTAAATCAGGGGTTATAGTTAGTGTGCAAAACTAACGATTGAACGAACATACGTTTACAAAAACTAGGGTTTTTCATAAAACTCACACCAATTGTATACACATGTATATGATTTTAACATGATCACTTCATGAAATTCATGTAAACAACAACAAACATCAAAAAAAAATCGCTCACCTGGTCAGCGCTGGCTGGAAACTGGCCGGACGGTGGCGGCAACGATCGGCTCCGGCGGAAAAACTCTCCTTCCCTGGCGTGAAGGTGATGAAGGTGTTGGTCGTGTGTGAGGAAAAAAAAAGTATTAATCCCTTTTATATCAATTTTATTTCCAAAACCTAATTTTCTAAGGATTTCCTTATTGGGCCCGACCCGCGAATCCTAACCGACCACGGACTCGTCGTCCAAACCAGCGGTTCAACACCAATTTATGCTCATAAAACGACGCTCCAATCATGACGTTGAATCCTTCATCAAGTCGTGGATTGCTCATGCTCTCTAAATCCGGTAACATCTCAACTTACGACTAAGTTCAAAAACTGGTATTATTATTTATGGCCGGAAAATCACCATTTAATGCTGACTGAGGAACACAGCTTTCCTCAGTAAGCAGGGGACTTAATGTAGATGGTGGATTTTCGACAAAGTCTAAATTCGCAAACTCATAATTATACGAAGCTCTGATTCAGCAATCAGACGCGAGTATCGAGACACGGGTCTCTCATCGAATTCTCAAAGGAGAGTACCTTCTCTCAGAGTACATGTGGATATGTAGTCTCACGACTGGACAACGACATATCTCATGAATACTGAATACTTTCAGTGATTATTTCTATATAGCATCACGTGATAGACGGCTCCTAGACAGCTTGCTCTGCTAGTATAGAGTGATAACTTCTTCAGGAACAAACAACGAGTTTACCCTGACTATATAAAGGATATGACTTACCGACAAGCTCATATCGGGATAATTAATGCTCCTAGACAGCTTGCTATGCTAGTATAGAACCACAAAGTTAATTATTCCTAATTACAATTGCTCTTATTCCATGGTCGAGTCCACGACTGGTCCCATGGAATGGCAATAACAATTGTTCTGATTCTATAATCGAATTCACGGCTTGATCTCATAGAATAGCAATAACTATATTATCTCATTACTCCGATTTCATGATCGAATCCACAACTGGTCTCATAAATGGTAATTGATAAATCTTAATTACTCTGATTCTATGGTCGAATCTACGATCCCATGGAATGGTAATGCTCACTTTATTATTCTGAATTCGTAGTCGAATCCTCACCTGATCCTATGAATTAATAATAAACATCTTATTACTCAGTTTTGTGAATTATTCTCCACTGGATTCCACAATTAGTAATAAATAATCAACAACTGTGTGTCTAATCTACCTCTAAGTAAGCCTCGATTCAAATGGTGAAGGTGTATTCAACGACGATACACTAACAGTCACCGCACGAACGAGTATTTAAAAAATACAACGAAACGATGAACCTATGCAAAATAGGGAAAAATAATAAATAATTAAAAATATTGACCAGGGTGCTGGGAGCACGGACACGTGACCGACTGACCATGTCGTGGTCAATCCCACGCCAGTTTTATATTTTAAATGCATTTTTATTATTTTCCATGATTTGATGAAAATTCTCTCATTTTATAAAATCTTCTTCGTCTCGAGGAAACTCCTCGGTTTCATGGTACTTCCATAAATCCATAAAAAGTAATATAAAATTAAGAAAAGGAGTGTGGGGCGTGACCATTAGCCAACCGGCCATGCCTTGGTCCCAACCGGCCCCACACCCCACGGTTCTTTATTATTTTATTATTTTTATTATTATTTCTCTAATTTCATGAAAAAACTCCTTGATTTCATGTTATTTTGCACAAATCATCAAATAATAATAATAAAATAAAATAAATTATGAAAACTTGTGGGACCGGGCCTTGGCCGGCCGGCCATGCCCTAGTCGGTCCCACACGCCCCTTTGTTTTATTATTTTATTATTAGTTTTCCTTGAATTCATAAAATTCCTTGATTTCATGGTATTTCTCTCAAATTAGGAAAAATTCTCTCAAATCATCAAAATACCTAAAAATATTACAAAATTAGCGAAACTCGTGGGACCGGGCCCAAGCCGGCCGGCCATGCCTCCATGGTCCCACACGCCCTTGTTTTATTATTTTAATATTTTTTTTTGCTTCCCTGAACTCATGAAAACTCCTTCAATTCATGGAAACTCCCTAAATTCATCAAATTTCTTAAAATTCATGAATTTTTCGTAAAATCATCAAAATATTATAAAATTAAGGAAAAGGCACCACGGGACCGTGGCCACGACCGGCCGACCATGCCTTGACCACGGCGGTATCACACCTCCTCATTCCTTATTTTATAATTATTTTTCATCATCTCATGGTGTTTTCCTCAGTTTCATCGAAACCCTAGTTTTGGCATATTTTCTCGAATGGATGCTCAATTGCACGCCAGAAAATATCAAAATTCTCAGGACTGAGACGCGGACGTCTTGGGGACACGAGCACGCTATCTTGACCGACCAAGATTGGCTCTTTGGCTCACGGAAGCCGGTCCCATCAATTTTCACAGTTTTGACCTAATTTGCACAATTGCTCGTATTAGGTCCAAAACTCTTCCAAACACTTTGGATTTTCATGAAGTGATCGTCAGGCGGTCACGTGACAACCCATGTCCGGTTTCATGACTCCATGGTCGGTCCCTCGCATCGTCATAATTAATTAGGTTTCCTCACCTAAGGCTCAGACGAGCATTTTTGAATAAATGATTAAGCCAGCATTTAATCATTCTTCCACCGAAAAATCGTCAACTCTTCAAGATTTCTTCGTATTTGCTCACGTGAGCATATGGACACTACATGGTTGATCCACGGTCTCATGTAGTCGCTCGTTCCTTCGTCCCATGGTTGAAATTCTGACGAACCATGAATTGATCATCAATTGATCAAATTAGGGTTTCTGAATCCAAGGATCATCATTTCAGATTCTAACCTTAATAATTTTACGACGAACTCATGGTCATTAATTTTATTAATTATGCTCGGTTCAACGACCAGTATTCTAATTAATATTTTTGGTACGCTGCCAATAATCCATCAGACGAGCAACACATGCTCAGACGATCAAATATTCAACAATTCATCACATGAGCAACACTTCATATTTGTTCAGATGATAAATATTTGTTCAAACCAAGGAATATTGGTTCAACAATCAATATTCAACGATCCACCGAATGAGCAATACTTGCTCACTTCATCGTAAGAACTATACCTCTGTCTCATGACATGTTCAATTCATGAGTTTCAGAACATCATGTTCGACACTCAGCAACTACATGGACTCATCATCACATCAAACCACGAAGTCATCAATTGACTAACAAACCACAAGATGTCAATCGTGTCACTTGGGGGATATCACTTAGGGTTTTGGTCTTGCGGTCTACGGCACGTGTGTTCAAAGACACGATGGAATGTGAGCAAGTCGTGCAATCAGTTGAAGGAGTTCACGAGGTAGTGGGTGGAAAATCGACCAAGTCTCCACACGTTGAGCAACTGGTTTCAAACACGATCTCTACTTCCCCACTCCTTGATTCCATCAACTGTCACACTTCATGGGGTCATGGTGTCTAAAATTCCATCAATATAAATAAGTCTCTGAATCATGATTGAATCATCATCATCAGTATCATCAATCTCACGTCAAACTGACAACATGAGATCATCAACTCATCAGTTAAGCAACTACTCTCAATTGAGCAATTTCAATCACTCAGAGATTATCATACTCAGAATTCACACACCCATAATCTTTGATTACCATTGATTCCACACATTTCTCAGCTTCCCTCCTACAGATCAACCCATCCTCTCTTGTGACCGAATTTACTCTGGAACGGTCATTGTCTTGATTTAGGCCGGAGTACTACAGATTGATCTCTCGAATCTACAACACCCCCTTTGCAGCGGTGCATCTGTGTGAGGTTTAATATTTCGCTCGGTTCGAGAAGTCTCCTCCGTACGGTCGTATCCTCAATTCCTTAAAAACCAGCAAATCGTTTTTCCCCATCTACACCTCTCTAAGACTAAGAGGAAAAACAAACTTATCCAAAGACATAAACCTCGTAATGAGCCTGTGGCTCATACTTGTGCTAATTAATCACAAGGTTCGAGAACTTACTCATATAAAATCCTGTTGAGTAAGTTGTGTTAAAAACAGGTATACTTGTTCTTGCATCTGTTAAGTTAAACTATTTTCTTATCGTCCATAGCTAAACTTGTGTTGACAGATCCGCTAAGATCAAGTATTGGTTAAGTCAAAAGAAAATGTTGCATACTGTCTTAAAATTTGTTTTTAGGACCTGTTTTTCAAATATTCAAAGGACTTTATTTCTTGGGTATTTCTTGTACTCGAACGGATTCCGTTCTGGCCCGAGTCAACAGTTTATTTGAAACCCTAAATTATTGTCCCCAAAGATAAAATATCCAACCTCTTAGGGTTACAAGTCACGTACGTGTTCTTCTGGTGGTTTTTGGATTTTCAAAAAATGTCTTCCTCCTCTTCTTGCTACAGTGGTTTCGGAAAAGGATTTCTTGACAAAAGTGTTGAGGTTGATTCCAGGAGGAAGAGAACACTTGTAGATGAAGATTATCCCAATGCTTCTTTGCTTATTCTCATGAAGATGTTGAGAAGGATGATATGATCTCTGCTGAAGTTGTTCATGACTTTCTTAAGTACTTTGGGGAAGCAAAACAACATCTTGTTGATACTTTAAAAGGTCTTGATAAGGTGAAAACTGAGTTGGAAAAGGTTATATCTGACCTTGGTCTCATAAAATCTGAAATCAATGATCTTCGTAAAGAGAATCATCTCTCTGATGAAGCAGAGAAGGCTGGCGTTCACAAGCCCGGAGACTCCATGTCTTGTGAGGATCCTGTACTTCCCATATCCCTATTTGCTGTCAGGGAAACGATGGAGTCTGATTTTCTCTAGCTTGTCTTTTTAGTTACCTATTATGTCTTCTTTTTGGATTAGTTGGAAGAATAACTAGCGTTTTGAATAACGAAGATTGTGACTACACATAGCTATTTTTGTTTTTATGTTCTTATGTTATTTTTTAGGTTTATTGGTTTTTAAATTCTAAAAATATTTGGAGGATGATATTATTGCAGTATTATTCTGTTTTGAAGTATTGCAATATTTTTATGGGATATGTATTGTTTGCGTCTGTGAACTTGAAGGTCCCATATTGTGTCAAAAGTAAAGTCGTTCATAAATTGATATTCGTATTGATGAAAGGACGAATGGACTTTTGACAATTACAAAAGTTATGCCTATGCAGTCATTTATTTGATGGAAAATAGGATGAAATCTTTTGTTTGACAAGGATAAAGTCTATTATGTCGTTATGCAAATAGTGATGGAAAATAGAATAGATCCTTGTATGTTATCCACGATATTGAGCTTCATTGATCCATTTTGTTATGTTTTACCATGAAGGCTCCATTGTGTATCTTATGTTGAGCACCTTACAACTATGTCGATTAATATTGGCCTTGTTGGTTGTTCCATGAGATGTTATATGTTGAGCATTCTTGAACTAAATTAATCATCTTGATTGGTTATTTAGTTATTTGCTCCGAAATTCTTTTTTTGTCGAGCAAAATCTTTTGACAATTAAATTGATCGCTTCGGTGATTAATTTGGTTGTGTATTCCAATTAGATTAATTATACGTTCTCTTGTAATTAATATAGTTGAGTTTGTCATATATTCCACAAGTTCTTGTGTTGAGTATATGAACGGATATACTAATCATGTTCTATTGGTTGATGTAGTCGTATATTCCGTAAGGTTTTCCTTATGTTGAGTATTTGAACGATTAAGGTAGTAATCTCCGTGTGGTTATATTAGTTGTAGCTCCGTGAGTTTTCTTATGTTGAGCATAATCAATTAAATTGATCACTTTTGTCGTTTGATTTAGTTGCGTATTCCGATTAAATTAATCATGGGTTTACTTGTGATTAATTTGGTTGAGTTTTGGATATAGAAAATCATTTCCATGGTTTTTGGTGTCCAATTAAAAAATCCTTCTTTTCATTCGAAATTAAGGTCGCTCCTGTTGTTCTTTCGGGAATGACATCAAATGGGGGAGAGTTCTTTTGAACTTGTGCTTAATGGTAATATCTTGCGGGGTGTGCGGCTGTTGGAATTTTATAGGGGTTATCTTGTATCTTAAAACTCCTTGATGAATGCATTTAGCTTCGGCTTTATGATTGCATCTAAATTAAGTTGGTATGTATTTTTTCTTCTAGTCTATGAAATGTCTCTTGTGGAAATTTCATTATGATCCCGTTCTTTTACCTTTGCCAATTTTATTGACAAAAAGGGGGAGAAATAATGTAGTTCACACTACAAATACATATGGTTTTCGGATCATTGTATAAGGGGGAGTGGTTTCCATGATCGAGATGGAGTATTGACTAAGGGGGAGTGATACATATCACCATAGTATTGTTGTTAAAATCGTGATGCAATTGGACTTTAATGTTACGTAATGATACTATGACATTGTATATTAATGATCGAGAATATCGATTTCTCTCATTGTTATAGCTACGGATCTTCAACAACGGTGGTGCTAAACTTACAACCTTTGGGATCATTGGAGTACTTGGAAGGACGAATATTTCAAGGAACGTTGAAGATTATACTATGGAATAGGAGCCACTAAAGTTTATCTTTTTTGTATTCCATATGTATTAATAGTTTTGTCACTAAAATTGACAAAGGAGGAGATTGTTAGAGCATAGCTCGGTCAACCTCGCATGCGTTGCTATATCAAGCATGTTTGTCAATGTTAGTGATCAAAACTATGAGTCTTGATTTCTAGTCTATTATAGCTAAGTCTCGGACTAGGATAAAAAAGTATAGTTGAGCTCAAGGACTTCATGGAGATTCATCATACAACGACGAAGATCTACTCAAGGAACCGTGGAACTTCATCAACAAAAAGGTATGTATAGACTTGAACTTATCTATTACTCAAAAGTATATCTATTCTATATCCTACTTCTTATGAGACAAAAAGTCGTATGCTATATAGACTAGATCATACACATTTGACATTTCGAGATGAGTATTCAGTACTTATCTTTTTCTCGAAATCGTGTGTTGGTAAAGCGTTTCACTTTGATCAAGTTTATCTTCACCTGGTGACGAAAGTCATGAAAAGTTTCAATTACTTTGAGAATTGCTCTGACGTGAAACAGTCTGTGAATAACGGCTATATAACGTCCTCTGAGAATGTCTCAATGAGTGGAATGGGAGTTTAGATTACATAACCATGTCTTCCTTAATCTGAAGTTTTCGAACTTTGTTGATTGAGAGAAACCGGAGGAATTGGCTTTGCCAAGTCCGCGAACCCAGTCCACAAACTCAGTCCGCGAACTGACGGAAGTTCTCTTACCGAGAATTTCTGCTGGGATTTTCCAAAAACTCATTTGCGTGTTTAGTCCGCGAACTGGCGGAAGTCTCTTTGCCGAGATTTTCTGCTGAGTTTGGAAAACTCTGCCGGTTGCCTTAAGTCCGCGAACTTGTTTGTGAACTTAAGTGGTTATGATCTAAAGATGTGCTCTGAACATGAAACTTAAATTACTAAGGAATGCTTTATGCAAACCGTGGCTATAAAGTTCATGAGCCGATTCATCGAATCGAATCATCTTTGTTTCAATTGTGTATTGTGTAGTTACATAAGATCTCATAGCAATTGAACAACTCTCTAACTAATTCATTTGAGTCAATTGAACTAGTTATGGTGAAGAAGAACTAGGTTAATATGAAATGCTTATATGGTTAACCTTTTGGGTTACTATGTTGAACCAACATACACGTACACTTTTGGGCATGGTTTCCACAAACCCATTAAACGTCTACCCAAGTGTGTGTGACAAGCTAAGTTTTCGATCTAACGGTTGAGAAATATTAGCTTGAATCTAAATCAGGTTTTTATCTAACGGTGAATATGGATTGCTTTGTAACTAAGGCAAAACCCTGATTTGAAGGCTATATATAAGAGACATCTAGCATTGGGCAAAACTAATCCCCACACGTCTGTGTGATACTAGTGCGCTCGCTAGAGTCGATTCTCCTTCAACCTTTGTTTTTCTTCTCTAAAACCAGGTTAACGACTTAAAGACTTCATTGGGATTGTGAAGCCAGACCGATACTACTTTTATCGTAGTTGTGTGATCTGATCTTGCATCTTCTATCGTACGAGTACAATCTTTGATTGGCTTGAGATCGTGAGAGTTCTCCGATAGGCAAGATAAAGAAGTCACAAACATCTTCGTATCACTGTTTGTGATTCCTCGACAAAACGCTTGTGTAGTCAAGAAGGATTGTTAGAGGTGATTGATTAATCTAGGCTGTTCTTCGGGAATATAAGACCGGATTATCAATTGGTTCCTGTTCACCTTGATTTTATATCTTAAGACGGAACAAAACCTAGGGTTTTTCTGTGGGAGACAGATTTATCCTTTGATAGAGTTTATTGTGTGAGACAGATTTGTTTATTATCAAGTCTGCAATTTTGGGTTGAAACAACTCTTAGTTGTGGGTGAGATCCGCTAACGGAATCAAGTGCGCAGTATCCTGATGGGATCAAAGGCGTAGGAGTACAACTGTACCTTGGATCGGTGGGAGACTGATTGGGGTTCAACTATAGTCCAGTCCGAAGTTAGCTTGTAGTAGGCTATGTCTGTAGCGGCTTAATACAATGTGTATTGAATCTGGACTAGGTCCCGGGGTTTTTCTGCATTTGCGGTTTCCTCGTTAACAAAACTTCTGGTGTCTGTGTTATTCCTTTTCCGAATTATATTTTATATAATTGAAATAATACAGGTTGTCTCGTTAAGATCATCAATTGGAAATCCAACCTTTGGTTGTTGATTGATATCGATTGATCCCTGGATATTGGTCTTTGGTACCGTCCAAGTTATTCCTTGTGTTTGATTAAAGACTCGTTATTGTTTTAGATTGAGTAAATCAAAACAAGTGAGAGATATTGACTCCTTGAGATACTTTAATCTATATTGAGTCTTACTGTCTAGTTGATTCTCTAGCAACGTATTTCGGAGTTAGTCCATACAGATTGCTGAGCGAAATATTGGGTGGTGTTGTTAGACCCCCGCTTTTTCAATTGGTATCAGAGAAGGCAAACACGTTTAAGACCTTACAAGTCCGTGTTTGTAGCGATCTGACTCTATGGACAAGAATACTATCTCTGATAAACACGTCACGAGTAATAAAGATTCTCTCTCGTCTAAATCTATTAAAGAGAAAAGTTCAATCTCGAATATAGAGAAACCTTGTGGTTCGACGAGACAGACAAACAATGGCATGAGTGTTCATGATTACCCTTCGAAAGAGACCTTGGATATAGCTGAAGAGAGTAATTGATTCTAAATCTTGTTAGAATTCAAGCTGTTAGAATGAATCAGTTAAAACACCATGTCAATGTTCTTCTTGGTATTGTAAGAGATTGCGAAGTCCACGGCAAGGCTGGAGATTAGTCTTCATGCTTGACTCTTGAGGCCAGCCTCGAAAAGGATGCCTTGAATATTGAACGTCGCTTGAGTAAACTCTCAATTCAAGGATGTTCAAAGTAATCTAATGTACCAAGAACTACTTGAACGGTACCAAAGACTAATGTTTAAGTGTCAATCAATGTAAATCAACAACCAAAGGTTGGATATTCTAATTGATTGATCTTAACGCACAATCTGTGATATTTCAATTATTTAACAAAATATAATGCGGAAAATAAATAACACAGACACTGTTATTTTCTTAAGGAGGAAACCGCAAATGCAGAAAAACCCCGGGACCTAGTCCAGATTGAACACCACAATGTATTAAGCCGCTACAGACACTAGCCTACTACCAATTAACTTCAGATTGGACTGTCATTGAACCCTAATCAATCTTACACTGCTTCAAGGTACAGTTGCGCTCCTTACGTCACTGATCCCAGCAGGATACTATGCATTTGATTCCCTTAGCCGATCTCACCCACAACTAAGAGTTTCTACGACCCAAAGTCGAAAACTTGATAAACAAATCTGTCTCACACAGAAAAGTCTATAGGATTGAATAAATCTGTCTCCCACAGAAATACCCAAGAGTTTTTGTTACGTCTTTTGATAGATCAAGGTGAACAAGAACCAATTTATAAACTGGACTTATATTCCTGAAGAACAGCCTAGTATTATCAATCACCTTACAATAAACTTAATCGACTAGCGAAACAAGTTATTGTGGAATCACAAACGATGAGACGAAGGTGTTTGTGATTACTTTTCTATCTTTCCTATCGGAGATATAAATCTCAAGCCAATTTTACAATTGCACTCAACCACGATAGAAACGGCAAGATCATATCACCCAACTACAAAGAGAATAGTTGGGTCTGGCTTCAGAATCCCAATGAAGTCTTCAAGTCATTAACCTACAGGGTCTCGAGAAGAAACCTAAGGTTAAAGGAGAATCGACTCTAGTTATGCAACTAGTAACACACATGAGATGTGGGGATTAGGTTTCCCAGTTGCTAGAGTTCTCCTTTATATAGTTTTCAAATCAGGGTTTGCAATCCAAGTTACCTTGGTAACAAAGCATTCAATAATCACCGTTAGATGAAAAACCTGATTCAACCAAGCTAATATCTTATGAAGTTTCCTCAAAATCCTTGATTTCTTCATATTTTCTCAAAATATTGCTCAAACGCACATCAGAAAATATCAAAATTCTCAGGACTGAGACATGGACACTTTGGCGATGCGAGCATATTATCTTGACCGACCAAGGTTGGCTCTTTGGCTTGCAAGAGTCCGGTCCACATACTTTCACCATTTGACCTAATTTGTTCACATTAGGTTCAAATGCTTCAAAACAATTTTGGAATTTCATAAACCGATCGTCAGTCGATGCCGTGACCAACCAGGGACGGTTTTCATGATCCCTTGGTCAGTCCTTCATCTCTTCATAATTTATTAGGTTTTATCACCTAAGGTTCAAACGAACATTGTTTGAATAAATGATTAAACCAACATTTAATCATCTTTTCACCAACTGGTCTTCAAGAGATTTTGGTATTTTGTTCACTCAAACATCTGGGCGCTACATGGTCAACCCATCATCCCATGTATCCGGTCCCTCCTTCACTCCGTGGTTAATTTTCAATAAACCATCAATTGATCATCAATTGATCGAATTAGGGTTTCGAGTCCAAGGTTCATAATTCCAGATTCAAATGCTAATAATTTTACGAAGATGATGAACGTTTCATTAATTATACTCGGTTCAGTTGCCAGTATCTTAAAATAATATTTTATTTGGTCATGATACCAATAATTCATCAAACGAGCAACATTTGCTCAGACTAAGGAATATTGGTTCAACTATCAGTATTCAACGATCAATCGAATGAGCAATATTTGCTCACGTTAACTATCAACATTTATTCGACAATTATACTTTTGTCTCAACAGACACGTTCAATTCATGAGTCTCAGAACATTTGCAAATCACGTTCGACTCAAAAATACAAGGACTCATCGTCCCATGAAGTCAGCAACTGACTAAACTAAATACATGTCTGCCTTGAAGACTCCACAATCACGAGACATCAATCGTGTTACATGGGGGATATTAACTAGGGTTTTGGTCTGGCGGTCTACGACACGTGTGTTTATACATACGATGAGAATGTGAGCAAGTCGTGTAATCAGTTGAAGGAGTTAACAAAGTAGTGGGTAGAAAATCAACCAAGTCTCCGCACGATGAGCAACTGGTTTTAACACGATTTCCACTTCCCCACTCTTTGACTCCAGCAACTGTCACACTTCATGGGATCAAGGTGTTTACAATTCTAGCAATATAAATAAGTCTCTGAATCATGATTGAAAACAACAGAGTCTTTTCGTCAAACAGACAACACGAGATTAACAACTCAACGTCTGAACAATTACTCTCAACAGAGAAAATTCAATCAATCAGAGCTTATCTTATTTTTTTACGCAGAATATACAACACACCTACAATTTTCGATCACCATTGATCTCACACATTTCTCAGCTTCCCTCCTACAGATCGACTCATCCTCTCTTGTGACCGAATTGACTCTGGAACGGCCATTGTCTTGGTTTAGGCCGGAGTCCTACAGATTGATCTCTTGAACTTAAAGCACTTCCTTCTTGCAGTGCATCTATGTGAGGTTAAACATTTCGCTCGGTTCAAGGAGCCTCCTCCGTACGGTCGTCTCCTCAATTCCGTAAAAACCAGCAAATCATTTTTCCCCATCTACACTGTCATATCAGGAGTCTCGGTGGCTGGTGCATCTCCTTCATTCACTTCTTCTTGATCTTCAGTTTCATCTTCATTTGATGAAGTTGGTTTCTCTGCTTCAGAAGGAGGTGGATTCGACGAAGATTGACCTAGCTTTTCCTTAGGTGTCATGGTTTTATACAATGAATTTAATCGACGACGATTTTTTTTTAATCGACGATTAATCGTTTCAAACGAAGAATGAAAGAAGAAGAAGAAGAAGAAGAAGAAGAAGAAGAAGAATGAGGAAAACAGAAAGAGGAGAATGTAGGAAGAAGAAGAGGAAGAAATAGAAGAGTGAGGTGAGGGACGTTTTCTTTTTCTTTTAATAATTTTCAGTTTCTTTTCTTTTGATGATTTTTCAATTTTTTTTAATTAAATTAATTAGTTAGCGGATGGATAGAAGGATAATAAGTGAAAATGATTGAGGGTATTTTTAAACTTTTATATAAATTTGGTCTCCCGTTATGAAGTTGTGGTTCCAATTAGTAATTTAAGCCCCAAAATCCATTCCCCCTGCAGCCCCAGGATTTCTTTAGAATCTAGACTGACTTGATACAGCGGAAACCCAATACAATATCGAGTTCTGTTCGTGGGCTACTACTGCTCAAGTGCTGAGCTATTTCTCTAGGGTTAGTTGTTTTTTTTCTAATCGCGTGGGTGTCGATCTTTTCTTCTTCCTATTCCAGGTACTTTTATGGTTTTCTCTATTCATTCCTACTCGATATTTTTGTTGTTTAAAATTGTTTTCTAGCTTTTATGGAAGTAATTGTATTTTGTTGTTGTTAACTTAGATTATTTCTTTTGCAGTTTTCTTGAATCTGTGACTGGACAGGGATGGGTGAGACTGGTAAACGGTCTAGTTTCCAGAGGGATAATAGGGATTATGATCGAGATGGAAGATGCCAAAACCGGAGGGATCAAGATGTGGATGACAGGTATCAGAAGAGACGGAGAGAAGATAAAAGGGATGATGAGTTGATTGTATATCGGATACTATGCCCCGATAATGTTATAGGAAGTGTTATTGGTAAAAGTGGTAAAGTCATTAACACAATTAGAGAAGACACTAGGTCAAAAATCAAGGTTGTAGACCCATTTCCTGGTGCTAAAGAAAGGGTGTTAACTATATATTGCTATGTTAGGGACAAGGATGATGTTGAGGTTGATGATGATGATGAAGACATGGAACCTCTTTGTGCTGCACAAGATGCCCTTTTAAGAGTTCATGGTGCCATTGCACATGCTTTGGCTACCGTTAGAGGTGTTGATAATAAAGGAAGAGATAAAGAACAGGCTCACATTCTTGTTCCAACTAGTCAAGCTGCTAATATCATTGGAAAATCTGGTGCAACAATCAATAAATTGAAAAGTAAGACAGGGGCATACATCAAAGTTTCACCCAAGGATACTTCGGATCCTACTCATTCATGTGCAATGGAGTTTGACAACTTTGTTTTGGTATGTAGATTCTCCTTGCTCATCTTTAACTTTTTACCAATTGCAAACTTTAAATTGGTACCAGTATATGAATTTTGCCCATCACTCTTCACTGTAGGTATTAGATGTCGGATAATAGGTTCACTTAACAGCTGGGTTTAATATAATAGCTCCACTTCTTCTAATAGTGAATATTATCGTTACTTTTGCTGCTGATATGGTCTCGTGTTACTATAAGGGATAGCTTACCATCTAGTTGACATGTAGGACTTCTTAGTGGTATCCCAGTATTAAACGAAGCTGACTATATAATCAAACATATTTGGAGATTTGAATTCTCTAGGTAATGATGGAAAATATCAAGATGAATGAAATTTATATTTTGGGTACCTTGCAGATTACTCACACACGAGCCTTCTTTTCATTACTGTGTGTGTAGATCACAGGTGATCCTGAAGCGGTGAAGAGGGCCCTGTTTGCAGTTTCTGCGATCATGTACAAGTTCACTGCAAAAGAAGTAGTCCCCCTCGAGGCTACGGTACCTGAAGTTGCCCCAAGTATAATCATTCCATCAGAGTTATCTATTTATCCTGGTGGTGGATTTTACCAGACTGCAGACTCTCTCATTCCTCCTAGATCTGTTTCCTCTTTTCTTGGTGCTTCACAGCATTTGCCCGAGCTTCATGGATTCACAGACACTGGAAGTAGCTGGCCAGCTTATTCACCTGGACTTCCTGTAGTATCTAGCTATGGTGGTTCATCACGAACTGAGGAGTTAAAAATAAGATTGCTGTGCCCGCGTGACAAAATTGGCCGTGTTATTGGCAGGGGAGGGAGTACAATTAAAAGTGCCAGGCAGGAAACAGGTGCTAATATCGAGGTTAATGATGCAAAGGAGGATCGAGAAGAGTGCCTTATTACTATTCTTTCGACAGAGGTCAGCCTCTTCTCTACACCTAACCTCTCATTTTTACCGTCTTTTCTGTTAATTTGAACGTGGCAGCTTTGTTGTGATTACATCATTTAATTGGCTATTCTGGTTCAATTCAATGGTACGATATCATGCCATCCTAATTTCTAACTATCTTAATGTTTGGCCGAGCAAATTAGATTCCCGAGAAACTTGTTGAGTTGTAGGCACAGACAGTTATCACTTATGATTTTTCTTTTCTTTTCTTTTCCACTCATTCTATTTATTTTTTTCCTTAATTCTTATTGGCAGTCCCCAGACGATCTTAAGTCCATGGCAGTTGAAGCTGTTTTAACTATGCAAGGAAAGATAAATGACATTGATAATAGTGATAGTGATATAAGCATTCGCCTGCTAGTTCCATCTAAGGTTATTGGATGCATTATTGGCAAAAGTGGTTCGATCATCAATGAAATACGTAAGAGAACTAAAGCTGACATCCGCATCTCAAAAAGTGAGAAGCCCAAGTGTGCCGACAGCAGGGATGAACTTGTTGAGGTTTGTGCTTTGTGTGTGGTTGCTCGAGTTTTTTTTACTTATATACTCGCTTAACTTATCTATGCCTTTTTGCATATTTAGGTTGCTGGAGAGGTCGCTAATGTGAGAGATGCACTTGTGCAAATAGTTTTGAGGCTGCGGGACGATGCCTTAAAGGATAAAGAAGGCAGTCGAAACCTTCCTACTGCTGATTCTATATACCGAGGCAGTGGCGGTTTGTCGTTACCTTCAGTCTTACCAAGTATTTCCCAAGTTTCTTCATTGGGTTTTGACCAGAGGGTAGAAAATGGAAGTGGCCTAGGCATGCTGTCCTCCAGCAATAACCTCTTTGCGTATGGATCCTTACCGGTATGCTTAATGCTCCTCTCTAGTCAACGTGTTTTGTTCATCTCAAGTTTATCCATGATTCTGTGCTCTTATCATGGAGGAGTCTCTAATCTTCGATGAAGTGTAATGTGCCTATTGACTTGTTGCCACTGTATTTGTGGCAACTTTATTTTCACTATGGATCTGCTGTTTCCAGTTCAGACTTCATATTTAGGTTTGCTAGTTCTCTAGGACGAGTTGGTATTTTACTATTTTTGTAGGGCATCGCATCTGATTGTTTCATTGCTCTCAAAGACTTCATGTTTGTATTTTTGTTAATATTTTCGATAGATGGTGTTTCCTGTTCACAAATGATGATGCTTATCTTTTTGAGTTAGCGGATCTAGCTGGCCTGGGTGCTCTGTTTTTCACATCCCTCTTCTGTCTATTTATAAAAGAAGACAACACATCAGTGCTCTTGTCATATCAATAACAATGCTTCGTATTTTTTTCCTTAATATTCATTCTTATTCAATCCTGTTGGACAAGCCTCTCAATATAACGCATAGTAGCATAGGGCTTAAAGAAAAATGTATCCTCAGAAAGAAGGGAAAAAAACAACTCAGCGAGTGCTGAAGGGTCGATACAGTTATACCGGCATTTCTTACATTTTTTATTTTTTTATATAACGGTTGTGTTTGCTTTTTTTGAAGGTTGGAGAGAGTGCCTACGGATCTTTTTCTTCATGTTCAGCTAAGCCATTTTCGGGGTTTGTCTTACATACTTGGGTTCCACAGTATAATGTTTCTGTTGTTGTTATTTCATGTGTGCTTCATCTCTATTATGTCTGTGTGTAGATTGGCGCAACGCTCAGCTCTGGAAATATTGATCCCTTCAGATGCGGTCGGTAAAGTGATGGGCAGACGTGGGGCAAACTTAGCGAACATTATGAGGGTAAGTTCTCCTTTGAGGATCTGTTATAATTTTCTTGTGTGTATTTACTTTTTGCGTGTTTTCAGGCTGCACATTACACTCACGGGAAAAATATTGGATAATGCGAATCCTATGATTTTATTGAGAGCAGTGCTAAACCTAGGTTGTATTTTGCTTTGACACCAATAATTGCACTTCTAAACGTGTTGAAATATTCCACACCCTTCTTCGCCTTCGATTTTAAAGGCCCAGTGCGTAATACATAAAATTACTCCAGATAAGGCAATTTCTCTCACTTGCATCAAATGACTTTTTCCCAGTTCCTACACAACTTGGGTCGGTAGAGGTTATCTTACGCAAGCGAGCCTTGTTTTAACACATTAAGTCGCAACACTAAGTTTGGTTGAGTACTGCTTACTCCTTGATCCGAAGTGGCAAATCTGATGATAGTCCTATTGCAGAGGTGGCTTCACAGTAAGCTCTCCTTACCTGCACTCTAAGCTGAATCCACTTCACCTTGTAAACTTCCCATATCTGCTCCCTGAACTCAGTCTATTTATCACAACTCAATGGCAACGCCCTTCTGTATATGCCTTACAAGTCCAACTAAGACACCCCTCAATACATGATTTTGAAATATACACAAGTGTGTTTTTTCTCATCATCTCAGTTTCCTGGTTATGGACACGTAGTCACTCTAACATGCTGATTTTTGCCAGTTCCGTTTTTATTTATATATCCTGTTTCGTAGGATTAAGTGGACTAGTGAGAACTGGTTTCTGTTCTCTGAGTCAATCCTCCGTTCTATTACATATTCATCATGCTAATTAGCCCTCTTGGCCTACTAGGATTTGTCTTTGGCCTCTCTTTAATACCATTGTTCCCGTGTTCGTTATATTCTTCGACCCCTTTCTCCATGACCTTGCACCGTTGGCATCTCATCCAGTTCTGATTTCTTTCGTGATACATTCTTGTTTTTGAGTCAGATTTCCGGAGCATTCATAGAGGTTCTGGATTCCAAATCCTCGCGAGGGGATCGTGTGGCTCAGATCTCTGGCACACCAGAAGAGAAGCGTTCAGCGGAGAACTTAATTCAAGCATTCATAATGGCTACCTGAGGTTTATTAATGCTTCCTCCTTATTATACGAGGTGATCTGTAGTGTTAATTTTGGAGCTCTCAACTCTCGAGCTTTCCTCTTCGTAATTCCTTTTAGGTTGCTCCATGTGAAATTTGTGTCCTAGGCTTCCTTCAGTAGGAGCTTCCGTTCTTTCATCCTCCGTACAAGCTGAGTTGCGATTGTCTTTGAAGATTCAGCCGGCTTACCTTTTGGAATCTAGTAGTAGTTTCTGCGTTGCTAATTCTGTTCTTCGTCACCAGCATCTTAGAACTTTATTTAGGATCTTTCTTCCCTGTATTGGTGCTTTATCTTGCCGTACATCTTGATTCCAGTTGTTTAGTGCCTAAAAATATGCAATCACCTGAATAACCTCGATTTGATTCAAAAACGGGTACTCACAGATATATGTTTATTTTTCTCGTCACAACTAATCCTTGGCTTTTGGTGAGTATTATTTCTTCTCTATCAACATTGTATGGTGATTATCTCTCTTTTTTTGTTATTCTGATTCCTTCACCTGTACCCCAACTTAAGCAAATAGGGTAACTTGCTGAATCTAGAATGACACAAAGTTGGAATCTGACTTCAAAACTCTATGTGCTATCCTGGCTCCCTCTTGTAGATCCCATTTCAGTTTGAGGGGAACCAGGATGTTAAAATCTGCTGATTATAGAGTTTTTTCTTATCTATACGATGTTTGATGTCTCTTCATTGAGCAGGATATCTCGATTTGGGCTTATTAGCCAATTTCCTGCGAATCATTAGTTCTTAGCCTTTTCAATTGTATAGTCCATTGTACAGCTTCTGTGTCTTAGTTAAAGAACCTTTCGAATACTGCATTTTAGATGTGTTCGTCTGTGTATTTTGTGCTTGATATATGCACTTCTAGGTTTGCTTCAAAGCTTGTCTTTCGTCCTACATGATTAACCAAAATCTAACTCCGTTACTTAGTGTACTCAAGAAGCAGCTAATCCATTCTATTTATTTTATGGTTAGGTCAATGAGCCAGATCATGTTTGCTTCTTATGCATCTGATTTTTTTACCTTAACAGACTCAAATAAAGATTTTATGCGTTACTGTGCAGAAGTCTTACTAATATCTGAATGTAAATGAATTTAAATTTTGTCTTGTTGGAACGTTTTCTTTGGAATCTTGCTTCAAGTTTGTCTGTGATATGTATATATCTATTTATTTTATTTTTTTAAATGGCTTCTGCACCAAATGTATGCTTCTAGAATCTAGATATGAAGACAAATGTCCAGTAAATTATAAAAACGGATTAGGGAGTGGTGGTGTTGTAGATAAAGTTAAGGCCGTCCATTATGGGAGGTAAAAGTGGGTAAAATGGCGTAGAAATATCTGTTAGTACCTGTTATTTGGCCACAAATGGTAGTCAAGTTTCCAGTCTTATTCTGTCTAATCTTTTTGAGTTGTTTACAATGTGTATTTTGTAATGAATTCCCGTCATGTCCGAGGAGATCTCCTTGTTAGTTAGCAGAATGAAATTTTGTTATCATCATGTGATCTAAATCCAACACATCGGACAACCACTTTTCCATTTTCTGAATTGTCAGCGAATTCTTGTTTTGCTGCTGATAGCTATTGGGAAGGTGACGTTTTCTCCAAGTTATATAAGAGAATTAAGAGCATCTGAGCGTATGTATGTATCCACTATTTTTCCTCGCGTCATTAGGGGCTACTCGAAAAGAATTAGGGGTCACACTATAAGATAAAAAAGGTCACCCAAGCGTAATAAGTGGTCATCCCTTAAACGAGTAAGCCGTATTGGCGAAACTACCCCTTTACAATCGAAAGTTAAGGACACAAATTAATTTCTGATTGTAGTGGTTCAATCCTCGACGTGCCAAGGCTCGATGATGGTTCGGTGGTGGTTCCATGGTGGTCAGTGCATATGGTTTGGAGTTTTTGGCTGATGAATATTCGGAGGTTATATCCTTAACTTATCATCCGATTGTAAAAATTCCAAAAAATAAAAATTATGAGTTTTTTCGAAAATCAGAATTTTGGGCCACTCTACATTCGGAGGTTTAGCAAACCAAATATCTCCCGATTATGGTGGTTCCAAGGCTCATGATGGCTCGAAATGCCAAGGCTCGTGGTGGTTCCAAGGTGGCTAATGCATATGGTTTGGAGTTTGTGGCCAAGGAATATTCGGGAGTAAAAGCTTTTACATAGCTTCCGAATGTAACAATTCCAAAACAACCAATCATTAGTTTTTTTCGAAAATCAAAACTTTGGGCCATACACATTAGGAAGTTTGTCAAGCCAAATATCTCCCGATTGTTACAATCGGAAGCTAAGTAAAAGCTCTTAATCCCGAATGTAAAGTGGCCACAAAATCCAAGTCATTAGGTTTTGCCTCCTTGCACCCACTTTGGAACCACCAAGAGCCTTGGAAATTCGAGTCTTGCACGCACTATAATCGGGAGTAAAAGCTTTTACTTAGCTTCCGAATGTAACAATTACAAAATCTCCAAAGATTAGTGTTTTTTGAAATTCAGAATTTTGGGCCAATATATATTCGGGAGTTTGTCAAGCCAAATATCTCCCGATTGTTACACTCGGAAGATAAGTAGAAGCTCTTACTCCCAAATGTAAAGTGGCCACAAAATCAAAACCATATGCATTGACACCGTGGAACCACCAACGAACCACCATGGAGCCTTGACACGTCGAGGCTTGAACCATTACAATCGGAAGTTAAATTATGTCCTTAACTCCCGAATGTTCATCGGCCAAAACTCCAACCCATATGCATGGAACCACCACCGAACCACCATGGAGTCTTGGAACGTCGAGGATTGAACCACTACAATCGGAAGTTAAGGATGACCAATTATTATGTTTGGGTGATTTTTTTTGTCTTTTAGTGTGGCCCATGATTCTTTTAGGGTGGCCCCTAATGACGCGAGGCTATTTTTCCCAGAAATAAATTCATCTTTTCTTTCGGGTATAGAGTAGAGCTGGCAACCCAGCTGAAAGCCGCGGGTTTACCCGTGCCTGTCCCGTGAAAACCCGAACCCGACTCGGCTGGTTTCTAAACAAGTCGGGTTCGGGTTGGAGAAATGGTGGCCCGTCAAGAAACGGGTTAACCCTGCCCGGACCGTAAAACAACGGGTTAACCCGTTAACCCGCACATTCACTTCTGCCGCGTGTCCCTCCCATTTACTATACGTGTCTCCTCTCCTGCCATGGGTATAAAAACAGAAAATACGCTAATTATTTCGTCTTCTCCGTCCGCAGCGGCAGCCTCTGTTCACAGACACAATTCTTTCGTCTTCTCCGTCTGCTTTCTAGGTCTTCGATCTTGATCTGTATAGCATGAATTGATTTGTATAGGATGAATTGATTGGTATTGATGTTCTTCTTCTTTTTATCATGATTTGTTATGATTTAGTTGCATACTTGCATAGATAGAAAGATTATTTGCAGGTGTAAAAATTGATTGTTTGGAGTTTAGTTTTGTACTTAATTTGATGAAATTAAGAAGGGACTGTGGCTAGGTAAGAAGATGAAATTTGATGTTATATTATTGGGTTATTAGATGAAATTCTATCAATTTATTTGCTTAATTTCATGAATGGAGTTTGGGTTTTTGTTTATTTGCAATCACTAGGGTTTCTTGGTCGGTAAATTGTAATTTAGAATGAACAAACTGATTTAAGTCATTTGGTTACAAACTTACAATGTTGCTCTTCAGTTGTATTTGTAATTTTGTTTAGCATAATTTTGTCTTTATCCAGGATGTCAAGTGTGCAAGAACATTATAATGATGTTATGAGTAGTGAGGGTGAGGATAATGATGTTGAGATGGTAGATTCCGAGAATGTCTCTGCAACTGTTGGTTGTGCACCTGCACCTGTTTCAATTGGATTGAAAGGAAACAATTCAAAGAAATCTAGACTTAGGAGTTAGGTCTGATTCTAGTTGGTTTGATTAAGGTTTTGAGATGTAATTTGGGTGGATTTGTTTGAATTTCACATGTTTTAGTTTATTGTATGATTGTAATTGGTGATGATTATATATACAAGTTCTGTTTGATTTGGTCATGTTGTTCAGTTTTTAGTTCAGATCCATGATTTACTTGTTCCAGGTATTCGTATTCAACAGTTTTGCTTGTGAAATTGAAATAATGGTAATGGTATGGCTTGGAATTGAATGAGCAGTTTAGAGTTTGCTTGTGAAATTGAGATGGCCTGAATGTGGCCGGAAATAGCCCAGAAATCGGTTTTTGGCGAGTTGACTCAACAAAAACCAGTTAACCCGTGAGCACCTGTGAACCCGCGAGTTTTACCCGGGACGGGCGCGGGTGGATAAATGACCACCCTGAAGAATTTCAACCCGCGAGCTCAGACTTATATTAACCCGTAACCCGCGGATTGGTCACAAGCCAGACCCGTCCCGCCCGTTTGCCAGCTCTAGTATAGAGCGATGGTAGTCTCCAAGTGGGACTTAAAAGGCTTCATTGGATCCGAGTCCAACGGCAATGACGTAAGTAACGGGGCAAGATATGCACATGACCTGGAAATCTGATGAGTGACAGTGTCACGTTTCCCAAAACTATATTTGAGTTGATGCTTACGAGGTAAGAAAAGTAAGTAGTTATCTACTTATCCTTCCAATTTGGAGTTGGACACGAGTGTGTATTTGGTTCTCACCTTATGAGAATGTGAAATTACGCGGATAACCCCTTACGACTCCCCCGATTGGGCAGCATCGATGCTCAACATTAAAGAAACAGATGGGTAATTTTGGAATTTGAAAAATTTGTTGTCATCAATAATTATGGTTAGTAGTTAAACTAAAGAGTTGGGATTTATGGGAATCACAATTCATTTCATGGATGCTCCTTGGTAAACTAAAAATCCAAAACTCCCCTGACAACGAAACCTGAAAACCTTTTAATTGCTAAACTGTTCGTCTGTGTAAATACGAAATCTTAGTTGATGTACAACACTTTAAGGTTGTAAGAAGACGAACAACAAAAGCTGATTTTTCATTTCGATGGCAGCAACCAAGAAATCTTTGCAATTTGTGTTGAAAAGTATTAGCAAAGGTAGGAGGAGCTTGAGTGCTCTCCCTCAAGGAAACCCTTCTTCTTCTCAACATCTCATCAACCTTGAATATCAATATAGTGCTCACAAGTGAGTCTTAATATCTCTCTTTTTCATTGATCGAAAAATCTCATGTTTTATCATACTAATTTATATTATATTACAAGCTTCCATCTTTATATTGTTTGGGTTTCTTATATCTAATTTTATTGCTCCAATAATTTCCAATTATTGGGTTTGTTTAATTTTCACTAGCTATTTGTTTTGGATTCAACAATAGGTTTGCTGAACTAAAACAGTATATGGGTCTCTCTTCTCTTCTATCCTTTGTCATCTCAACCATTTTTCCGGTACACCATCTAGGCGGTTGTAACTGTTTCTATCTATTGATAAACTTTCTCACTCTTACACTTCCGAGTTCCATTAATGATCACAAGAAATATGGAGCTATCCAGAGATTTTTTATTTTTTTATTTTTATTGCTGTTATGTTGAATCATATTGAGGTATTTCGAACTATTAGGTGGTTTTTAAATCCAACACATGATGTATGCAACGTTTATCCACTGACTTAATTGCTTACGTTAACAATTTCTGTTTGGTGCCATGGATAGCTTCATTACAATTTCATCTGTCATGACAAACGCCAAAGAGTTCCACCCTATTTTAACATTTAGAGGTGTATGCTCCATTTTTACGTTTACTCCTGTTCGAATAAGTAGTTTCTTTTTTGTAGCAATTATATTGTCTTTCCTCGGTAGTTTACGATTAACTTTAATCACTTGGACATGTAATTCGCAGTTATCACCCAATTCCGGTGGTATTTTCACATGGAAGGGGTTCATGTATATGGGATCCCGAAGGCAACAGATATCTTGATTTCCTTTCTGCCTATTCTGCAGTTAATCAGGTAAATAGTTCAATCATTCAGATTCAACTGTAATGGAACATTTAAGCCTGCAATTGTGCATCTGTTTTACAAGTTTAGCTGTAACAGGGTCATTGCCATCCCAAGGTCATGAAGGCATTAGTTGAGCAAGCAGGAAAGCTCACTCTAAGTTCCAGAGCGTTTTATAATGATAAATTCCCAGTACTTGCTGAGAGTCTAACAAATTTGTTCGGCTATGAGATGGTTTTACCCATGAATACTGGGGCTGAAGGTGTAGAAACAGCGTTGAAATTGGCGAGAAAATGGGGTTATGAGAAGAAAAACATTCCAAAGGATGCGGTAAGAATCATCCATTAAGAATATATGATTGACAGAAGAACATCTTTGTTTCAATTGGGAGATTGTCTTCTAGATGGGAGAATTTCAAAAGGGACCATGACCATGTCAGGCTTTCAGTTGCAGCAATTTACATGTATTAGTGCTTTTTGTTAGCTTAAAAAGTCTAGTGATTTCTAACAAATGTTTTATAGGTGCAAGTTTGAGATCGCTGGTTTGATCTATACTTACAGATAGTCTCGATTCGGGCCTGATAGATAATGAGTCATACTTGACGGATATTTGGTCACCTTTTTAGTTGCTTTACTGGCTTTATAGATTTGAAATTGCGTTATCTAGATGAAATTAGAAATCAATTGTCCTATTTTAATCCGACAAATGTGCAGGCTATTATTGTCTCATGTTGTGGCTGTTTTCATGGACGTACCATGGCTGTGATATCTATGAGCTGTGACAATGATGCAACTCGTGGTTTTGGGCCACTATTGCCTGGCCATCTTAAAGTTGATTTTGGTGATGCAAATGCACTTGAAAAGATTTTTCAAGGTATGAGAGTAGGAAGTGTGCTCCGTCGTGTTGATTGCTTGTTTATCTTTTACGTCAAGTCTGCGCTCCATGTTGGTGGACCATAAATACTTAGTTCAAAAGTTTGTGTATGAGAAGTCCCTTGGCTACACAATTGTTCTATGGTATTTAAATTCTGAACAATGCGTTTACGTGCTTCATTTTGGGCCTGCAGAAAACGGTGATCGGATAGCTGGATTTTTATTTGAACCTATTCAAGGAGAGGCTGGGGTATGTTAGCCAGGAACTTAAAGTAGTCTTGTAATTCATTATTCAATTTTATTTTATTTTTTGATTGGTAAAACACTCTTGTTCACTAGTTGTTGGGATCAGAATCTTAGTCAAACAGACTGCAAGTCAGAAATTTGGAATACCTTTTTTCTAAGCTGAACAAAGTTTCAGTGTCTTGAATCTCAGTTTTATGTATTATCCATATCATCAAATTAAATCATATTAATGCAGGAAAAATTGCTTGCCCGGTCCTGTTTTTCATGTTGAAAGTACCTCGGAGAACGTATATACTAAAATGCATCCTTGTGTTTATATCCAGGTTATAATTCCACCAGATGGTTATCTAAAGGCTGTCCGAGCCCTATGCTCAAAGTACAATGTTCTAATGATCGCCGATGAAATACAAACCGGTATAGGTCGAACAGGAAAACTACTGGCATGTGAATGGGAAGATATTAGGCCAGATGTTGTGGTGATATTTTCTTCTTTGTTTGATCATATTCTTCATCTTTATAAGTGTTGAAAGTACAAACATGTCTACCTTGTTAGATTAAGCTGGCTTCGATAAGAAAAGTTTTAATGTGGTTATGTTGTATCCTGGTTCTTGGATGATTCCAGATTCAATAAAATAGGTTTTACTTGTTTAATTTTCGGGACAGACATACATGATGATTGTAAATGTATTTGTAGGATTATTTTCTCGTGGGACCATCTTGTCACTTTTTCTGTAGATAGTTTAGTTCTTTCATAAATTTTTTCCCTCCTGTACGTCTTATAAGACAATTAGGTAATCAAATCTCTTAGAAGAAATGGATTATCTCCAAGAGTTGGATGGAGAAATAGGTACCTACTGTGAGAGCAGAGGGTATAGGCGAATAGTATAAGAAATGGATAAAGCAGTTTAGTTCACAAATGAAATTTGAGATTTAGGTAGGACATTATGATCAATACTATATGGAGAAACTTTTCTCAACTTCTGAAAACAAATAGCAGTTCTCCTGAAGCATCTGGCTTATACCTATGATTTTTATGCTGGTGTACTAATGTGCCAAGCGATCTATGGTTTTAACTCTATTAACATTTTTCTGTACTTGTCTTCAGATACTAGGCAAAGCGCTAGGTGCTGGAGTGGTGCCTGTAAGTGCGGTTCTCGCAGACAAGGATGTAATGCTATGTATTAAGCCAGGGGAACATGGAAGGTAGCAGAAAATTATTTATATTCTGAATAAAAATTGTAGCACTACCTCATCATAAAGGAAAATTGCACTTTTGTTTGCATAAATTTGATGTTTTGCTTCTGATTTGAATTTTTCAGCACATTCGGGGGCAATCCTTTGGCGAGTGCAGTTGCTATTGCCTCACTAGATGTTATCAGTGATGAGGGACTTACTGAGAGGTACAAGATCTTAATTCCATTGAACTTCTATAAGACGAATGGAGGAAGAAAGTTGATTATATAATTAGCTAGAACTGTTGTATAATGTAACATTAAATTTACCTCTGTGCGAGAAAACCTTCAATTTATACACACTTGCTTCTAGAAATTCTCAGATGTATTAAAACAGTGTTGTAGTTGACTCTGCATCTTTGCGCAGGGCTGCTAAGATGGGAGAGGAATTTAGGCAACAACTAAAGAAAGTACAGGAGAAATTCCCCGAAATAATAACGGAAGTACGAGGAAAAGGTTTGCTGAACGCAGTGGAGCTTAATAGCAACGCATTGCTCCCTGCCACTGCTTATGACATCTGTCTTCAGCTTAAAGAAAGAGGAATTCTTGCTAAGCCAACACACAATACAATAATTCGTTTAGCTCCTCCTCTCTGCATAAGGTAATCTTTCAATTCCTGCTATTATTTCATTTTCGTATAGCTACTTTTTTATTTGAAGGAAAAAGAGAAAAACATCATGGTACCGTTGTCACCTTATTTTGAATCATCGGGACATATATGAATTTATCACATACATAATATATTTATTTTAATCCTTTACAGTTCCGAGGAGCTCCAAGAAGCCTCTAAGGCACTATCTGATGTTCTAGAGATTGACTTACCAAAACTGAAGAAGCAGAAGCCAGAAGTAGACCAGTCACCTGTTTCTCAAGTTTGTGATCGATGTGGGCGAAATACACAGTGATTTTTAGATACAGTTCTTAGAATCCTATGCACGTTTTCCCTCCATATTTAGTAGAGACACGAGTTAATAGCTTGGAAGCTCTGTGTACCTCGATAAGATTAGCTTAGTCCAATACTTGAGGCCTTGCCTCAACCGTTGGTCATTGAAGATCATATCAGTGTAGGTTAGTGTTTCTTTGTTAGAGAGATGGAATAAAATGGTTCCATAATGTGTAATCTTACCTCCATTTGTATATGCACTCGGTTGAAGTTTTTCATGTTTGCATTTGCATTGCTATAATGCAAGTTTCATGAAAATCAGATCTTTTGTCAAAGTAGCATTTTGGCAACAGATCGGTGTGTGTTATGAAGACCATACTTTCCAGAGAGCATTTGTGACGTTGGAAGAATCTAAGGTTGCCATTGTATTTGTTCAAGAAGTGGTTCCGTCTTAATAGTAAATTAGGGATTTAACTGGCAATCTAATTGTAAACCAAACCAAATCAAACATGTTTTTTCATTTCAATTCGGCTTGTTGGTTATCATTTTGTGTCCAAAGTTGGTGTGTGGTGCGGCTTTACCTAATAATATGTGCCGTTATTTAATAACTACCTTTCAAGAAATATCAGTACTTAAATTTAGAAAAGCCAAAATTAAATTCTAATTAGCAGGAAAAGGAAAAATAGAGTTAGAAAACTTCATCGGTGGTGGTTGTATGTCTGCCCGTTAGCTTCAATTCCCTACTCTTTTAACCTTGGAATCAAATATATTCATCAAGAACAACAAAGAAGAGCAAACTAGAGTTTTCTTTTAAAACTAGAATTTTTTACAAGTTTCATGGCCAGCAGTAAAAATGGAGACAGAGCTAGACAACATGGAGAACGTACATGCATGCGGGCCTGAAATCCAAAACAACTCGTGTTCAGGAAGTATTGGAGGAGACGTAGACATTGACGGGGATCTCAGGTATACAAGTTTGAAAGATATCATTCCAGATTCGTCATCGACTCCGATGTGCCTCAACAGTGATGGAAATTTCGATTCATCCAATATTTCAATTAGGAACCAATTGGTTAAACAGGCAGCTTCGGCGTATCTTCAGTCGGCGATGATACTTGGAAGCCCAAATCAGAGTTGGGTTGGGAGGGTAAGAAGGAAGATACATAATAAAGCTGCATGTTTTTCATTGTGGCGTATTTACGTAGCAAACCCAATCAGAGCATGCTTTTGGCAAATATTTCAAATTGTAGGACACTTGGTTTTTCAAATTGGCGGTGTTTGGTGCAGTAACAGCAGACCTTCAATTGCTTGAACTTTCATTCTTGCCAATTGCGGTCGAATAGACAAGACCGACGGGTGATGTATCTAATTTATCTCTCCACTGCATACCCGGTTCATGTCTTCTTCCTTAGTTTTTTTATTATTTTTTCTAATTTTTCTTTTTAAATCTCTCGTGTAAATGTAGATACTAACGGGAAAACTTGTATATTCCAATTAATGTTAAATGCTAGTTAAGTATTTTTTATATTACTTTTTATAGTATGATAGAATACACAAATCTCCTACCGTTTCTTTGATACTACCTCCGTTTCTGGAAAAAATGTACATTCATTTTTTTTTATTTTAGCCTAAAAATAGACCAAATTAAAAAAGTGAAAGTAACATTTTTTCAGAAATGGAGGGAGTATATGATATGAATGCCTACATCATATATGAATACATTAAGGATAAAAATCATGAGAAAATAGTCTTGTTTAGAGATGAAAGTGATAATACAGGGACAACTTTGAACTCTGTTGGACATTGCCGATTTAAAACGGTGACACATCCCGTTGTAACACCAGTACTACCCGATTGACCCATACCTTCAACGATCATGGGTAAGTTATATCCATACACAAGACTAACATCATAGACGATTTAACTACCTAGACCTATTATGAATTCCGCTAGTGTTGCCGGTGGTGTTGCTCCTGCTTTGTTACATTTTATTTGACCTGATCCACAGTCAGTATTTTGTTGTTGTTGTTGTTGTTGTGAAGCATGAGAAACGGAAAGAACATGCCTAGCTAGTTATTACATGTGGGTATCTTGTATCCATAGAGTCATCTGATAGAATTTGGTTGATAAAATGTGAGATTGCCTGGTCCCATATTATTGTTAATAAGTTTCATGCTTGGCTTCCGTCTGCTGCATGGTTTGCCAGACCATCTGCTACTTGATTCCCTTATATGTTGTGTTTGTATAGCACAATGAGCAATTCGGTGCATTCTCTATTTAATTTCGGCAATGATTTCTGCAATATACCACGGAGCTTCGATCTCCGTTTTTAGGAAGCACGTCAAATTTTCCGACTCCGTTTCAAAGATAACTTTTGTCCATTGTCTCTCCGTTGTTGTCCTTGATGCGAAGAGAGTTGCCCACATTTCGGTTATTAGCGTTGTAGTTATTCCTAGAGGCTGCGAGAGCCATCACAGTTTGAGCACTCGAATCCCTGGAAATAAAACCTGCTCCCGCCATTCCTGGATGTCCCTTAGCAGTCCCATCCGTGTTGATATTTATCCAATTCGGTTCGGGTCTGGTCCAACATGTTAATATCGTTGTTATTTCTCTGATATTTGTTGGAGTGTCCCTGGATGGTGGGTCGCCAGGTAAAACCGGGGAAAAAACCTTTTTCGCCAATTCAAATTCTTGTTGTTGCCTCAAGGTCTGTGCCAGGATGTTGTCCAGGGGTACATGGTGTTGTTTGAACACCAATTCATTTATGGACGTCCAGAGGTTCCAGAAAAGAAAACAGAAAGCTGATATAGATGG
The DNA here is from genome assembly GCF_003573695.1 of Papaver somniferum. Taxonomy (NCBI): domain Eukaryota; kingdom Viridiplantae; phylum Streptophyta; class Magnoliopsida; order Ranunculales; family Papaveraceae; genus Papaver; species Papaver somniferum. The sequence goes on from NC_039358.1 coordinate 101,997,240, forward strand.
GGTATGTCTAGCGTCTTACAAAATTTGTGAAATGGTAGTTTGATTGTTTATACTGATATGGGAGTTGAGGTTGGTTTGGTTTGTTAATAGGCGAGATAACAGGTTGTTCCATGCAGTTGTTGCTATTTGGCAGTGAATAAGCATGTGCTCCGCTATTTTTGGTTCGGCGTTGCACCGGGGTCATTGGTTGGAATTGGTGAGGTTGATATGGTGTAGAATGGAAAAAGTCGGAAGATCTTCATTTATAGATTTCCACAAGAAAAGCTGAATTTTTGGTGGACATGGTAAGTTCCACAAGAATTTGGTGGGTGGGAGGGGGTTTAAGTGGTAATGGATGGTTGTCTTGTTGTGTTAGACAATTATACCTGGTGGTAGTGGTGTATTTTCCAAACTTTGAGTGTGGCCAGAGGATCTTATCTGGAGGCGTGTCTAGGGGAAGGTGGATGTTTATGATGTGTTGGACAATAACAGGTTGGAGGTGGTTCAGTTGTTCATGATTCCAGATATGGGTGAAAGGGTCAATGAGGTCAGCTACAGATTGGATTGGGTAGCATTGGGCCGGGTCAAGGTTTTGAGATTGAGGTATCCGATTTGCTTGTATAGGTGTGTCTAAACCGTTACCAATGCGATGGAAGATGAGCTGTTATAGGGTCGGTATGAAGGACACCATTTGTTTCCATTGTTGGCTGGAGGAGGAAGGAATCAGTGTGTTTTCTTGGATAATCGGTTGATTTTGCAAATATTTCTCATTGTATAATCTGGTGCAAATAGAATTAGGGTGGTCGTGTATGTTCTAGATTCTCTTCACGAGCAAGGCTTTATTGTGATGGCTACTTTTCCTTATGCCGAGACCTCTTTTTGCTCGGGTTTTTTAGTTTGGTCCATCCTAATGGGTGGAGTTTATTGACTGATGAATCATGACCCCAAAAGAAATTCCTAGCTATCCGATATGTCTGTATATATATATATGGGTGGGGAATAACTGTGTTTGCATAAGATGATTTGAGGTAGGTATCAATGAAGTTTTATTGAGTACTAACTTTCCTGCTTGATTAAGGCACCTGGTCATCCATCCTTGAGTCTTTATCGCCAAACGTTGAAGCAATGGATAGAAAATGTGACTAGAGGTTCTCCCGTGTTTGAAATGTACTCCCGAGTATATTGGTGGGGTTAACGAAGCTGGCATGTCAAAGAATTTTTGAATAGCGTCCAACTGATGTTGTTGCAGTCTTGGATGGTGAATTATTGTTGATTTTGCTGTGTTGATTTCTTGGCCTACTGAAGAGATGTAGGATTGAAGTAGTCTCTTGAGGTGATAATTGCTTTCACGGGATGCTTTGTAAGTGATTAGGAGGTCGTCGGCATACATCAAATGCAATATAGGTGGAGCTTTTTGAGAAATATTTATCTCTCTTACAAGATTTTGAGCTTCCAAACTGCCTAGTTTATCGAAAGGATTTCTACACATATTATAAAAAATATAAGAAGATGGAGGATCTCCCTGTCGAATGTCTCTCGTAGGGGTGATGTATCCGTGAGGGTTACCATTAATGTTAATTGAGTGTTTACCAATTCCTTATTAGATAGTAACGTTCTTACTTTGAAGAAAAATGTCAAAGTAAGAATTATATCATGTACACAAATGCAAGACGCCATCATTAGTCAATAATTGATCAAGTAAAGGTTATACTGCCAAGACATTAGCCTCTTAAATCTATCTCCAGATGACATTTTATCACAACTAAATGTTTAAATTAGATGTTCTTTTAAAAAAAAATTGGGTCAAAGGCCTAAGGATATATTAAAGTATAAGCCTCGAAGAGGTCTACTACCTATAATCCCGGGTAGCTAGGAAAAAAAGAAAGAAAAATTCTCCCATCCGATGCTGATGAGTTTCGAATTCAGGTCGTTGATATCATCACCCAACAACTTTATCACTGTACCACAGTGACATCTGCCTAACTCGGATTCTTAAATGTTATTATTTGTACTTATACAAAAAGTTAATGTGGTGATTTAGGTTGGAAACCTGAAACGAAGAAAGGGGATTTAAATGAAAAATAACTTAGCCTAAGCTCGATTAACTCCTAAGCAATCTTATAGTTTTCAGGCTTCCATTTTCGATTCTTAGGTGAGTATTATACTCTCTTTGGAGTGAGAAAACTTTCTCATGATTTTTTGGTAGACGTTTGAGCATCAACTGACCTCCTATAAATTTTGAAGGCCATGTAATTTATAAATTTTTTTCTCTATTTTTAAATATTTTATTTTATAAACACTTACATTTACTTTTTGAATCAGTTTTACAAAATTTAAAAGAAAAATTATTCATACTCTAACTTTTAAGCAATTTCGCAGCCAAGCAATTTCGTAGTACATACTCCAGTAACAATGATTATGTTGGAATCAACCCGTGACTTCAATTATGTGCATTTGAACTTTAAAGTAGAGGTAACAAGTTTGGATACAATTAATAATGATTTTTATTTTTGTATTTCTTTCAACATATTGCTTACTAGTGTCATTGGATAGCTTTATTGGATGCACTTGATTAATACCATTGATTTGTAACAATCTTGGACATACATGACTCAGAGAAGATTTAAAACCAGCGATTTGAAAGAAATCTCAATAACAATTCTATTAACGGATACACATATATCACCATCGAAAATTAACAGTAATTCAAGATTATGTTAGTTAACAATCTCTAACAGAAATCTAATTAATAGACTAACTGAAGTATATCAAAGTACTTTCCCTTGTCCAGAACTGAATACTCTTAGGATTAAACCGCTATACAAAATCTATAGGAACTTCGTATAGTTGAGATCAAGCAACTAAACTTATAGTTCACCTAGTTCCGTTTGTATCCCTGCGCCTCCAACTTGCAATAAGTCACGCACTTGGAACAATTCCTTTGGTTCGTATTCCAAACAGTAAAGGAACAACAAATCTGTTCGGTAACAACTCTTTTCAACCAAGTGATATGAGTTTGACAAAAGGCTCTTCCTTTTATCCCAATAAACTCCTTTGTCAGGTCCTTAGATCTATCTTTTTAACAACTACCAAAGTAATTGTTAAGATTATACAATCAATACTTTTAGTCACAAAGAATTGTATTGACGCCGATCTACTCAACTAATCAATCCAATCTATCACAAAGATAAACCGATTATAGTTGGATCCTTTTCCAGCCGAAACAAGTTTTGTGCACACTAAAGATTATGAACCCAAATATCTTCCTTGTCTTCAAATCTTCTTTGATCTTCAATAAACATCTGCACACAAACAACTTGAATCTCATGTGATCAATCACACACAGAACAGAGTCTGTTAACAATGGATTATCACAAGACGTCTTTAGATCTACAAACAATCTAAAGTCCCCGTCGAAACTTCGATCTAGTTTGAGTGAATCTTATATCAGAAGTGAAGATTCTCAAGCATAAACAAACTAGGTGCAATCAAATTTGAACCACTGTTAATCAATCAAATCAATCGAAAACTAATAATAAACTGCAATTATCTAGTTTCCCACCAACGGTACTAATAGAGCTTTCAATCCCAAAAAAGCCTTAAACTGAGCAGCTGTAAGAGATTTCGCCTAATTAGGTTTCTTTCCTCTCCGAATAGGCAACTCCACCAGTAACAACACAAATAGGTAGTTTTGCTGGCTCTGAGGATTAGTTTGCTCGAAATGCAAACTTCAATATTTATAAACAAGGAAGTATGGACACCAAGGAATTTCCAAAACCGAATATTCTCAAAGATATGCAATAAAGCCAAAATCGGTTTTCATAATTCCTGGAAATGCTCTGCCCAATTAATGACCGAAATTTCAGTAGAAAATCTCCAACTAGTAAATGCACATTATGAATTTTTATTTTCTAAAGATATGCATTTTAATTGCTGGAAATTAAAAGCATATAAAAACTAAAAACCTTAATTAAATGATTCTCAATTTATTTCGATCCGGGATTCTCCTTTAGCTATTAAGGAATATATTTGAACAATAAAAGATAAGAGTTACTGCACATGTTCAAAGTATGTCGACATCTTTACTTTGTAAATACTTTTTCATATTTACAATCTTGGAACTGATTTGTCACACTTCCAAACAAGTTTAGAATTGGTTCATCTGACTTCCAAGAACTATGTGATTGATTATCCTATCAAATCACCATTAGTGGGTTTCACGGTTCTACGTCAACATAAAGTTTCGGTTCTACCTCCAAGTGGATACTAGGATCGGTTACACTAGTTACCATAAAATGGCTAACTAAGTACTAGGATCGGTTACCACTTCTTATGGTAAAACTTGTGATCGGTTGACCAAGTTATAGGATCGGTTACACCAACTTACAAAAATTTGTTAAACCTCTTACAAGGATCGATTACACACTCTCTTGTGATCGGTCACACCTCTTACTAGGATCGGTTACCCAATGGATAGTATTTAGTCACACCAAATTCAAGATATTGATCTTACCATCTTAGGTGATTACTTAAGATCGGTTTCACTAATAAAAGTCATACCAATACAAAAGTCAGGCCTTGTGAATAGTTTTACCAAGATACATAAACAAGTTATGAGCGGTTATACTAAACACACATATTTGTAATTCAAAATATTTGTGATGAATAACAATACCAATAAGCCTAGTGATTTCCCTTTCGATTCACAAAACAAGTTTATGAATTTACTTCCTTTAAACAAATGTAAAACATTATTTCGTAGGACGAAATATGAACCCATACCCATACATAATCACGATAGCATTCATACGATTATGTCGATGTCTTATATACAAAGTTCAAAAGATAGACGTTATACTTCGTATTGTAATTCCTTAATACTATGTCTAACTAGAGTATAATCATTCACAGCTTCACAGTTATGTTTTCAATATGCACGACTTGAAAGATACGTTACGGAATGAAACAGTTCAAGTCAAATATTACTAACCTCAAGTGGAAGGATGATATCGTCGTTGTAGCTCCTTACTTCTTCAAGCCTTCACGTAATACTTGTAAGTCTCATATCCTAATACTTTCAAGCTAACCTATACGAAGTTGACTCTAGTAAATAATCAAGCGACTCTTTAAATGAGTTTTGGTTTCACTAAAATATGACAACCAAACTTGACATACCAACGCTTGGTGGGTTCAACCGAGCTATGCTCTAACAATCTCCCCCTTTGTCAATTTTAGTGACAAAACTCTTACATCATATGGATAAACAAATTACAAGAATTCATTACACATACGCTTGATTCCCAAATTCAACAGCACAATAACCTGTATACATTCAATCCTTTAAATGCGTTGTTGACATTATAATAACAAAGCTAATACTCCCCTAAAGGTAAGATAGGTAGATTTTCAATCTTCACATCTTTCTTATTTCCATCATCATATGATATGTTACTCCCCCTTAGTCTATGCTTTACTCTTTCGTTAGATATAACGTTTAAGCACCATTGTCCTTTCCTTAGTGATACCAAATCAATACAATTCAATATCAATATTACTTGTTTACTCCATATATTTCTCCCCCTTTTTGTCACAAAATGACAAAGGTATGAGCAAATAAAGGACAAACCGAAAGGATCTTGCAAATCTTACAAAGAGACTTGCAAAACCTATAAGAGTTAAGCACGGGGGTTCCACACACCATTTTTGATAACCAATATCAAAACCGAAACTACAAAGTAATTTTGTTTTGATATGTTACCAAGGAAAAAATTGCCCGAAGGAATTTTCCCTAATAGTTTAGCAAACCAAAAATCGACTAAGCACCTTAGTTCATTTGCTAAACCGATTGCGAAAATACAATCGCTTGTTCAATAAGACCAAAATAAAGATCATAATTAACTTTATTTTTCTCATCAGGTTCTAGTTATTCTCATCAATAACTTAAACCTTTCACTTTTAAACAAGACAAGTACTAGGTTAGTTAACTAGTATTTCTTGTTAAGGCATTCGATTAGACTTGAATAACCGAAACCTCCACTTTGATAATTCTATCTAAGATCAGTATTAACTTAATTTCTCTTATCCGGAATCGAATTGGACTAAACAATTCATCCTGAAAACCTTTTCTTTTGTAAGCCATAAACAATTCATACAAGCCAAATAAATCAACTTGCATAATTATTTACCTCAACCGGAAGCTATTGAAACAACATAGACATTAAAGTACTGCAATTGCACCGTAGTTTCGTAAGACTAAACAATTGATACCAAACAATAAAGCAAGATAACAATAGTTTTTCTTAACCGGGAACAATTGAATCACACACATCCATGCACAAGCAATGGAATAAAATATCAATTGTACCGGAATTTTGTTTAGCAAAAGCAATAAATATATGAAATAAAATCAGGCTTTTCTTAAACATGAAAACAATTAACTAAAAAATTCGTTACCTTAGATTCCGCATCCTCTTCACCCCCTAAAGATATGTCATTAAGCGCAATTTCACATTAGAACTCTCCCCCGTTATGTTGTCATCCTCTCGCAAAAGAAAAGAACAACAACAAAGAGCAACCTTTACCAGAGAAAGGTTGAAAACCGGTTTTAATTATTGCAATGCAAAAGTTGAAACCCCGAAACACATATGCTTTTATGCTAAACCAAACGATTCAACATATTGTGACCTTTTCACATATTGTTTCAATCGGAACCCCTTATGATCCTTTGATAAATCCTACCAACATGGGCTAGAACTTAATCCTGCTAAACCAAAAAGTCACCCAAACCATAAGGGTTCACACATATGAGATCGAATATTAAGGTTATGAAAAATGAAATCAAACATCCCATAAACATACATAGCAATAAAATAAAGCATTCAAGCACAGGCTATGTAATCAAAAACTATCACAAGAAAAATTATAAAATAATAATTTTACATAAATAATACGATAGTTTTATTCAAAATAGACCTTATATAATTATTGAAAGAAATCAAAAAATGATGTCTATTTTTCTTGATTAAGTATTACAGCATATAACTTAATCTCTAGTGGTGCTCTTGTTGTTCATTGAGTGTTTCTTCAGTGTTCAAACTTTTGAAGCATGTGTCAAGAGACTTCTTGTTTCTCAACTTTTTCAACCCGAACCTTCATATCAGCAAGATCACTTTTGTCTCCTCAATTTTATCTTTGAGCCAATCTTGATTTAGAACCGTCATTACGAGGTTGGTTCTTAGTTCTTCAAAACCTTGGATGTAGTCAATCTTACTATCAGAACGAATCCACTTGGTTTTGGTTGGATCTTGTAAATTGTAAACCAAGAGACATGACTCATCTTGTGATCCAACTGAACTATCAAAATCATAACCAGACATGATTTTTGATATGTTTTTCTTCTTCCTTTGTGTATTGATTCCTTGACAATCCTTAACCTTTTGAGCTTCCTCCTTATTAGCCTTTGAGACACATGCGATTTACTGGAGGCATGCTCGATTATTTAAATAGGGATTAATCAGGGTTTCAGAATATAAGCAAGAGATAGTTTCTCGTTAAGAAGAGTCAACTTTTGGACCGAAAAAGATATCAGGAAATTTCGAAAATATAAAAGAATATATTCTATTTCCTTTGTCCGAACTTCTCATGCTGGAAGGTTTATTAAAATTAGAAAATTCTAAATAAAACCTATTTTTGGAAGATCATGTTAAACATGAACAATTTTTAGACAGACATGGATTCGCAATCATCATAGAATGTTACAGATTTTTCTGATAAACAAACACACACAAAAATGTGCTCTTCATTTTATTGTGCTTTTCTCATCCATAATTAAGAGCACGGAAGAGGATGAGAGTGCACAATTTCGATACAACTAAGTTGTATCGGAGTAAGCTTTTTCTAGCTTAGAGCGAGTATCAGAACCATAGTTCATGTTTCTCCTTGGGAATTTCCGCCCAAAATATTTTCTCCCAGAATAATGATCTTTTCTAACTCTCGATATATGATCATGTGGAGAAGGTGTACTGATGTGAGAATTTTTAGAGATAGATAAATCTTTTTTAATTCTGTCAATGAGATTTTCATAAGATTTTCTCATGCTAAGAATTTCCTTATGATTCGCATCAGCGTCATTATCTGAAACAATTATGGAAAATTCCTGATTGTTTCCTTTGGCAGAGATTCTCTTTTTCCCTTCCTTCTGGAATCGTTCTTCAACAAAACAAGAATTGTTTCGATATTGGTAAGGAAGAATCTTTTTCCAGAAGCGATTATCAACTCTATCTTCTGATTCTTTTGAGTTGATCTTATCGGATAGTGGTATATTCTGTCTTTCTACTGAGGAATGATCTTTCAGTTTTTTAAGACAAGAAACTTCTTTCAATATCTTTACCACTGTATTTTGAAGAAGTATAAGTTTCCTATCAAGAGACTGAAAGTTGTATTTCTTAAGATCACGTTCACGGAATCGGTTCAAAGTTTCCTTTGGACAAGATTTCGTCTGATCATCAGTAGATGTAGAAGATGGTTTCTCATCCTCTTCTGACATGATGTAGTTAGGCAAACTGCCATCATTTTGATCTGTTTTAGATGTGACTAAACCGTTTTATCACAGTCTGTAAACCGTATCTATTGTTCCAATATGCTGCTTCCATAGAAATTGGTACATAAAACAAGAGGTCTCAAAACTATGTCAAAAACCAGAAATAAGAAAAACTAAAACAAAAATAAGAAACCAAAAACAAATAACAACCCGCTGCCTCCCCGTCAACGGCGCCAAAATTTGATCGATGTCGTTTGCGTCAAAAATAATTTCACTTTCCTAAAGTATATGATAAGAAAGAGTTTGTTTCCACAGAGAGGCAATTGTAGTTATTATGTATTCAATTTCCTAAAGTAACCAATTGGGGGGGATTTATGATTTTTATGTAAGCAATAAAAGTAAATCACAAGCAAAGTAAATTGGAGAAATAATCAATGAGAGAAAGATATTGTTCAAGGAACTCATCTTCAATCTTAAGCATGTGCCTGCATACATGATTAGAATTACAATTTAATCTCTTTTATTATCAAAAGCCCAGAGAATCAAGAGAGCAAGATAATCTATTTTCTTTTTGGAAACGAAAGGTGAATCTGTCCTATTTAAAAGTTGGGGTCAACCACTCAAATCGGACTTCGTATAAAGTCTCGAGAGATATTTTCGTAACAAGTACGCAGTCAGAATTTTTCTGACGAAAATAGTTTCGTCAAAACTTTCATTATAGATATAGGACTTGTAAAATCTAAGATGGGAATGCAAGATATGAAAAACTAATAAAATAAAAACAAAAGGGATAGAGATACAAAACCGATGGGTTGCCTCCCATGAAGCGCTTGATTTAACATCGTCAAAGCCCGATGTTATTGTTATCGTCCGTACACCAACAATCTGAAAATTTGGTAATCCTTCCAAATAACAATCTATAATTCAAATAACAGCTTCACAAAATCATTAGCACAAAATATAAATATAGAAGCTATCACTTTATTGAAGTTTCCCCCACACTTAGTCCTTTCTACACTCGGAAGTGGATAAAAAACATAGAATTCGGGAACTTCAATGGTTTCTTCTTTGCAAACTTGCCTAGTATGAGAATCAAATGTTTTTAATGACGGAAATCGAGAAACAAAGTCATTCAACAATATTCTCGAAGCACATACATTCAAACCAATAAGAGGTAAAGGAGAAGAAACAATATGCAAAGGGTTGGATAAACCTTGCACAATCTCTTGTATCACATAATCCTCTTCATCCTTGAAAAACTCAAGTGAATTACTCACCTCTTTTATATCATGGTCCTCTATCAAACCTTGCAACCATTCTTCGTCTGTTTCTGCCTTAACCAAAGTGTCGACATAAACATCATCGTTATAATTCTTTTCAAACTCAATTGGGTCTTCCACAATATTGATCAAATCGGTCACATTCTCAACACACTCCTCTTCGCTGTAAGGCACATACTCTTTTGCGGCTCCAAATTTCGGTATAAGGAACTTTTTTAGAAGACTCAAAAATGCATCATCCTCAAGCTCCACCCTTTGAATAGGATCTTGATCATTATTAAGATCAATGCTTGAGTTATCTACAGAAGTGTCATCATAGTCTTCTTCGTCTTCATCTTGATCCCGAAAATATTCCGCGGTACACCTTTGGGAAATGTCACCATGAGTTGGTTCAAGCGATGTATCTTCATAATCATCATCACTTTCATAGTTAACATAAGGTTGGTTCTCACTGAATTTAGTGTTGCTAGTCTAAAACTCATCTTTTTGAATAGGTGAATGATCATTATTAAGATCAAGAGTTGAGTTAACTACACAATTATCAATGAAAGACCCTAAAGGTTGGCCTTTTTCAACATTAGCATCAATCAAATATTCATCACAAACCATATGCATATTAGAATAGTTATTGTTTTGAAAACAAAGTTCTTCTTCGTACCTTTCTTCTTTTTATTGATCAATATCTCTTTGTAAGTTAGCAATACCTTCACGAAGTTCTTGGATTTGCTCGTCTGTAGTCTCTTTAGCTTTTTGAAACTCTTGTTGTACAAAGTTGGAAAATTTGTCCAATAAGTTAGAGACTTGTTGTTCACGAGCATAAGAATCTTCCAATCCTTGTGGTTGATCACACACATTTGTTGATACGTATGAGGACCACAATATTCCCTAGGATATTGATCATAGCCAATAAATTGGTTTTGATTATACCCATGGAATGGTGGGTGATTTTCATAGTGTTGAGGTTGTTGAAAACTATATCCATTGTTCCAATATGCTCCTTCCATAGAAATTGGTACCTGAAACAATATGTCTCAAAACTATGTCAAAAACCAGAAATAAGAAAAATTAAAACAAAAATAAGAAACCAAAATCAAATAACAACCCGCTGCCTCCCCGCAACGGTGCCAAAATTTGATCGCTGTCGTTTGCGTCAAAAATAATTTCACTTTCCTAAAGTATATGATAAGAAAGAGTTCGTTTCCACAGAGAGGCAATTGTAGTTATTATGTATTCAATTTCCTAAAGTAACCAATTGGGGGGGATTTATGATTTTTATGTAAGCAATAATAGTAAATCACAAGCAAAGTAAATTGGAGAAATAATCAATGAGAGAAAGATATTGGTCAAGGAATTCATCTTCAATCTTAAACATGTGCCTGCATACATGATTAGAATTACAATTTAATCTCTTTTATTATCAAAAGCCTAGAGATTCAAGAGAGCAAGATAATCTATTAATTTCCTAAGTTCATCAACACACACATTAGAGCTGCGTATGTAAATTCTACCTAAAGAATAACCTAACGCCTTGCGCTAATTAAGTTCAATTCCCAGGAGCATTAAGTTTTGGAAATAGGCTAATCAATGCAATTGTCATACATTGCGCATGACAATTCGTACAATGGTCAAACTCTACATATGATCACAAGAGTGTATCACTACAAACCGTAATCATATCATGCTACTTGTATTTTGGGTTATCGCTCGATGAAAACCCTAAAATAGCTATGGACAAGGATGCAAGTTGAATTGATTGTCCACTCAACTAAACAAACATCTAAATCCTATCACAATACATCAATCATGTGATATTAAAAACAGTAGAGATTTGAACGATAATCAAGAGAGAAAACTAATGCATTAGTCAAGCACAAGTTTTAGAAATAGGACTACATCCTTGACCAATAATAAAAGATTTAGCTACTCATATTACAAAGAAGATGAATAATGGTGGTTTCCCCCTAAAGGGGTAAACCTTAGGTTTTTGATGTAGAACTTGTGATATGAGATCCGATCATCTCATTCTACATGACCTAATACCTTTTTATAGGCTTACATTGCTTGGCCATCAAGTATTTAGTTGGGTTTAGGAACCCGACCCAAAAATATGACCTAACGACTCCAAACGTGCCCTTAGGCCTTCCAAAGTGTAAATGCACGTTTCCTACTACCTAAGTTTTCGAACCCAGTCCGCAAAATTCAAATTCCAGCAGAAATTTTCGGAATTAAGTTTGCGAACCCAGTTCGCGGACTTCACTGTCTTCGGTATTTGATAAAAACTGTTTTGGTCACAACTTCTTCATCCGAACTCGGAATGACCTCATTCTTTTTGCATTATTTTTATCTTTCAATTATATTCAATATGATGATGATAAATCCTTAATTTGAATGAGTAAAGATCAGTCTTTGTCCCGTCTCTTGATTTTGAGCGTTTTTCTCCTTTTTCGTCGCACTTCTTCCACTTCTCTTGGACTTAGCACTTGGATTCATGGAATACTTCTATTCGTAGCTCTTTTCAGAACTTTATAGATCCTTTTTGGATGATTCACCTAATAGAGACAAATAAGAGAAAACAAGAGTAATAATACGAAAATATGCAAGAATAATAGCTAAAGCAAGTATGGAATGGACACTAAAATCATATGAATTATGCACTTATCAGTAAATAGGAATTAACGTTTATGTATTTTACTTCTAATTATAATAAAACAATTATAATTGCGGAAATAGAAAAGTAAAAGACACAACAATATTTTGTTAACGAGGATACCGCAAATGCAGAAAATCCCCGGGACCTTGTCCATAATTGAATACTCTCAGGATTAAGCCGTTATACAAAATCTAAACCAACTTCGTATAGTTGAGACCAAGCAACTAAACCTATAGTTCACCTAGTTCCGTCTGTATTCATGTTCCTCCAACTTGCAATAAGTCACGCACTTGGAACAATTCCTTTGGTTCGTATTCCAAACAGTAAAGGAACAACAAATCTGTTCGGTAACAAATCTTTTCAACCAAGTGATATGAGTTTGACAAAAGGCTCTTCCGTTTATCCCAATAAACTCCTTTGTCAGGTCCTTAGATCTATCTTTTCAACAACTACAAAAGTAATTGTTAAGATTATGCAATCAATACTTTTAATCAAAAATAATTGTATTGATGCCGATCTACTCAACTATTCAATCCAATCTATCACAAAGATAAACCGATTATAGCTGGATCCTTTTCCAGCCGAAACAAGTTTTTGTGCACATCAAAGATTATGAACCCAAATATCTTCTTTGTCTTCAAATCTTCTTTGATCTTCAATAAACACCTGCACACAAACAACTTGAATCTCTTGTGATCAATTACACACAGAACGGAGTCTGTTAACAATGGATTATCACAAGACGTCTTTAGATCTACAAACAGTATAAAGATCCCCGTCGAAACTTCGATCTAGTTTGAGTGAATCTTATATCAGAAGAAAAGATTCTCAAGCATAAACAAACTAGGTGCAATCAAATCTCAACCACCGTTAGTCAATCAAATCAATCGAAAACTAATAATAAACTGCAATTATCTAGTTTCCCACCAACGGTACTAATAGATCTTCTTAATCCCAAAGAAGTCTTTAAACTGAGCGGCCATAAGAGATTTCTCCTAATTAGGTTACTTTCCTCTTCGAATAGGCGGCTCCACCAGTAACAACACAACTAGGTAGTTTTGCTGGCTGTGAGGATTAGTTTACTCGAAATGCAAACTTCAATATTTATAGACAAGGAAGTTTGGACACCAAGGAATTTCTGGAACCGAATATTCTCAAAGATATGCAATAAATCCAAAATCGGTTTTCGTAACTCCTGGAAATGCTCTGTCCAATTAATGACCGAAATCTCAGTAGAAAATCTCCAACTAGTAAATGCACATTACTAATTTTTATTTTCTAAGGATATGCATTTTAATTGCTGGAAATTAAAAGCATATAAAAACTAAAAACCTTAATTAAAAGATTCTCAATTTATTTCGATCCGGGATTCTCCTTTAGCTATTAAGAAATATCTTTGAACAATAAAAGATAAGAGTTATTGCACATGTTCAAAGTATGTCGATATCTTTCCTTTGTAAATCCTTTTTCATATTTACAATCTTGGAACCAATTTTCCACACTTCGAAACAAGTTTAAAATTGGTTCATCTGACTTCCAAGAACTATGTGATTGATTATCCTATCAAATCACCATTAATGGGATTCACGGTTCTACCTCAACATAAAGTTTCAGTTCTATCTCCAAGCGGGTACTAGGATCGATTACAGTAGTTACCATAAAATGGCTAAATAAGTACTAGGATCGATTACCACTTCTTGTGGTAAAACTTGTGATCGGTTGACCAAGTTATAGGATCGGTTACACCAACTTACTAAAACTTGTTAAAACTCTTACAAGGATCGATTACACACTCTCTTGTGATCGGTCACACCTCTTACTAGGATCAGTTACCCAATGGCTAGTATTTAGTCACACCAAATTCAAGATATCGATCTTACCATCTTAGGTGATTACTTAAGATCGGTTTCACCAATAAAAGTCATACCAATACTGAAAAAGAGGGGGTCTAACAACAACACCCAATATTTCGATTAACAATATGTATGGACTAACTCCGAAATACTTACTAGAGAATCAACTAGACAGTCAGACTCAATCTAAACAAAAGTGTCTCAAGGAGTTAATATCTCTCTCTTGTTTTGATTTACTCAATCTAATAGAAATCAGCAAGTCCTAATCAAACACAAGGAATAACTTGGACGGTACCAAAGACCAATGTCCAAGGATCAATCAATGATAATCAATAACCAAGGTTGGATTAATCTAATTGATGATCTAAACGAACAACCTGTATTATTTCAATTATAAAGATAAACAATATAATGAGGTAACTGAAATAACATAGACACCAGAAATTTTGTTAACACGGAAACTGCGCAAATGCAGAAAAACCCCAGGACCTAGTCCAGATAGAATACATACTGTATTAAGCCGCTATAGACACTATCCTACTCCAATCTAACTTCGGACTTGACTATAGTTGAACCCCAATCAGTCTCCCACTGATCCAAGGTACAGTTGTACTCCCTACGCCTCTGATCCCAGCAGGATACTGCGTACTTGATTCCCTTAGCTGATCTCACCCACAACTAAGAGTTGCTACGACCCAAAATCGCAGGCTTTAACAATAAACAAATCTGTCTCACACAAACAAGTCTATCAAAGGATCAATCTGTCTCCCACAGAAAAACCCTAAAAGTTTTTATTCCGTCTTTTGATAATAATCAAGGTGAACAGGAACCAATTGATAATCCGGTCTTATATTCCCGAAGAACAGCCTATATTAATCAATCACCTCACAACAATCTTAATCGTATGGTAGCGAAACAAGATGTCGTGGAATCACAAACGATGAGACGAAGGTGTTTGTGATTACTTTTTATATCTTGCCTATCAGAGAACTCTCACGATCTCTAGAAAATCAATATGATTGTACTATTACGATAGAAGATGCAAGATCATATCACACAACTACGATAAAAGTAGTATTGGTCTGGCTTTACAATCCCAATGAAGTCTTTAAGTCGTTAAACTGGTTTTAGAAGAAGAAAACCAAAGGTTAAAGGAGAATCGACTCTAGCAGAGAAACTAGTATCACACGGACTTGTGGGGATTAGTTTTCTCAATGCTAAATGTCTCCTTTATATAGTCTTCAAATCAGGGTTTTGCCTTAGTTACAAAGCAATCAATATTCACCGTTAGATGAAAACCTTATTTAGATTCAAGCTAATATTTCTCAACCGTTAGATCGAAAACTTAGCTTGTCATACACAAATGACTGTACGCTTCTAGGTTTGTTAACCGCACCCAAACGTGTAAATTGTTGGTTCAACAATAGTCTACCCAAAGAGGTTAACCATATGAGCGTTTCATACCAACCATGTTCTTCTTCACTATAACTAGTTCAATTGACTCAAATGAACTAGTTAAGAGAGTTGTTCAATTACAAGGAAATCTTATGTAACTACACAAGACACAACTGAAGCAAAGATGATTTGATTCACTCGAATCGGTTCATGAACTTTAATAGCCACGGTTTGCAAATGCATTCCTTAGTCTTTTAAGATTAAGTTCAGAAATCATCTTTAGATATATAACCTTCTCAAGTTCGCAGACTAGGTTCGCGGACTTAAAACACCGGATAGAGTTTACAAACTTCAGCAGAAATTTTCGGGTTCGATAACTACGCCGTTTCGCAGACTGGGTTCGCGGACTTGGCTCACACAAGTAGTTTGTCAACTTCAGCAGAAATTCTAGAGTTTGAGAACTTCGGCAGTTCGCGGACTTGGGACTTTCCATACTTCCGGTTCTCTTGATCAACAAAGTTCGAAAACTTCGGTTCAAGAAATCCATTGGTTATGTAACCTAAACTGTCATTCCAATCACTGAAATATTCTTAGCGGACGTTATATAGTTGTTACACTATTTCTCGTCAAAGCAATTTTCAAAGTGATTGAAACATTCATGACTTTCTTCACTAGGTAAAGATAAACTTGGTCGAAGCGAAAATCTTACTAACACATATTTCAAGATATAGATAGGCGAGGTATACTCGGCTAGAAATACCAAATGTGTATGATCTAGTCTATATATTGCATACGACTTTTGTCTCAAAGAGTAGGAGATGGAATAGATAGACTTTTGAGTGACAGATAAGTTCAAGTCTCCACATACCTTTTTGTCGAGAAGTTCCACCGGTTCCTTGAGTAGATCTTCTACTTGTATGATGGATCGCCATGAAGTCCTTGAGCTCAACTACACTTACTATCCTAGTCCAAGACTTAGCTATAAGAGACTAGAAATCAATACTTATAGTGTTTATCACTAACATTGACAAACACGCTTGAGATAGCAACGCATGCGACTTTGACCGAGCAGTGCTCTAACAAATACAAAAGTCAGGCCTTGTGAATAGTTTTACCAAGATACATAAACAAGTTATGAGTGGTTATATTAAACACACATATTGGTAATTCAAAAGATTTGCAATGAATAACAATACCAATAAGCCTAGCGATTTCCCTTTCGATTCACAAAACAATCTTATGAATTTACTTCCTTTAAACGAATGTAAAACATTATTTTCTAGGACGAAATCTTCACCCATACCCATACATAATCACAATAGCGTTCATACGATTATGTCGATGTCTTATATACGAAGTTCAAAAGATAGACGTTATACTTCGTATTGTAATTGCTTAATACTATGTCTAACTAGAGTATAATCATTCACAGCTTCGCAGTTATGTTTTCAATATGCACGACTTGAAAGATATGTTAGGGAATGAAACAGTTCAAGTCAAATATTACTAACCTCAAGTGGAAGGATGATGTCATCGTTGTAGCTCCTTACTTCTTCACATTCTTCAAATCTTCACGTAATACTTGTAAGTCTCATATCCTAATAATTTCAAGCTAACATATATGAAGTTGGATCTAATAAATAATCAAGAGACTCTTTAAATGAGTTTTGGTTCACTAAAATATGACAACCAAACTTGACATACCAACGCTTGGTGGGTTCAACCGAGCTATGCTCTAATAGTCAAATATAATGTGTTCCATGGTTTCATTATAATTACCACAGATGTCACAGTGGTGTCCATTTCCACATTATATTTGGCTAGGCTGTGCTTGGTGGAATTGAGGTCCTTAATACACTTCCAAGCAAATAACTTGATCTTGTATGATGTTTTGCATCTCCATAATTTCCTCCAAACTGCATTACTGGCTGTTACTCCATTTACTTGAACTTCTCTATCAGACATAGTAAGCATTTTGTAAGCACTTTTAACTGAGAACTTGTCATCTTTGGCAGGAATCCATATCATGACATCCTTCTTTGTTTTATATATGAAGAGATATTGTATTCTTCTTGAAGTATCAGAATCAAATAACTGATCTAGAAGGGTTATATTCCACTGACTTGTATCTGGCAACATTAGCTCAACAACTTCACCATAAAATCTGAAAGATTCATTTTGAGGAATGGGAGGATGGTTCATACCTGGGATCCATTTTTCTAACAAAATTTTTGTATCTTCACCATTTTTAATCTCCATGAAGTAATGTTGCTACAGAATCTTCAATCCTTTAGTTATTCCATTCCAAGTGTAAGAGCAGTTTTTTGCTTCTATGTTTTGATGAATTGCAGAAATCCTCACAGAAACCAAAATACCGAAGAACTTTCAATAAAAAGAACTTAAAAGGTTAAGAAGAACTTAAAAGGTTGCCAGCAGTTAGGGACTGTGGCATCAGTAACAAGCATAATTCGACTATGATCACTACCCACTTGTGTCATATGCATCAGCTTAGAATTAGGAAAGTGAATAGACCAGTTTCCATTACCTAGGGCCATGTTTATCCTAGATTTCTTAGACCATGTACTTATATTTTTATTGGTACAAGTATAGTCCTTTCCTATATAACCAATGTCTTCTAAACCACAATCATTAACAATACCATTAACTAAGCCATCAGAAAATGAAGAAGCCACATTGTTATTGTCTAGAATATGGAAGCTAAGATTTCCTAAAGAAATCCAAGGATTATTGTTGGCTCTACTGATCCTATGGATGAAATCCCATTACTCTTTTTTCTTACTGTAATTGTTATACCCATACATACAAGTTAAAAGAAATTCAGGTTTACTAGGGTCACTCTGAACTACCATATTGAACATATTACAATAAGAATCTACAACATCACAAGTAAAACCATTTTTCCAAATTAACACAAGACCACCTGAGAGTCTCACAGGTTCTATATAAGAAGTGTTGGGTATTTAAACTTCTTAAGAAGATGAAGGCATTTTAGTTGGCTTATTTTTGTTTCACAGAGGAATATAATGTCTGGATTTTGAGCTCTTATTAAGTCACTCAGATGATTTCTGGTATTAACCTTGTTAAATCCTTGAACATTCCATGAAATGATCTTCATTGTAAACACCTCACTTTTTCTATGAATTAGAAAATGATTAAAAGTAATCAAACCAACGAAAATATGAATGACTAGTCTGCTAGAACAACAAATGCCATGCAGAGAAGCTATATCTCTACGTAAAAATCTAAATTTAAGAGGAATATTTAATGAACTATAAAATTTAAGAAATTAAAAAGAATGTAGATCCAAACGAGTGGTGTAGTTGAAGAATTAGATACATGTTTCTCATTCTGTGAATTAACAGCTTGATTATCTTTCTATATATATGATCTTTTGAGAAAGTTGATTGTCCATGTTGATATCAGAAGCATTGATGATGGAAGTTTCTTCATTCCCCTCAGCAGGAGCTATTTCAGTGATTCTAATGCGTTTTCCAAGCCTTGTAGCTTCTGTATCTTCAATTTCCCGTTTCTTCAGCAAAAAATCCATATTAATAACTTCACCATCTTTAGGAGGAATAAAAGATGCATTTTTGACAAACTTCTTAGGGTTGGACTTATAACTGGCGCTTTGCTTGTACTTACTTGAGAAATATTCTTCCTGATGCTGCTTGTCTTGGCAAAAAAATATGGCTTGTCATGAGCTTTGAGTAAATATTCTTTTGCATATTTACAAGCTACTTTGCAGTGTTTGATAACATAACACTCAGAACATATGGCTGGTGGTTTCCTTTCATAAAAGAATTTGATCCAACGACTAATTCCAGTATTAGTGATAGCTTTCACTCGTCCTCTGAGCGGATATGAGAGATCGACATTAACACAAACCTTTATCGGGTCACTACCTACAAGTACTGCATATTTTGGCTGAATAGCTATTACATCCCCCATAATACTACCCATCTTCGTAACCGAATCTACGTTCATGTGTTCCGGCAGTAAGAATTTAAGTTGAATCCAAAAAAACTGAAAACCCCAATGCTTCTCTGTGTAGATCAATTCAGGAATATAATCATGAACTACCACCAAATGTCTGTTGATGCTCCATGGCCTCTCATCAATGACTTTGTTGAGAAGATCCCATTTGCTGAATTTGAAAATCATCATATTTGGTTCAACCTCAACTATTTTGACCTCATCTTCAGAAATAAAAGGCCAAGTAAACTTGATGTAGTTTTCCACTACTTCGACTTTCATTCTCTCTTCTACTATTATTTTTCCAATGGCACTTGCCTACCATCGATTTTCTTCCCCTTCATCATTATTGCTAACTTGATGAAAAGTAGCAACTTCAGTGGTATCACCTAGATCTATTGTTGATTGTTTGAATTCGCTAACAAGATCTCCTAGTTGGCTTGAACTACCCTTCTCCATTGAAGTGATTGATTGTTTACTAGGGTTTAAGCTTTTGTTGCAGATAAAAAATGGTGATACTTAGGTAAGATATAAGATATTTATATGTTCGTAGGATAACTAAGAATATTTGTTGGGACAGTATTGAGATAATTCTGGTAACATAAAGAATGAGTTATGACTTTTTCATGGTAAGTATGGCAGCTGGAAATTTGCATGCAGAGTAGAAAAAGGCAATAAATTCTCCAATCAACCCTACAATTACGTACTTTGAATTTTTTTGAAAAAATTCCAAGGCGGGATAGATTTCCGATCTGAACTTCTGATTGAGACCGATTCATAACTTTTTTCTTCTTCCATTTCATACGACTGATATCATCACAAACATATCCTGCTATCAAACGCTTAGCAACATTCTCAGCAAACGATTTGATCAAAACAAACGAGAAGGCAAACACCATTAGTGACAAAACAAGCTGCAAACACATATTGGAGACAAGGAAGAGATTTAGTAACTCATGTAAAAGATAGAACTTAACTTTATATATAAGAAAAACTTACTATCGTAAAGAAAATGAAAATGAAATTTTAAGATTTTAGCATAAACAGATCATAAGTAAAGATTGACAAATGAATTAAACAAAAACTAGAGTTAAAACCATAGTAAAAGTGTTGAAAATCAGATCATGAAAATGAGAGAAGAAAAAGAAGATAAAACAGTGTAAGTTGAAAATCAGATCATGAAAATAGAGAAGAAGAAGAAGATAAAACAATGTAAATGGAAATTTTCTAAATTTAGTTAACTGAGAGAGATTAGATTTGAATGGATTTGGATTTTAGCTTTATGAAAAAAAAAAAGCAATTCAATCCAAAAAAATCTCTGAATAAAAAAGAACAAGTGTCCCTTGGCCTTTGCCTCTCACACCCTTTGCCTCTCACACCATTACCGTAAAAAGTCATCTAAGACTAATAATTTTTTTCAAAATTTTGAATTTTCGTGTAAATACAAATTTACTATACATTTCGGAAATATTACGACCTCAAAGTATGTGTACAATAATATTAGTTACTATTTTGTGATCGTATTAGATTTTCGTGTTTATAGTAATGATTATCCTACGAAGTTATAGAAATTTAGTGCAGATAGTAGTTTGAATGTTATAATGATTATATTTTTATTTTAAAAGTCCTTTAATACAAATCTTAGTTTTAAGTAGGAAATTGATATTGGTCAGACAAAATAGAAACACTGTAATAAAATATCAAGTCATTGGAACACTGTAGATCATTTAAAAACTAAAATTATTTATCATTAGAAATAAGAGTATCAGGCAGCGCATGTGGATTCAACAACATGGATATAGCATATGTAACACATATATATAAATGCATCTTAGTAATTGAAAAGGCGAGGATACCCAAATACACCACAATCTTTTAAATATCAACCTATAAGTCTGGTATCTTAAGTGATCGTCTATGGACAAAGTCGAGACAATACAGCTTAAGTCTTATACCATGTGTGGTTGTCTATGGACGAGGTCGAGAGAATACGACAACAAGATATTTACTTGAAAATAGTTACGGAAATAACCGGGTGACAATTAGGATCAATGTCAAGTAATCCGGATTAAGGTACGTGTGTAATTTACTTAACAATAGTAACAATTATAATGCTGAAATAAAGTAAATGACACAACAAGTTTTTGTTAACGAGGAAACCGCAAATGCATAAAAACCCTGGGACCTAATCCAGTTTTTATACAAAATCTAATACTAACTTCACATAGTTGAGACCAAGTAGACTACCCCTAGCTACTTAGTTTCCTCAGTATCCCTGCGGCTTCGAATTCTAGTGTCACGCATATGAATCACCAATCCTTTTGATCGTATTCCAAATAGTAAAGGATAAATCTGTTTGGTAACCACTCTATTCAATCTTTAGTAATAAGATATTAATGAGTCGTTGACAAAGGCTCTTCCGTTTAAACTAATAAACTCCTTTGTCTGGTTAGATCAATCTAAACTTTAATTACCGAAATAACCAGTTTCTAGATTTGTAATCAATCGATATAGAACTCAAAGAATAACTATAAAGTGATGCCGATCTCAGGCAACTAATCGATCAAGTCTATCAAAGATAAACACGATTCTAGTTGGATCCTAGCCGATCAAGGTTTGTGCACTAAATTCACAACATACGAAAACTAATAAGAAAATCTTCTTCGTCTTCAAATCTTCGATTGTCTTCTTAATAACCTGCACAACACATCTGGAATCCTCTTATGAACAATCACATAAAAAACGGAGTCTGTTAACAATGGATTATCACAAGATGTCTTTAGATCGGCAAATGGTTCTAAAGATCCCATTGATACTTTGATTTAGTTTGAGTGAGATTTATATCAGAAGAGAAGGTTCTCAAGAATAAACAAACTAGGTGCAATCAAAGTTTCAACAACCGTTAGTCAATCAAATCAATAATCGAAAACTAAAATAACAATGCAATTATCTAGTTTCCCACCAACGCTACTTGTATATCTTCTTGATCCCATACAAGTCTTTAAACGAGCGGTCGTAAGAGATTTCGCCTAATTAGGGCACTTTCTTCTCCGCATAGACGACTCCACCAGTTCAACATGAATGAAGTTTGCCTGGATCTTAGGATGGTTCGCAAGAAATGCAAACTCAAGTATTTGTAGACCAAGGTTTTCTGGACAACAAGGAAATTCCAAAACCAAAAATATTCTCAAGATATTCATTAAAGTACCTAATTTCGGTTTTCCTATTTCCAATTAATTACCAAACCATATTTCTGAAATCTCTCATAGAAAACTTCCATTACTAGTTTAGCACATTAACTAATAATATTTTCCAGAGGATATACTTTAATTGTTGGTAATTAAAATATATATTATAAAATTATAATTAAATGCTTTTCAATATTTCGGTTCGGTATCACCTTGAGTATCAAGGAATATCTTTAAACAATTAATTATAAGAGTTATGTTTATGTTCAAATAATGTCGACATCTAGAAGTTTCTCAGCAAACCCTAATTCCAAGATCACACAAGACATAAAGATATATGTGAATATTGGAAACTCGGTTTTGTTCCTTAGGATCGGTTCTACCATGACTCACAATTTAAGTTGTGACCGGTTATACCATGCTTCCCAAACTAGGTTGTGACTGTTTACAGCATGCTTCCCAAAGGTAGCTTGTGATCGGTTACACCTTACTTCCCGAGTTATCTTGTGATCGGATACACCTTGGTTCCCAAAGTAGCTTGTGACAGATTACAACTAACTTCCCAATGTAGCTTATGATCGATTACACTTTTATTCTAAAAATATATTGTGACTGATTACAACTAACTTCCCAATGTAGCTTATGACTGGTTACACCTTGCTCCACAAAGTATCTTGTGACCGATTACACCTTGCTTTCCACATCAACTTGTGACTGGTTGCACCTTGCTACACATCATAGGCTATGACTGGTTGTACCTCAATTCTCAAAATAAGTTAAGATAGGTTCTACCTTGTCATCTAGTATTGCTCATCCAAAAGATATTCAACAAAGAACCGGACCAATACATTCATTGATTTTTTTTTCGATTACGAAACAAGTTCGTATATGTACTTCCTTTAAACAATGTTATAAAACCTTGTTTCCTAGGATGAAATCAACACCTATATATTACACACAATCAAGTAACTAAATACAAAGATTATATTGATGTCGTATTTACGAAGTTCCAAAAGATAAGCGTATATACTTCGTAATTCAATAAATTCCTTGACACTTTGATCACTAGAGTATTATATATATATATACATCTTCTCATGTTATGTTTTCAATATAATACGGCTTGAATGATACGTTAGGAATGGAAACAAGATCAAGTCAATATTACTAACCTCAAGAGGAAGGATGATGTCTTTGTCGTAGTCGTTACTTCTTCTCATTCTTCAGGTTTTCGGAGTAATACTTGTATATCTCTACATTCCTAGACTTTCTAGTCTAACCTAAACGAAGTTGACTCTAGTATTTAATCAAGCGACTCTAAATGAGTTGTGATACTAAAATATGACAAACAAACTTGACATACTCTAACAATTAGGTGTGGTCTAATTATGTTTATCGAAAATTCATCCAATCAAAAAGCCTCTCATTTTAAATGAAATCAAACAGATATTAACATAAACGCCACAAATTGAACACTAGAAATAGCCACACACACAAAAACTAAAGTAAAGTAAAGTAAAATGTAAAGTACGAGGGATTTGGATAGCGAGAAGGATAAAGAGTTCAAATTTCATCTTTTTCGGATTTCAATTTCTTCATCACTCAACGAAAGAAAGATTGCATCATTCATTCGACTTTACAAACATTAGAAAATTAATTCATCAATCCTATATGGGTCTTAATCAATT
The DNA here is from genome assembly GCF_003573695.1 of Papaver somniferum. NCBI lineage: Eukaryota > Viridiplantae > Streptophyta > Magnoliopsida > Ranunculales > Papaveraceae > Papaver > Papaver somniferum. Next base: position 102,021,805 of record NC_039358.1, read on the forward strand.
TAATTAAACCCCAGTTCATTTGTCCATAATACTATCATGTAATGTTTTTAACTAAAACCCACAATTAATGTTATACTAAGTGTTGCACCACCCATAAGAGAATCAATAGATTATAACATAATATACACATGAAAAGTCAAGATTTTGCACAGTAATTTGTAAAATATTGAATGGAATAATATAATACATAGTATGATATTAAAACTGATAAAAATCTAAACAGGAAATGCCAAGGAATTGAATAAAGATACCCGGTTAGAATATGTATAAGGGAAAAAAATGAGGATGGTTACTTTTCATTTTCAATTGAGATGAGCACAACAATTAAAGTAAGTAATATGGACCATCAAACATATAAAGAATATAAAAAAGTACAAATAAATCAAAAGTTAGAGAGAGATTGGAAAGAAAGGACATTTAATTAATTTTTTATTGATGGATGATGTTGACTATGATCATCATTACTTGACTGATGTAGATGAACCAAAATGAAATATAAATAGAAGGTAAGGAAAATAATGCTGCTTAACATGAAAAGACATCTAACATGCTATTTAGTTGATGGAGAAGTACAAAAGACAGAACAATTTTTATTCACCATTTACATTTTTCAAAAAAAAGTAAAAAAAAAAATACTTGAATTGGATAAAGAAGGCAAAGGATATGAAAAACAATTGCAAGCAAAGCAATTCTTTTTCTTGATCTACAAGAAATTTAACTGTACAAAAATATGAGGTCGTTGAAATAGAAAATGTATACAACATCGACTTTAATTTTTCTGAATTAGCTGCCACGTATTGGCTTCATTTGAAAAATAATGTGATTTAGTAAATTAGGATATTTAATTTTTAATTGGCTGTTTTTTTAATTATTATTTTATTTTCAGAATAAGATTTTATAGTAAGTGTATCCTTCCTTAAAATATCACAACTTTTGAATATTAAATATCAAGAATTTTTTTAGATTTCATATCCAGTCAAGTCGACTAAACTTAGAGAATGAATAAAATCATACTTGCATGGGTTTCCTGTTTCACATGTTAGGGACTAAGAGTGCTCTATTTTTCTACGTTGACTAAAGGTATCGAAAAACACCATTGACTTATACTAAAAAGATCTGTATTGCACAGTTTAATAAATGACCAAATACTAAAATGAGAGGACATTTCGCAGTGTTATCCGAATGTGATTGTGAATCCAAAAAAGATTAGATTAAAAATCATTATAATAGGATCATATATATGTACATAGAAAATAGAAGACAAAAACATGAAATGACAAAGTTTAGACAATGTCAAATATTAAACAAAGAGTGCAATGACATCATGTTCGGCCAATTCTTAAAATTGGATGACACTAAATATTTTTAATGCATGAAAGAATTCTACAACTCATCTATTGTCACGTGACATTAAAATGCTTGAAGCTTATTTACTGGGGAAAACTTTCATAAAAGATTCAGAGTCTCATGCGGGAGGAGGTGCAAAAGGATTACAGAGACATCTTTGCAGCATTAAAAATAATAGACAATTTCGATTTTCCAGCTGTTGTTTTGAAGAAGAAAATACTAAAATAAATAGACGGAGAAGTGATTTTACTCCTTGGAAAACAAGTAACAAAACAAATATATAGAAACCACGATAATATGAGTCTTTCCCTAAACGATGGATCTGAAGAGGAAATAGAAGAATTTTGGAAATATTATCACAAAGAAAAACAAAAAGTAAATTAAAAAAAAAAAAACTAGACCGTAGGATGTTAACGTTCAAAGAGCGCTTACAAAAAAAAATGTAGCGTAAGCATGGATAAAATTCGGGATCGAGGAAGAATAAAAATATGCAAAGAAAGTTTTACAGTGTATGAAACCGAAGAAATAATATGGGAAATCGAGCACAATTCAAAGACATATAGATTTGGTTTCGGGTGGAATGACCAGCAGAAGTCGAATATGAATAAATGGTAATGTCATGCCGTGTTTTACGTTAAATTTTATAGTTATCGTCGTGTCGTTTCTTAATCAACATATATTACTTGTTTCTATTTTGGTTGAACGCGATATTTGTACCAATGCAGGATAAATTATGTACAAATATATATGTATTTATCTAGGGATTTTAATATTTTTTTTGTGGTAATTTTTTCATATACAATTTGTTAATGAGTTTCTGCAAATTTTAAAATAGAATCATGTTACTCGAAGAGTTTTTTTGTTAGATGTTAGTATTCGAATTGTTTTGATAATATCAAACCTTTTAACACCTGTCTCTTTGTTGAAGGAATATGATTGATTCAGTTTAAAACGAATTGCTACAATATACACTTTTGAATATGCGGCAATCTGCTCTTTCAAGTATAACTCTTTCTTTTTGAAATATTATACCAATCCTTTTTTATGAGTATAATTGACTAAGTTAGTAGTTTTTTTTTAAGTATTTGGATACATTTGTTAAGTCGTAATGTTTTTAATGTATTGCTACAAACAAATAAAGTATGCATACTTAAGACGAAAATGAGAATTTGAGCGGGCTGTAAGGCCCCAATAATACCTAATAATATATAAATAAATATGTATATTATAACAATATATTATAGTTTGATTATACATATTATATTATACAAGATATAATAAATCAATATATTATATAAGTATATTACATATTATATTATATTAAGTTAATATTATATTGATTATATCTTTATTATATGTTAATATCGTTATAATATGTTATAGTAGTATTAAGTTATATTAATTACTAACTTAACTTAGTAAGTTAATATACTAAGTTATAATAAGTTAGTATTAGCTTAGATATTGTTTTAGTAACTTAGTAACTTATTTTAAGTTAATAACAAGTACCGACTCCTCCTTTGTGTAGTATCCTCCCATAATAATATATCAATTCACTGATTTCTCTCTCTCTGATTTCGCTCTCACATATAGAAACTAAAGAAGACAAGTAAATGGAGAAAATCTGTGTTGCAATTAGGGTTAGACCACCAACAATAACACAAGAAAACAACAATAATGTAAACCATTGGAATGTTGAAAGCAATCGTATTTCACTTCATAAGCCTCTTGGTAAACCTGTTCCAGGCGCCTCTTACACCTTCGGTATCCTCTTTCTCTGATTTTCTGTAAAAATTGCATTTATTTTTATTTATTTTTCGAAATTCGTAGTAAGATGGGTTTGAGTTTGATAATTTGTGATTTGCAGATCATGTAATTGATCAAAATAGCACCAACTACGGGGATTACGAGCTTCTCATCAAATATATTATTCTAGCATCAATTGAGGGGTTCATTGGTAATTAAGATTCTTCTTCAACAATTTTTTTTTTATGTTATGAGTTTTTCTAATAGCTTAAATTCCTCACACTGGTAGGAATTTGTGTCTACGGTTTGGGTTATTATTTGATGAAAAAACAAAAATGAAGAAGAAATTTTTTGTGGAAACTAGAAATTTTGAATATGTGATGTTTGCGTGTGTAACATTTGCAGGAACTGCATTTGCAATTGCATATGGGAAGAGAAGAGTGGAAAAACTTACACTATGAGTGGTTCTAACAATGATCCTGAAATCATTAGCCTGCTAAAGATGTTTCTCAAAATATTGAGGTGATGTAGTTTCTTACTATTCGTAATCTTAGAGATGTTTTATTTACCATTAGTCATATATATGTGTGTCAGTTATATGGTTTTACTAATTAATACTATTTGATAAGTAAATTCACGCAGATATTAGCTACTTATGACTCATAGCCATGTCCACATTATTAGTATATTTGTTTATGGGTGAAAACTATTTCTGCTGGTTTTGGTAGTTTTGGTGTGTGTGTGTGGATGAGAATTGAATCTAAACCCTAAACAAATGCACTGCACGGGAGTGCTTTCTGATTCGAGAGATCAATCTGTACAATTATGTCCTAAACCAAGAAACGGTCGTTCCACACTTGCTTCGGTCACAAAGTGAATGAGATGGGGTTGATCTTAGGGAGGGAAGCGAATAAGGTGTTGAGATTTTGAAGGTGTTGGTTTTTTATGGCTTGTATCAGAATACCGAACTGGCTTGCAAGATGTAAGCAATCAGCTCTGTGTGTTTGAATACGAATTGTATCAACACTTGGTTTTTGTCTTGTCTGTCTTGGAAATAGGGAGGAGAACCTATTTATACAAGTCATTGAGCCTAACCCACATCTCTCGTGGGAAGTGGAGGAAGTGGAGTGATGGAGTAGTGGAGTCGTGTTAGTGATTGTCACACGATCAGGTATGAGCCCACTCCTCCCATCATCACTAACCGTCCATGTCTTCCTGACACGTTCTTGTGATGGCGCGTTGCACGCTGCACGCTGTAAACCGCCTGACCAATACCCCAGTATGTATCCCCCAATTTGTGGCATGCTTGATGTCTCGATTGTGTGGATCGTGGAACCCACAGAAGGTAGCATACGGTGCTAGGTTAAATAACTAAGTTATTTAGGAAGTCGATATTCATGAAATATCATGTGTATTATATACATGTAACGCATCAAATGTAATCAATGTGTATGAAGCATCGTTGTTTTAAGGCTTAATGGAGTAAGTCGCGGATTAAGCGTCTTAGAACAGATGCATGCTTAGTTATCTTCGAATGATAGTTTGGAGGTTGCACATGCAATCCCTCCCTTGGCCGATCACATGATGTGGTAGGGTGATGGATGGTAATCACCACGACACCTTATTGGCCATTTAACTCCTAGCCTGGGCTGCCTAACCAAGCTGGTAGAGTTGGACGGATGAGATGATATATGACGCTCATCTGCGACCGTTGATGAAGTTTTAGGGTTTTGAAGAGGTGCAAGCATCACTCTTCAGCTTGGTCGAAACCAAGCATGGGATGTGTTCTTGGCATGACCGACCGGGCAGGCGTGTAGATGGCTTGCCGGTGTGCATGTCCATACCTCACTGCCCCATGAAGATGCGATCTAGGACACTCAAGTTTACCGGTAAAGAGAAGTGGCTGAGATCGATTTGCGACAGGAATCCTGTGTCGCAAAGGATTTCTAATGGTCATGCCATCTTCAGGGCTCACGAACCGAGGCGTATGGTCCTGCCTTACTCTGATCGGTCGGACATAGAGGTAGACGGGCCCACGGTGATCATGTAGATACTCTCTGGACATCCTTAGTCTATTCCTGCACCCTTCATCCAGGCTGGCGAAGATGGACGCTCGTGATCGATTTACGACACATGTAATATGCTGCAAACCCTAATTAGGGTTTTATGTTGGTCGCGCGCATGCTACTTTGGCCGGACGAATTTGCATGCTATGCTCTTCGTTTGGATTGGCCGACCACGTGGGACCCACATTGGGCCGGTGGTGAACATGGTGATACCTGACTGATGGTCATAGGCCTGATCTAAGCCATCCAAACATGCTGGTGAAGTTGGATGGTCGTGATCAATCTGAGACCCTTAGTGGAATTTCCTGCGACCCTTTAAGCCTCACGTTGGCCCAACTTCAGGCAACCGCACGTCATTCCGTGGCTAAGTCAGGGGAGGATCGATTATGCAGGTAGGAAGCGGGCACGTTGGTGTACACCAAGGTACTTGTCCGACCGGACTTGGAACAATCTACGCCGTCCAACCGTGCCGGCGAAGTTGGACGGCCATGACTGTTTTTAAGTCTGGTTTGGTCGGCCCTTGTCGCGCGATCCTTTTTAGCCGCTCCACACCAGCCTGGAAATCCAACTCTGGGCTGGCGTTCGGTGGCCATTTGAAGGGCGTGGTATGTATTCGACCAGCCAGGGCATAACCGGGCCCGCTGGTGGTCATTGTGGTGATAGTCTGCTCCTACTGAGGATCGTCTAGGCTATCGAATCATGCGGCCAACCTGCGTGGCCATGATTATTTCTAAGACTGGCACGGGCAGTCCAGATTATACTCAATTGGGCTAGTATAACACACCGAGAGGAATGCACAATCGGGCTAGTATAACACACCGAGAGACTTTACTCAATCGGGCTAGTATAACACACCGAGAGAGATAGCATGTACGGGCATTTCGTGCATGCCTCACTATTGACACTCGGAGATTCGTGTTACCCTGTTAGGAGCAACACTCAGTCCTCATACCGCATCAACAGCGAGGGTTCCCGGGAACAGCACAGGAAATACAAAGGCTAATAAAGCATTAATTAATAATGTTATAAATCCACAGAAAATCGGGATTGTTGTTACATGCTCCGTTCTGGGTGTATTTAATTCACGGGGATTGTTTCCACATGCTCCATTTTGGGTGAATTAATAAAGTAAAGTAGTATTCATCACTCAAATGGCTTTATCCTTTACAGAATGTCAGCCTACTAAAATTCGCCTTTTACAATTTTAGCCTTAAACAAAAATCCACCATCAACAATATTATATTATAATAAGTATAATATATAAATTAATATGTATATTACAACAATATATTGTAAATTTATTATCAATATTATACAAGTTATAATAAATCAATATATATTATATTGGTACATCACATATTATATTGATTACATAAGTTATATTAATTACTAACTTAGTAAGTTAATATTCTAAGTTATAATATGTTATTATTAACTTACATATTGTAACTATTACTAACTTACATATTGTGAAACCCATGCCACGCACTAGGACTGTTGAAATTTCTTACACAGTTGGTTCTTGTCCTTTGAGGCGTGTCCCAATGAGAGTTCTAATAAGTTATTATATAATTATTATCTAACACATTGACGATTAACAGTTAAAACTTTATATTTATCAATAATATTCTTATAATCTAAAGATCTCACACGGTTTTGAAAACTATTTTCATGCAATCTAATGAAATAGTAATCAATTCTACAATCAAACTAAAATAAATAAATCTAAGTAATCTCAAAAGTGAAATAGTTTAAGCTATAAATACTAACTCATAATTAGATTTTTTTTTCTTTTTTAGTATTTAACCCTTTATATGTACGAGGTATAATGGGAACTGATCCCCGGTTGATAATGCGAGGTAAGAAGGGGTCTCAATTAACAACTGTAGTGTATAATGAAAACACCAATTATCATTTAGTAGATTAACAGTCAGAAATAACATATTGTTTAAAGTGTTGGAGATTTAGAAATTCTCTTAAAGAAAATACTTTTGAAATTACCAACATTTGGAATCGATAAGTCGTTCATTTGTTTGCCAATGTCAGTACTACTGGTAGTTAAATGAAAAATCATACTTTCTATATAGTTATATCAAAATCTGATATTGGGCACACTAAAAAACACATACAATATATTAAAATAAAATAGATTGTCAACTCTAAATAGTGCACAACATATGAAGTGCTTTCCATTAAAGAAGATGTAATCAAGGAAATGCACTGATATATCTTTCTTCGAAATCATATATTTGCGTTAAGAATCAAGGGACCAACTCAAATGCTCTTCTAGGCTCCAACTTCTTATAGTTAAATGAAAACTCACACTCATTATATAGGTTCTGAAATCTGATACTAGAGACACTAAAAAAAATCATGATATTAATATAAAATAGATTGCCAACTCTAAATAATACAAAGCATATGAAGTGCTTCCCGTCAAAGAAAATGTAATAAATAAAATGCATATATATATTTTTCTTCAGAAGTCATGCATTTGCGTTAAAAATCAAGCGGCCAACTCATGAACTGCTTTTCTATGTTCTAATTTCTTGTAGTTGAATGAAAAATCACACATGTTATATAATTGTATTGATACTTGACATTAGAGACACTAAAAATAACACGATATTAATATAAAATAGATTGCCAACCTTAAATACTGAAAATCATATGAAGTGCTTCACGTCAAAGAAGTAATCAAGGAAATGCACCGATATATCTTTCTTAAGAATCATAAACTTGTGTTAGGAATCAAGGAAATGCACTGATACATCATCTAAAATTGTGGATAACTGAAAGACACGCACTGAAGAACAGTTTGATGAACTTTCTAACAAAAGTAATTCTGATATCGACAAAGATGTTGATGAGGAAGTCTCACAATATACCAAGTTGTTTGACCATCTCTTAAAGACAAAAAGTCCAACATCATGTCTGATTAGTTTTCTGACTCCTCTCTGTCGAGAAAAAAAAAATTGAGAAAGGTCCTTAAAGGTTATGATTGTGATTATCATCTAATACAATCCCTTCTTAAGGATCGCGAAGAAGATATGCGTTCAACAAATTATGAATGTGAAAATCTTCGTATAAATCTCATTAAGTTGGAAGAAAAACTTGCAAGGAAGGAAGCAAGGTTTAACTCTCAAAAACTTGCTAATACTTGCTAATACTTGGAACATCTATTCCCTTAAAGCCCAATCCTCGTGTATCACGATGATTTTTACTTGCTGCTAGCATAGTGGTTGATTTGTTTGAACTAGCATTGAAATTTTTCAAGTTTTCTTCCAACAACTTGATATTATCAAGAGCAGCAGTTAATCAACCTCAAGTTGTTCTTCTCGAGTGAGAAAAACACTTTCTCTGTTTTTAAAACATATTTGTTCGATAAAATTTGTCAAGGATAGTACTTCCTTTTAATAAAGGTTTCCACTGATGGCAAAATTGAAATACCCATATCGGCAGTTGAAGTTCGAAAGAGTAAATTATATCAACCTCCAAAATCATCACGCATGAATCCAAGTAATAACACTCCTTATGTTTGTTATTATTGCAGAAAATACGGTCACGTGCAAAAGGAATGTCGTTTTCGCATAAAGAATGAAAAACTTCATGATGTTCTTATTTGGGCATCACAAGAAGTGGTCAAACCTAGATCATATGTTAAGACTAATATTCTTGACATTACGGGTTGTCAACGTCCAACCTTTAGGCAAAGGAATCAATGTTGTGATAAACCAAGACTTGCTTATAAATGTCATACAAATCCTTTTCTTAATTGTAATGGTTATCAAAAGGATAACTTTTTAAAGACAAAAACAAGATCCGATACTTTCAATTGAAAAAAGACTATCCTAAAAAATAGTCATTCTGATTCCCCTTCAAGAAATCTTGAAGAGAATAATAAAAAGAAGAGATACCTAAGAAATCTATCTCAGAAACACATAACTACACAGTTTTGAACCTTCGGACAAGGGTTAATCATACGATTTCTGAGCTCAGAATACAGATTAGCCAATTCAAGGACTTTAGGTAGGAGAAGGATAAATACAGGTAAGAATTATACATCCTTTTCCCTTAGTAATATAAACTGTTCTAAAGACATAACAGGTACAAATCATGGAAAGCTTACCAAAGAATCTTGTTGTTCATGATGGGCCTTTGACGGATGCCTACCATAACATAACTTGATTTTGGTAAATCGTTCCTCCTCCTGGAGCATGAAAAGGAGGAAGGACAGTATGTTCAAGAATGGTAACAAACTCCTTCTTGACATATGATGTATTTTTGTATTATGTGTACCTTATTTTTAGTTTTGAATTTCACCATAAAGTGGTTAATCTTTGGTTATGTCATGTATTTTAATGAAAATATCTCAACTACCTCTTGTGCTCTATATTCTATCTATTGGGATAAGAACAAGGTTGATTATTTGTCTGCTTAAATGAGTCCGGTCACAATACATGTGCTCGCGGACCTATATGCGTGTGAGTTCCGAAGCCATCCCGAACTTATGAAAGTAATGAGTCAAAACATCTTCAGAAGATTCTAGAAAGGATCTCTCTTCCCTCAATTTCCTCAACCTAGAAACTGTGATACATATATATATTCAAGGTACGCATATCTTGTATTATATACAAAGTGCTGGAATAACTCGCGAACGTTCACAAACAATGGATGCTTCTAAGATTTCAAACAACACAAAGGAAAATAACAAGAAGATGGAGGATGATGATTCCACAGGAATCATTGAGTTTTACGACAATCCTGTCACCGTATCCTGTTACTTTGCTCAAGAACATAAAGGAGGTCAAGTCCAGTTCAGATGTTCCGTGATTTGGTCGAAAACATTATGAATGACATCAAAGTTGTGTTTGAACCATTGTCTGCCGCCAAAAGGGATCTCAAGCTTCTTAATTCGGAACTGGGAAAAACATCTGATGATCTTGGTTCTCTCAAAACACAAGTCGCAGACTAAACATGAATTATTGTTTTTTTGTTATTTTTTTTACCAGGAAACTTCTTGTGAGAATTTATTCTTACTTTTGAGAAGGATAACTAGGGTTTAATATAGCAAAAATTGTGATTACACAAGCTATTTCCAACGATTTTCATCTTGCATGTTTTTAGATTTGTTTATTTAAATTCTATAGTTTTTGGAAGATGAACTTGTAGTATGTAATAGTATTGGTTTTATTATTGTAAAAGTCTTATAAAATATATGTGCCTTTACGTTTTCGTGAATCGAGCTGATATTTCATATATGCTCAGAAGTTAAACCTATTATGTTTTTATAAACTGAAATAGAACAAACTCTTTGAGAATTTTCTCGCAGTATCGATCAACTTGTGATCACACTTTTGTGTTATTACTGGGTTACACACTCCGTAAGATTTTCTTATTTTGAGTCATACCTATTAAAATTATCTCTTTGTTTGTAACTGACGTTAAGATTAATTTAAGTCGATATTCAGGATACAAATTCATGTGATTTGTTAATGTCCGACAAAATCCTTCTTTTTCATAAAGTAAGATCACTCATGTTGTTCTCTTGGGAATGATATCAAATTGGCGAGATTTCTTAAATGAACTTGTGCTTAACTGTTATATCTTTGTGGGGAGTGTGGTTGTGGAATTTACAAGGGATGCATATCTTAAATATCATAGATGAGCGCTAAGTATATTCTTACTATGTGATGTCATCTAAATAAAATTGATATGTAACCTTTGAATATTGAAGTAACCTTTGGTTGTATTCATTACGATCCCACGATTTTAGTACCTTTGCCAATTTTTATTGACAAAAAGGGGGAGAATTAATTAGTAGTTTCTCACTACATACATATGGTTTACGGATCATTATGTAAGAAGAAGTGAATCAATAATCTATAGGTTTCACCTATTATGAAAAAGATGTAAGTATTGATTAAGGGAGAGAAACATATCACCATAGTATTACTTCAAAGTTGGGATACAATTGAGCTTTGGAGAAGATAATAATACTATGTTTCTGTATAACGATGATTGAGAATATTTGTTTTTAAAAGTTTTTATAGCTATGGATACGAATTATCAACAACAACGATGCTGAGTTGAATACATTCAGAATCATTGCAACTTGAAATAACGAAGATTTCAAGGAGTTGAAGAAACCAAGGAAATCAAGGCATGGTGGATTCAAGGAGTTTCTGAAGCTTTATGTTTTTATCCATATGTATTGATAGTTTTGTCACTAAAATTGATAAAGAGGGAGATTCTTAGAACATTGCTCGGTAAAACTCACAAGTGTTGTTATCTCAAGCTTGTTGTCAAATTTAGTTGTCCAAACTATATTTTATTTCTAGTCTACAATTAGTGAAGTCTCGAATTACGATAAAAGATGTAGTTGAGAAACGAACATCACGACAGTCATCATCTCGGAGTAGCTATATGTCGACAAACATATTTTTGGTACGCATATTAGTATGCACACCTTTAAAAGTTCGTGAAGTCGTGAATCCGGATCGGTACGCAAACCAGTAAGCGTACTAGAAAAGAACTGTTGGTTACGGAACCGGTTTGGTATCTATACCGGTACACGTACCAGAAAGGTTGTACGAACTCCGGAACTTGGTTATGTTTAAGTGGTATCCATACCAGTACGCATACCGAAAATATTATGTGTTAACTCTGGAACTCAGTTTTGTCTTAAGGTTGACATACCAGTACACCTACTGAAAAAATTCAGTGAACTCCGGAGCTCGGTAATGTTATAAAGTATACATACTGGTACACGTACCATGACATAACTGTTCACGAACATGTTAAGTACTTGTACCTTGTACGCCTACTTACCATGTCGATTAAATTCATATGCACATTAAGTTATTTCTTCGAGATAATCAACATTTGAATAATCTCTAAAAACACATTTGATCACATGATTGTGTTTCGAGTTGAGTCTTAAGTGTTTATGAAATTACTCAAGCTTATAGTTCAATTGGATAGATTCAGCTAACCATTCATGAGCGTGGTCTTTTACATGGTTCGGTTATGGTTCATGCTAACCATAGTGTGTATCTTGATTATGCAAATCAGATTCAAGATCCATCTAACGGTGGATATTGTTTTCTTGGTTCCAAAGCTATCTTAGCTTAAACCTAAAGCAACCTATGCTTTGAATGTCTATATAAGGGGAACCTCAGATAACTGGGATCTTTGAATCCATATACTACTTTTCTTGGTTTGTCCTAGTTGTAAAATTAGAGTCGTCCTCTTCCTAAAACCCTTGTAAGGCTTAGAAATTCGAAATACTTCATAGGGATTCGTGAAGCCAGGTACGTCTATTGTTTATCTGATAGATCGAGTATCCTGATCATGTTCGATTGTTTAGCTACTCACTTGAACAAGATAAGTAGTAATATTCACAGTTCTCTTCGTCTCAGACTTTGTTGATTCCACAAGTTTAATACTTGTGAGGTGAATAATAATCTAGGCTGCACTTCGGGTTGCTTAAGTCCAGATTTTAAGGTTAGATAGACTTTGTCTATTGCTATCGATTTCCATCACCTTGATCTTCGATCAAAAAGAAAATCACATATATAGGCTTGTGGGAGGAAGATTGGTTTAAAGTCTTCAATTGAGTTGAAACAACTCTTAGTTGGTGTGACGTCAGCTAAGGGAATCAATTGCACGGAGTCTTGCTGGGATTCAAGAGGCGTAAGGAGCGTGATTGTACCTTAATCAGTGGGATACCTTTTATGGCTCAACTACATTCCATTCCGAAGTTAATTGATAGTAGGATAGTGTCTGTAGCGGCTTAATACAGTTTGGTGTTCAATCTGGACTAGGTCCCGAGTTTTTTTTGCATTTGCGGTTTCCTCGTTAACAAAATTTCTGGTGTCTGTGTTATTTCTTTCCCGCAATATATTGTTTATATTTACAATTGAAATATCACAGGTTTTGCATTAACCAATCATAGTAGATACGTCCAACCTTGTTTGTTGGATACGACTTGATTGATTACTTCGGAAATTGAGCTTTGGAATCACCCAAGTACTCTCACACGCAAATCGGGTTCACGGACTAGTCTCTGTAAACTTTTTGATTGTGAGAGAAAGAGATATAAATCTGAATACTATTCCTCGATTGAGATTCATTAAGTTGAACTCTTGGAATTGTGTTTAAGTTTGTCCATATAGATTGCTTACGAAAAAGTTGGTGGTGTATTTTGGTACCCCGTGTTTTCAAGATGTCTCGTCAATAAGAAATATATTCTCTGACCTTCCATGAATGCTATTACTGGAGGAGAAAAAAGGAAAGTCGCCTCTCTGAACGCATAAAAGGCGTGGACTCCACTAAGAGAAAATCAAGTCTAAGCTGCATTGGCACCTGTTCAACGTTAATAACTACAACGCGCAAGGGATGCTCAGACGACCCAAAACTTTCCTCTTCCTATGGAAGAAGGAATTAAGTTGCTGGAAGTATGAATTCAAGATGGTACAATCAAGTTTCCTCTTGTCAGATGTCCACCAACTGAAGAGGAGATGGAAGATCCTAAGTACGGTTGCTTCTACCAATTCGTCCATCATCCAACAAGTAACTGCAATATTCTGAAACACTTCAAAGAAAATGTTGAATCTGGTGAACTATACTTGAGTTGTTGGGGACTGAAGGACTGTATATGAACCCTCTCCCAGTCAGAGCATTCACCTTATCTGAAGAACCGGTCAATAAAGCAGTTAAATCCTTGATGAACTATTTATGTGAATTGTTCTATCTATCAAAAGCACAACGGAATGACATCTTCACCGCTCTGAACCATGTTGTGCCAAGAATGCGCTTGTCTTTTCCAGAAATACAGTCACAGACAAAGAGTTGTGCGATTGGGGACTGCTAGCCACAGTCAATCACAAAGGAAATAAGTTTGGAGATCGTTAACGACACCGTTATCAATATAATCCCTCTCAAGACACTCAGAGCCGCTAGAATTACTCGACAAAAAGATATTAGAGCACTGCTCGATTGAACCTACAAGTTTTGCTATCTCAAGATTGTTGTCAATGTCAGTTGAACAAAACTATATCTTGAATTCTAGTCTACTAAGTCAAGTCTCAGACTAGTTATAAAAGTTGGTAGTTGATAGACGCATTTATGTGTCTATTTTCATCTCTTTTGTGTATTTTGTTAGTACCCATTTTTGCTTATTGTGGTGTTTTTATGTTTGTTTAGGTGTTTTTGGAGAAATACCCCTTGTGTAGAAAGAGTTGCTCAATAAGTAATGTTTTACACCCCGGAGAAATGCACTGAAAGGCACCCCAGAAATGCACCGGAAACGTCCCAAGAAATGTACCGGAGGATCCCAGAAAAATTACTATTCGCACCCCATCACTCTGGATAAGAGGCACCTTCTTCTCAAATTCAAATAAACTTTTTGGCGGGAAAATTGGTTCATCAACTGGCAGATTTTAAATCGACAAAATGAAGGTGTTGTGTTGCGATTCAATGGCTCAAACTTGGTAGGAAGATGTGATATAGCTTAAGGAACACATTGTGGGCATCGGATTTGATCGGAATTGGTTGGAAATCCTGGTTTGAGTCACGAGCTCAAAACAGAGCAACGTGTCCTGTAACACGAGTTTGATTGTGTGTTTGCCATGCATGGAGTGTTTTGGAGGAGTTCGATGACTTTGGAGGCGTGGGGAAGGTTAACTAGAGCGTGCAGGATCAAAGTTTACGTGTGTAGAAGCCAAAAATGGAAATTATTGTTAAATATGGGCAGCGAGCAAAGACGGGATTAATGGGAGATTATACGGTGTTATGGTCGGATATTTTTGTTCTAAAACACTATAAATACAAGGCTAAAGAGTTGAGAAGAGTTGGAGAGTCTGGGGGATAGTTTAGGAGTCGAAAAAAATCAAAAAGAAGAACACGCAGTGAAGAGTTTTCTGCTGGTGTAAACTGAAGAACGCGAAGAACAGACGGGTAGAAGCAGTCGTTTTACACAAGTGTCTGCGACGCTCAAGTGAGGGACGTATTCAACCAGGAAACTTGCACTTCCCTTTTGTCGCTGTTCTAACAGCTGTTTGTAACGTTTTTATGCGTTGCAAACAGTGTTGTAAACCATTTTTTCTCCATTTTCTCTTGATTGTAAACAACTTTTGAGTATCAATGAATCATTTTGAGAGGTTTTTCATCATGAGTAGCTAAATCCAATCCCAGGGGTGACGGAGGAAGCCGTTCTTCCAAAAGTTATGTGGTAAAATTTATTTAAATTTATTTATGCAACTCTTTTATGATTAATTGCACCGAATAAATATGGAGTAAATGATTTTTATTAATCAATTGTGTTTTCTCTTGATGGAGTATGCTTAGTAAATTGCTTTTGATACTTCATGCTCGCGATTAACAATGGATGTTTTCAAAATCTAATTTAGGCAATGATTAGAATCACAATTCCCTTTGATTGGAGTTATATTGTCTAGAATTGCATGATAAGAATTGTTATTGAATCACATAAATTTTGGTGGATGGTGGAATTCTGACCCCCAGTAAAAATTCTCTCCCATATTTTGTTAATATTGTGCATATAATTTTATTTATTTAAATCTAGAAAAATTTACCTTCACAAGTTCGAAAAGAACCCAGTTTTCACCACTATCTACAACAACATTTGAAAATACATCAGTAGTTGAGTATCATACATCACCCTCGAAGACTAGAGATCAACGAAGATATTTGGAAAACTTCATCAACAAGGTATGTGAACACTGAACCATTCTATTTGGTCACAAAAGTTACCATTCTATTTGTATGAGACTATGTTGTATGACTTCTAGTGATCTATTGCAAAGAAGACATTTCAAGTCAAGCTTGTTTTGCTAAACATCTCGAAATATGATTCAAGCATTGTATGTTCAAAGGTTCTTAACAATATTAGTTCGAAATAATTTATTGTTCAAGAATTAATTTTGTGGATCATTCGAAAATTGCCCAAGCAATGATTTTTGTAATTTAGAAATATTTCAAACATTAAAGAGAAACTTCTATTATTTCGAGTCAGGGTAAATTGGCGAACCATCTCGCAAACCATGAATATTTAGGTTTCTAGAATACAAAATGGTTTGCGAACACCGTTTACCAACCCGGTTTATAAACCGTGGTGATCTAAAATTGGTGAAAGGCTAATGGTTGGTGAACCCATTTCATGAATCGTTGTCATCTGATTTCATGAGCCGAAAAACTGTTGGAGAACCCGGTTCACGAACCGTAGCATCCTGACTCGTGACTTGCCTAATGGGTCACGAACTGTTTCACCAACGATCCCAGTAAAACATTAGCAGATGCTCAAAGACTTATTATTTAAATACATTTAGCATTTCTATGACTCTCATAAACACCTCCAAGACATCATTGATCATTAAAATAATTGTGTATGTGGATCATGATTAAATTCTCAAGTGTTTAAATGAACATCAAATTGCTTAATAGTTCATAAGGTATATTTTCCAGAAGGGTCATTATACATGGTTCTGTAACCAGACCACCGTGTATATTCTTCTATGTAATTTTAGGAAAAACTTGCCACATACTTACTTAAAACCCTAATTAGAGTTTCATCTAAACAGAGAAAGTGTTTGCTTGAATCTCAAGTTATCTTATCTTGAATTCTAAGCAACCCTCAGTCTAGAATGCCTAGCTATAAATATAGATTCTCTTTCAACTGGGAAATTCAATCCCTGACACTTGATAGAGTCGTCCTCTTTTGACATAGGTTTCCTCTGAGAAACACATTAGGTATGCGACTTAAAGACTTCACTTGGGGATTCATGAAGCCAGGTCCGACTATCTTTACCTTGATAGTTCGTGTATCCTGATCTTGCTTTTAAGTTATCGAGGTTTTCGTAATCTCTTTTAGGAAAGATAGGTAAAAATTATAGAGTTCTCTTCGTCTCAAACTTTGTGACTCCTCAAGATAGATATCTGAAAACTATTCTTAATTGATTAGTTCTCGATTGTTCTTAAGAGGTGGTAAGAATCCAGGCTTCTCAGCAAACTGAATGTAAGTGGTTAAGTTGGTATCTGCATGTGGTGGTTAATAATTTTATAACATGAAAAGAAAGGTCTTGGTTCAATAATAAACTCATTGAAGAATTGAACAGTTTTAGTTTGCAATACAACAATCTATGTCTTTGAAATTATAATATATGTCTTCTTTTTCATGTATGTTTGTGTTAGAGCACTGCTGGTCGAACTCGCAGGATTTGCTATCTTAAGCTTGTTGTAAATGTTAGATGCACAAAACTATATCTTGATTTCTAGTATATTAAAATCAAGTCTTGGACTAGGATTAGAGTATGGTGGTTGGGTTTCAGACATCACCGAATAACCCTCGTAGATTGAAGACTGAAGAACAAACGAAGACATTTGGAAAACTTCATCAACAAAGAGGCATGTGAAGACTGAACCATCCTATTTATTCACAACACTTACCATTCTATCTTATGAGACTATGTCGTATGATTTGAGTCAGGATTGTCTTGATAAATCTCTCGAAATATGATTGAACCAATGGGTGTTCTGGATCCTTAAAAATCTTGGTTAAGAAAAATTTATTTTTCATAAACTATTTTTGTTTCAAGTTGATCATTTGGAAATTTCCCAGGCAATGATATTTTCTATTTATGGCAATTGGGAATGTTTCAAATTGATTAAATAGAGTTTTCACAACATACTGAGTTCTGGATACTGGAAAGGTACGCGTACTGCATGATTCTAATTTCGAGAATGGGGGAAGGTACACCTACCCAATACATGTACCCATTGGAACTGAGTTTGCGAATGACTAAGTGTACACATACCGAGTACGCATGCCCCAACATCCCGAATTCACGGATTTCCCATAGGTGTGCATACCCGGTAGGTATACCTACCCCTTTCTGAACTAAGCAGATGCTCATAAACTATTTTCACAAATATGTTTGGTGTTGGTAAAACTCTCAACTTTGTCATTGAATCATTATGTGTTTGTGAATCATGTTTTAAGTCTTGAGTGTTATTGAACACCACTTATGCTTGTAACTTCAAAAGGCATATATCTCAATTTGAACTATCATTGTACACGGTTTCAGAATCTTGTACCATATTGTATATTCTTATGTGTAATTTCATGGGGACTTCTCACATGATTACATGAATTCTTAATAAGAATTTCATCTAAATTGAGAAAGTTTTCTCTTGGATCTCAAGTTATCTTAGCTTGAATCAAAATCTACCTAGAGCCTTGAAGATCTATAAATATAGAGATTTTGCAACAAGATTTCTTAGTACCAGACATTTCTTTGTCCTAGTTTCTAATCTAGAGTCATCCTTTATAACCTAGGTTCTTCATGAACTGTATTCTAGGTTACGACTTAAAGACTTCAATTAGGAATTCGTGAAGCTAGGTCAGACTATCTTTTACCTGATAGTTCTTGTATCTTGATCTTGTTATTATTGGTCTTTGAGGTTATCGTAATCTCATATAAGAAACGAGATAAATAGAAATCACATAGTTCTCTTCGTCTCAGATTTTGTGATTCCTCAAGATAGATATCTAACCCTTCTTTGATTTGTATGGATTGTTCTTGAGAGATGGTTAGTAATCTAGGCTTTTCAGCTAACTAAGTGTAACTGTTTCGATTCGTGAGGTTTGCTTGCCTTTTTAATTGCAAACAAATTTCCAAGCCTAGATTGAAAAATCAAAAGGGAAATAAAATAGGGTTATCTGTCAGAGGCATGTTGGTATCAAAAGTCATCACTTAGGTTGAAGCAACTAGTAGGCTGTAAAGGATGTCAGCCAAGGGAATCAGTTGCGCAGAACCTTGCGAGATTCAAGAGATGTAAAAAGCACGATTGCAGCTGAGTTGCTTGGAGGGTTAATTCGGTCTCATCACATTTTAGTTTGAAGTCTGACTGTACGCTAGTGTCTGTAGAAGCTTAATAAGGTTTGGTGTTCAAAGATGGGAGGTTTCGAGTTTTTTTTGTAGGTGCAATTTTCCTCGTTAACAAAATTTCTGGTGACTTGTATTTTTCCTTTTCCGCTTTATTTTGTTTTATCTTTATAATAGGAATCGCACCGGTAGTGCGTAATCAATCTAGATAGTTAAGTCCTTATTAATTGAGAACAATAACGAGATTTGTTCTTATTGAATTTGTATCTTGAAGGACAGGTTACAAGTTTCATACTAGTTAGAATTCGGATTCTATTGATTTGGTTATGACTAGACTGATCTTGGATATTGATTTGTGAGATCGTCTACAGACTCTTCTACACAATCAGGTTCGCGGGCTTTTGAGTCTAGACATATTGATTGTGGGTGAGAAAAATAAAAACTCTACATACATATTGTTCAAGGATCTTTTATTAGATATATATTTGCAATTATATTGGGTTTTGTCCATACAGGTTGTCGTACGAAAACATTGGTGGTTACTTGGTTCCCTCTTCTTTTAGTTTTTGTTTTAGTTTTTGTGTAGACATCATCTCTTCTCTGATTCGTGTATGTGTCACAAACTCACAATTTAAGTTAACAAGTATTCATGATTCTGATGGGTTTTTGAGTTTATGAAAAACAAAAATAACCTTGAAGATGACCTGTCAGTTTACTAAAAATCGACCGTTTTGTACGGAACCGAATCATCTCGAAACCGAAACGAACTGAACCTATCAATTGCTATCACCGATTATCAAAACAGGATAACCGAGGGTCTCAGGTTCCGTTACGGATGCTCAACAATCGTAATGCCGTGTGCATGCCTACTTACAACTAAGAATTCACCATTTCCCAGCTACAAACAACAAAATAGTGCTAGCCTAACGCTGAGAAATGATGAATTTCTAGTGGGTAAATAAACTAATTTCGGCCAGGAACATATAAACTCTTAGCCGTAAAAAGCTCAATTACACAACGAATTACGGAAGAAAATACAAGGATGAAAGAATCTAGTTTCTGCGATGCAGTTGAATGACGTGCTTATAGTTTTTTAATCGAGTGAGTCCATGTTCTTCGTCAACCTTTGTCTTATCGTACTAGCATAATATTGATTTTCTTGGGGATAATCACTTGATGTCGGTAAGTGTAGACAATATGTGCGTCATTGCATTCATCATATTATTACGAGGTTGAATTTAATCGGGTCAAGGAAATCATTTGGTTTACTATCCGGGGAAAGCCTCAGATTGCCTTAAAAGCTGACACTTCCAACCTGGCGCCTAGCTTTAACTAACCATTGCAGCATCTATGAACAACAGCTCGCTGAATGCACCTTTAAATCTTAGATACTACCACCCTTTCTTCAGGCCAAGGACTTTCGGAGCAAACCAATGGCAACGCTGGTCAGCGTAAGAACGAATGAGCCTTGGAAATTGACAGTGACGCATTTATGGGAAATCCGTCTGGATGTAATCTAACTACCGAGCATGACATGAAACTCGTATTACTTGTACATAACCTTTCTCACACCATTATAATGCACACTCTCACTCTCCTTCTCCCTGTACCAATATGTCTCCATAGATGCAAGGAATCCAGCAACGCCTTACATCTCAAACCATTAGAACAAAGGGGATATGGACTCCTTCCCAGCGACTAGTGTGGTTGAAAAATGCCCACTACGGGAAGAGTCACTCTCCCAAAAACTCAATTCTCCTTCGACCTCTACTTCAGTCGAACACTCAGCTAATACATAATCGCACATTCAGCTCGTCTCTGATTTTTTATTTTTTTTAAAGTACAGCAGTTGGCCAGAAAGTATTAAGAATCAATGAGAGCTGAGACATAATCTGGATGGAGCCAATGTGGTCCTTGTCACCATACAAGATGTTCTCAAATCCAAGCTGCTTTATCACATGGTGTTTCTCTGCCCTCCATACTCCTGTATATCTTTCTAAGTTTACGACCTTGCTGATTTACTTGAGCAAATGCATCAAAACAACAAACTATGTGACAAATTTAAAACATTTAGCATTGGATTCTACCTCTTCTATCAATTAGGTAAATTATGTGACCAACCTCATTCTTAGAAACCAAATCCAGAAATTCAGTACTCTTAAATAAAACACATTCTACATCATCTAAAGTATGCCGCATAAGTGAGACAATAACAGTAACAATACTTAATCTGAAACCCTAATCAACAATTCCATACCTCTGCTTAAGTTTCAAAACGAATTGATAAATCTTTTGTGATTCGGGAAGTGATTCAGAGACACTATCTTTCTCCATACATTTCTTTGCCCATTCCATCAATTTAGGACAAATTTCTTCCACACTAAACTTGCCACAAGTTTCATAAGAGTAAAACCAACTGTAGTAAGGAACAAAAGCCACATCTAAAAAACCCATTTTGTCACCTCCATAGTAAATCTTATCTCCAAGCTCTCCTTCTAATACCATCAAACAGTCAATGAAATCATTCTTAGCTTTCTCATGTTCTTCTCCTTTAGTCACCCATAACTTCCTCCCAATTTCAAATACCTGCATTTCGTAAACCCTAATTGTAAGAACATTGATTCATAAATTATCCAAGGAAATTTAAATTAGATCTAACCTTTTTGTCAACATAATCAGCCCAAAACCTCTCTGAAGCTCTTTCATATGGATCATTAGGTAAAAGTGGAGATTTATATTTCCAAACTTCATCAATGTATTGAACGATCAGTAAGGATTCAGAAATGGGTTTTTCATTATGAATCAAAACAGGGATTTTTTTATGAAGTGGGTTCATTTTGAGAAGAAGAGGACTTTTTTCTCTAAGATTTTCTTCTTTGTAATCATAGTGGAGACCCTTTTCTTTCAAGGCAATTCTCACCCTCATTCCAAATGGACTTGGCCATGTATCTAACAGTACTAGTTTATCTGCCATTACTGTAAACCAGTTTGAACTTGAAAGGGGTTTGCTCTTGATTTTTTTATCTTTGGAGAGAGGAAGGGAAAATAGGTTGCAGGTAGGTTGTGTCTGAATTAGGAAAAGGGATTCCCCAACTCCCTAAAAACAACTGCGACTCCACTATAGTGGTTCCGACTTTCTCTTTAATAGAACGAGTACACAAATTAAGAACAACAGGACCAGGACCAGGACCAGGACCAGGACCGACTCCAAGTGACTCTCAAACATGACTAGGTGCAACTCTTCGGTAGTAGAATCTCCCTTAGCAAAATCACGTACACCAGAATCTAGTAACAATAATAGTGACACGGAAGAGAGTAGTAACAGTGACACCTCCTTACATATGGGAGAGCGTGGCTCGTTGAGGTATGATGATCCACAACTCTAAAACAAGTTTAATTTTTTTCTTCCAAATACGATGTCCTCTAAGTAGGTTTATTAGAAACTTTGTCTGTCGGAACATAAATAACTCGCCAGAATAATTGTCGGAACTGATGTTTCTTCATGCAGAGATCTTCACCAAACTCGGGATAAGTATCAAACATATAATGACCCGGATATAAAAATCTCGTTACAAAGATTAACACAAAAATCATCGGTGAGAACAACATTGTAGAGCCAAAAATCCTAGAACTATATCCAATTTCGATCTAAACAAAACCCACGGAGTTGATTTGAAACTGCACTAGCTTGATAGCCGAAGTTGAGATTGAAAGTAAGGTTTGATCTCTTCCCAAACCATAGATGCATTAACAACCCAAATCCAGAAACAAACAAAGGCACTATTGAACCACAGAAAAACCCAAACCATGAACAGCGAGAATTAAAACATTACATTAAAAAAAATGTTATTGTCAAAACATAAAGAAGGCTCTGTGTGAAGGACCAGAAAATTACGTCTGGCGTGTCTGGGCGCGTAGGCCATAACTTCCCCGGTGGGCCATTATTAAGCTACTTACCGGGCCTCAAAGCTAGGAAAACTGTACGTTCATTTGCCCTTGCAAGCATGCTCATGGAGCATGATGCAGCTAACTTAGCTTCCACACTGTTCCAACTTACCACAGAATAAGGGTATAATCCTTGAAGATTATGGTCGATGCACTTTACATGCATCACTGGCTATCGAGTCTTGTTCAGGCATAAGGCATGTCTTGAACTTACGCATAGGCTATTGCAACCCATTTCCAACCCTTTACTTGGCTTAGCCATTGCCGAGAGCATGCACTTGTCTTGCTCGTGCCAAGAGTGCATCAGTCAGGCTCATGCCGTACTTTCCTTAGGCTTATGCAAGCTCCGCTAACTTGCATATCAATGTAGCTTACTTTCGAGGCCATGCCCAATGCATTGGTAGATGCCTTAGTAGAATGTCTTGATAGGAAGTATGAGCATCAAGGAATGGAATGCAACTTGCCTCATCAAGTTTGGACACAATCATCTCTTGCGTCGAGCTACCGAGCCAGATGATATGAGAGGCAAGAATGTTGTAATCATCTTTAAATTAGATGATATGAGCGACAAAGTGCTGGACCGACAATGCTGCAACTCATTGCGGCTGCCTACGTACCCTTCCCCACTCTAAAGGGATCAATCGCAGACTGTAGTTCATCCTCGAAGGGACCGTAACTTAAGACAAATTATATTTCAAGCCTATGGCCTAACAATAATGGTAATGGCCTAGTCCGTATAGGTCGTTCCGTCAAATACATCCAAGTGATGCATATTTAGTCTGCGACATTGCATAGTGATGCCTAAGCATCCTATGCCCAATTGGCAAGGCTACGGAGCTATAAATGAGGCTTACACATCATTTATACTCTTTCAGCTAAGTTATGAAGCTTACTTGGTGCATGGTCCGCATATGCACCTTCAACCAACCACCCCTTCTTATACATGTTAACTTGACATTTTTACAACTTAGATTAGGGGAAAAAATTACTTCACCAAGTCCCAAGGCCGTGATGATTGCACATTACTACCCTGATCAAATGCAATGTACGGATGTGATGATTGCACATTCAGTTCTAGCTCACAGGCCAGTTCCAATGTCCGGCTATGATGCCTGAACATTTTCTGAGCTAGGTACCATGAAGGGCCGTGATGGCCATATTTCCGACTTTGGACCATAAGCCATTCCAATATCCAGTCGTGATGGATTTACATTGCCAGGGCCAGCCTGCTGTGGCCTGTTGCGATATTGGCCATAGGCCAATGATCTGCGTAATGCGTCATTGTGGAGCTACTTTTGAAAAAGCGGGGGTCTAACAACCACACCCAATATTTCGCTTAGCAATCTGTATGGACAAACTCCAATATACTTTTAAGAGAATCAACTAGACAGTCAGACTCAATCTTATTAAAAGTATATCAAAGAGTTATATCTCACTTTCTCGATTCAATACTTACTCAAGCAAATAGAAATCTACGAGTCTAATTGAATACAAGAAAAACTACTTGAACGGTACCAAAGACCAATGTTCAAGGATCAATCAACTTCAATCAACAACCAAAGGTTGGATTTTCCCAATTGATCGATTCAACGCACAACCTGTGATATTTCAAATATATAACAAAATATAATGCGGAAAAGAAATAACACAGACACCAAAAGTTTTGTTAACGAGGAAACCGCAAATGCAGAAAAACCCTGGGACTTAGTCCAGATTGAACACCATACTGTCTTAAGCCGCTATAAACACTAGCCTACTACAAACTAACTTCGGTCTAGACGGTAGTTGAACCCTAATCAATCTCACGCTGATTCAAGGTACAGTTGCGCTCCTTACATCTCTGATCCCAGCAGGATACCACGCACTTGATTCCCTTAGCTGATCTCACCCACAACCAAGAGTTGCTACGACCCAAAGTCGAATACTTTAATAAACAAATATGTATCACACATAAAAGTCTACGATAATAGATAAATCTGTCTCCCACAGATAAACCTATGAGTTTTGTTCCGTCTTATGATAAAATCAAGGTGAACAAGAACTAATTAATAACCCGGACTTATATTCCCGAAGAACAACCTAGAATTATCAATCACCTCACAATAATCCAAATCGTATGGTAGAGAAACTAGATATTGTGGAATCACAAACGATGAGACGAAGATGTTTGTGATTTATTTTTATCTTGCCCTATCAGAGATATAATCTCAAGTCAACTATTCAACTGAACTTGTACGATAGAAAATGGCAAGATCAGAACGTTCAACTACAAGAGAAGTAGTTTCGTCTGGCTTCACAATCCCAATGAAGTCTTTCAGTCATTAACCTACAGGGTCTCTAGAAGAAACCTAAGGTTAAAGGAGAATCGACTCTCGCAAAACCAACTAGTATCACACAGGAGGTGTGGGGATTAGTTTTTCCAGTTGCTAGATGTCTTCTTTATATAGTTTTCAAATCATGATTTGCAATCCAAGTTACCTTGGTAACTAAGCATTCAATATTCACCGTTAGATGAAAAACCTGATTTAACCAAGCTAATATCTTTCAACCGTTAGATCGAAACTTAGCTTGTCACACACAAATGAAATGTACTTCATTTAGGTTTGAGTAACCGTACCTAAACGTGTACACTTAGTTGGTTTACAAATAGTTAACCAATGGTTAGCCATATGAGCATTTTCATATTAACCGTATTCATCTTTCTCATAACTAGTTCAAATGACTCATAAGAACTAGTTTAAGAGTTGTTCAATTGCTTAGGTCTTTATGAATAGACACAATTGAAACAAAATCGGTTTGATTCACTTTAGGCAATTCATGAACAATATAGCCACGGTTTGCAAAGATTGCATTCCTTATAATTTATTATTTTAAGTTCATGAACTTCCGATTTGAGAAATAAAACCAGCTTGGGTACGCGTACGGGTACGTGTACCATAGCTACCAGATTTGAGTTTACAAACTCAGAAGAAATTTTCGGTTTGAAAACTTCCGTGGGTACGCGTACGGGTATGCGTACCTAAGGTGACTGGTTTAACAGTTTGCAAACTTACAAACTCAACAGAAATTTTCGGTTCGAAAACTTCCGCTGGTACGCGTACCCAACCTGTCTCCTTCACCAATACCGTGTGCACACATATGCGCACACTTGCTTTCCGGCACATGGATTTATACACTAATGTGCAAACACACTATATATGCTTATATCCATAGTTGGTTACGTAATCTCAACTCTACATTTCAATCATTGAAACATTCTTTTATAATGTTATAACTGTCGTTATTCACAATTATCGTCATCAAAGCTATTTTCAAGATTGAAACGTCATCATGACTTTCGTCATGGGTTAAGATGAAAAGTGGTCAAAGCGAAAGCTTACCAACACATATTTCAAGAAAAAGATAGGCTGGTAAACTCGGCTCGAAATAGCAAATGTGTATGTATGAAAACTATCATACTTATACGACTTTGTCTCAAGAGTAGGAGATAGAGAGATAGACTTTTGAGTGATAGATAAGTTCAAGTCTCCACATACCTTTTAGTCGGATGAAGTTCCACTGGTTCCTTGAGTAGTTCTTCGTCTTCGTAAGATGATCGCCATGGAGTCTGGAGCTCAACTACACTAAACTGTCCTAAAACGAGACTTAACTATAAGTAGTCTAGAAATCAATACATATAGTTTTGACAACTAAACTTGACAAACATGCTTGAGATAGCAACGCATGCGAGTTCGACCGAGCAATGCTCTAACAATCTCCCCCTTTGTCAATGTTAGGGCAAAACTATCAATACATATGGATTACAAAATAAATAAAACTTTATAGCTTCTCGTCCACATGCTTGATCTCCTTGGTGTTTCAACATTACTCAAAAACTTCGTCCTTTCCAAGTACTCTCATGATTCCATATATGTTCAATTCAGCATCATAGTTGTTGAAGATCCATAGCCATAACAATGAGAAAACAAAAGCTCTCGATCATTGTTATACAGTATCATAGTATAGTTACACAGTATCAAAGTTCAGTTTATCACAACTTTGACAACAATACTATGGTGATATGTATCACTCCCCCTTAGTCAATACTTTCATCTCAACATGAAAACCACTCCCCCTTACATAATGATCCGAAAACCATATGTATTTGTAGTGTGAACTACACATTAATTCTCCCCCTTTTTGTCAATAAAATTGACAAAGGTACGAAAACGTGATCCTAATGAAATTTCCACGGAGATGCTTCAAGACCAAAGAAAAGTACATATCAACTTTGTTTAGATGCAATCATATAGCCGAAGTTAAATGCATTCATCAAGGAGTTTATAAATATACAAGATAACTCCTAAAATATTCCACAACCGCACTCCCCACAAAGATATGGAAATTAATCGCAAGTTCAAAAGAACTCTCCCCAATAATGTCATTCCCGAAAGAACAACAAGAGCAACCTTACTTTCACAAGAAAAGAAGGATTTCTTTGGACATAACAAATCACATACGAATATGAATTTGAATCCAAAATACTCAATTAAATTAACCAGAAGAAAACCCATGATTAATTTAATCGGAAATGCTCAACATAAGAGAACTTACGGAGCCGCACAATATACACATAAAAAATATAGATCAGGGAAGATCAATACTGCGGAATAGACAAGGATTCGTCCAATTTTCATCACTATTTGCACAATGACATACAATAGATAAAATCATCGTAAACAAAAGTTTTATCCTTTATTCCATCAAAATATGACATAAAAGGCTTTAACTTTTGTAATGTCAAAAGTTCATTCATTCTTTTATCAATACATGCGTATCGACATACGAAAGACTTAACTTTTGACAAAGTATGGGACAATCATAGTTCACGGACGCAAACACACATATCCCATAACATATTGCAATATATAAAACCATAAAGATTAATACTGCAAAAATCATCTTCCAAACAATTTTAGAATTTAAACAAATAAACCTAAAACAATGAAGATGAAAACATTGGACGTAGCTATGTGTAATCACAATAATGGCTATTCCAAACTCTAGCAATCCTTCTCAGAAACAAGAATAAATTCTCATAAGAAGTTTCCTAGGCATCAAGACAAACTCGTAATGCACATTTAAGATGATTTGTCCTTAGAGGGTAGAATCAATCTTTTCGCCCGGATTTATACCAAGAATAGCTACCAAAGGCGTATAAAAATATTTTCTTAACAAAGAAGAACATACAAAGTCATTAACGACCATGCACCATAATTCACATAAAATGATTGTGAACATTCAAGAATCCCATAGTAATGTGTACTACTGCCCATTCTTGAACTTCCTTCTTTGTGATTCACCAACAACATTCTTGTAAAAGCTACAAATGATCTTAGAAGAGTAGTACTCCATGAATGCAAGTGCCCAAGTCCAAGAGAAGTGGAACAAGTGCGACGAAACGGAGCAAAACACTCAAAAACAAGAGACAGGACAAATACCAATCTTAACTCATCTAAATTCAGGAATTCTCATCTCCAATTTGAATATAATTCAAATAGGAAGACAATGCAAAAAGAATGAGGTCATTCCAAGTTCGGACGAAGAAGTTACGGCCAAAACAAATTTACCGAATATCGACGTCCATTATGCATACGGTTTTGCAAACGAATTTCCGTATCCTGGAGAAGTATGTAAACGGGTATGCGTACTTAAACCCCTGTATTTTGATTTTAAATTATGTTATGCATACCTGGTATGTGTACCATGAAGTCCAAACATCCCGAACTATTATTTTCAAACCTAAACATTTAAGAACCTTAAACACAGATCAAGTTAGGTAGAAATGAACGATAAGAAAGGTACGTGGATCATTATAAGTTCTCTAAGCAAATAAAAACACAAATCTTGATCAAGTTTATAGATAAACCTTTTTAGAAGAATCCAGTTGAATTCTAAAGCCTTACCGAACATAATCTGTGCGCCCCAATTTTCGTGCTTCCCTCACCGTATACATAACTGGGCATTCCTTGGTGAGGATGCACTTACAACACACTCAAGTTGTGTTGAGGTGAATAATGTCTTGCTCACCACAAGTGACTTTTGGATTATCATGAAAGAGATCGCTTTTAGAACCTTTCACATCCAAATCCATCTTTCCAAAGAACTCTTTAAGTTCCAACATCATGGATACTGCCTTCTCCATAGTCATGGAATTTTCTAGGAGATCATTCTTTTCACACTCAAAGCGTCATTGACTTTCTTTGGAACCCACTTATGAGTGCATTTAGAAACAACCGGAACCTTCTTACCGTTACTCTCTTCGAGATTTCTCGAAAGAGAATTGGATTGACTATTCTTTTTCAAGTTAGTCTTTCTCCAATTGGGAGCATGGGATCTTGTCTTCGTCTTTACAAAGTTATCCTTTTGATAACCATTACGATTGTGAAAGGTCTTCGTATGGCGTTTATAGGCAAATCTAGATTTATCACAGCAATTATACCTTTGCCTAAAGGTTGGACAGTTACAACCTGTAACATTAAGAGGATTAGTCTTAACGTATGATCTTGGTTTCACAACTTCTTGTGATGCCCAAACAAGAACATCATGAAGTTTCTCATTCCTTATACAGAAACGACATCTCCTTTCTAGGTGACCTTTGTTTCCGCAATAGTGGCAAACATAAGGAATGTTCTTACATTGATCCGTGTGTGCTGACTTTGGAGGTTGGTATACATTGCTCTTTTGAACCTTAAATGCCGGTGAAGGTATTTCACTTTTGCCATCAATGGAAATCTTTTGTTGAGAAGAATCACTAGCCTTGACAAATTTTACCTCTTTGCTAATACTTGGAACATTTATTCCCTTATAGCCCGATCCTCGTATATCACGATGATTATTAGTTGCTCATATCATAGTGGTTAACTTGCTTGAACTAGTATTGAATTTTTTCAAGTCATCTTCCAACATCTTGATTTTATCAAGAGCAACATCTAAGTCAACCTCAAGGCGTTTTTCTCGAGCGAGATAAGCGTTTTCTCTGTCATCAAAACTTGCTTGCTGAGAGTTAATCCTTGCTTCAGTTTCTGCAAGTTTTTCTTCCAACAAGAATTATTTTTGATAAAGATTATCACATTCAAGTGACTTCATACGTAGGTTTTCCTCAGAATCCTTGAGGATCGATTCGAAACATAAACACATGCGTAACATCTTCTCAATTTCTTGTTTGTACGACAGAGATTAGTCAGAAAACGTGTGACATGACAAGTTGTCATCTTTTTCCTTTCCAACGAATTCAAAAGCTTAACATACTCTGAGACTTCCTCATCAATATCTCTATCAATATATGAATCACCTTCATCAGAAAGTTCATCCAACTGTTCTTCTAGGCGTGTTTCCCAGGCTTCAACAGATTCTACATTAAGAGAATGTTTAGATACTTACCTATATGTGACGGTTCTCTCAGGTGAATTCAAGCTTTGAAAATCATCTGGTAATTTATGAACCGGTACATTATTAGATATAGACTCGTCCATTATCAGATCACTACAAACACAGACTTATAAGGTCTTTAAATGTGTTTGCCTGCTCTGATACCAATTGAAAAAGCGAGGGTCTAACAACCACACCCAATATTTCGCTTAGCAATTTGTATGGAAAAACTCCAATATACTTTTAAGAGAATGAACTAGACAGTTAGAATCAATCTTAATAAAAGTATATCAAGGAGTTATATCTCACTTTCTCGATTCAATACTTACTCAAGCAAATAGAAATCTGCGAGTCTAATTGAATACAAGAGAAACTACTTGAACGGTACCAAAAACCAATGTTCAAGGATCAATCAATTTCAATCAACAACCAAATGTTGGATTTCCCAATTGATCGATTCAACGCACAACCTGTGATATTTCAATTATATAACAAAATATAATGCGGAAAATAAATAACACAGACACCAGAAGTTTTGTTAACGAGGAAACCGCAAATGCATAAAAACCCCGGGACCTAGTCCGTATTGAACACCACGCTGTATTAAGCCGCTATAGACACTAGCCTACTACAAACTAACTTCGGTCTGGACTGTAGTTGAACTCTAATCAATCTCACGCTGATTCAAGGTACAGTTGCGCTCCTTACATCTCTGATCCCAGCAGGATACCACGCACTTGATTCCCTTAGATGATCTCACCCACAAACAAGAGTTGCTATGACCCAAAGTCGAAGACTTTAATAAACAAATCTGTATCACACAGAAAAGTCTACGATAATAGATAAATATGTCTCCCACAGATAAACCTATGAGTTTTGTTCCGTCTTATGATAAAATCAAGGTGAACAGGAGCTAATTGATAACCCGGACTTATATTCCCGAAGAACATCCTAGAATTATCAATCACCTCACAATAATCTAAATCGTATAGTAGCGAAACTAGATATTGTGGAATCACAAATGATGAGACGAAGATGTTTGTGATTTCTTTTTATCTTGCCCTATCGAAGATATAATCTCAAGTCAACTATTCAATTGAACTCGTACGATAGAAAATGGCAAGATCAGAACGCTCAACTACAAGAGAAGTAGTTTCGTCTGGCTTCACAATCCCAATGAAGTCTTTCAGTCGTTAACCTACAGGGTCTCGAGAAAAAACCTAAGGTTAAAGGAGAATCGACCCTAGCAAAACTAACTAGTATCACACAGGAGGTGTGGGGATTAGTTTTTCCAGTTGCTTGATGTCTCCTTTATACAGTTTTCAGATCAGGGTTTGCAATCCAAGTTACCTTGGTAACAAATCATTCAATATTCACCGTTAGATGAAAAACCTGATTTAACCAAGCTAATATCTTTCAACCGTTAGATCGAAACTTAGCTTGTCACATACAAATAAAATGTATCGCATTTAGGTTTGAGTAACCGTACCTAAACGTGTACACTTAGTTGGTTCACAAATAGTTAACCAATGGTTAGCCATATGAGCACTTTCATAGTAACCGTATTCATCTTTCTCATAACTAGTTCAAATGACTCACAAGAACTAGTTTAAGAGTTGTTCAATTGCTTAGGTCTTTATGAATAGACACAATTGAAACAAAATCCGTTTGATTCACTTGAATCAATTCATGAACAATATAGCCACGGTTTGCAAAGATTGCATTCCTTATAATTTATTGTTTTAAGTTCATGAACTTCCGATTTGAGAAATATAACCAGCTTGGGTACGCGTACGGGTACGTGTACTATAGCTACCAGATTTGAGTTTACAAACTCAGCAGAAATTTTTGGTTTGAAAACTTCCGTGGGTACGCGTACGGGTATGCGTATCTAAGGTGACTGGTTTAACAGTTTGCAAACTTACAAACTCAGCAGAAATTTTTGGTTCGAAAACTTCCGCTGGTACGCGTACGGGTACGCGTACCCAACCTGTCTCCTTCACCAATACCGTATGCATACATATGCACACACTTGGTTTCCGGCACATGGATTTATACACTAATGTGCGAGCACACTATATATGCTTATATCCGTAGTTGGTTACGTAATCTCAACTCTACATTTCAATCATTGAAACATTTTTCTATAATGTTATAACAGTCGTTATTCACAACTATCGTCATCAAAGCTATTTTCAAGATTGAATCGTCATCATGACTTTCGTCACGGGTTAAGATGAAAAGTGGTTAAAGCGAAATCTTACCAACACATATTTCGAGAAAAAGATAGGCGAGTAAACTCGGCTCGAAATAACAAATGTGTATGTTTGAAAACTATCATACTTATACGACTTTGTCTCAAGAGTAGGAGATAGAGAGATAGACTTTTGAGTGATAGATAAGTTCAAGTCTCCACATACCTTTTAGTCGGATGAAGTTCCACTGGTTCCTTGAGTAGTTCTTCGTCTACGTAAGATGATCTCCATGGAGTCTGGAGCTCAACTACACTAAATTGTCCTAAACCGAGACTTAGCTATAAGTAGTCTAGAAATCAAGACATATAGTTTTGACAACTAAACTTGACAAACATGCTTGGGATAGCAACGCATGCGAGTTCGACCAAGCAATGCTCTAACAACTTTGTTCTAAGCCAGCTGCCCAACTGGCCTGAAGCACCTTTGGTGCGAGATTGACTTTTGGCCAATACAACTTACAACTTGTACCCACTTGTGTGATATTGTCCCTTGACCAATATATCTTCGCAATGCGCCTTACTTGGCGCCATACTGGCTCTAGGTCAATGTTCCTCTTAACACGCAACGGAGCTTGAGATGAATCTTCATCTCATGCCATGAGCATGCGCCATCCTAAAAACACAGGGTGTTACACTCTGGATCAACATAGTAGCATGTATGCTCAGATCTGCTCCAAAGAAGTTGATCTGAGTAGGCATCAACATCAAGAAAAGTTAGATTTTTCATTTGAAGCATAGGAAATAAGAAAGACAACTTTATGAAGTGTCCTAAATCCAGTCATAAATATGCCTAGAGTGATTCTGAGAATCCCTCCAAAAGAAACATTTCCAAAATTGAATACCTCGAGGGATTGATGAACTTTTTTTGTGAAGTGGAGTGTCCATCTGAATGTCGTGAACATCATGATTAAGATGTCAACCGTAGTTAACGAATATACATCGATTGTCCCGTATTTAAATCCGATATTTACCAGATATCCATATTCGATAATTTTCAATGGATGGTAGAAATTATTTATGTATCTAAATCCTTTAAGATTAACGGATATCATACAATCCAATGACAGTTTGAAGATTTGTTATTTCTACCTTGTAATCAATTACAGATGTTAACTAGTTTTGTTCTTCATACTCATTGCCACCGTTTCCTGGAGGATCCTTGCATAATTTCTTCCTTGATATTTCTTTTTCATCAAGAACAACTTTTTTATGAGATCTCTTTGAGCTTCCCATCCTTGTAGATATGAAAAAAGGAAGAGATGATGTCAACTTTATACTTTTTCGTAACCAAGAGTTAGAATTAGATTTGGAAATCCATTAGTTTCTTATAAAGGCCAAGGGTTTAGAAGAGAGTTTCCTAACGGAATAGTGAACCAATTTTCGAACCCAAGGTTCGCGGAAAGTTGTAGTGGATATGCAACAAGGCCTTTTAATACCGTATCCATTTTCATAAGAAAACTGATCTTTCATGAATTGTCATAACAAAAAAACTTGTTATCATAACAAAAAGGATGTACATATTTCTTATTTTTCTTAAGTTTAAGTATCAAAAATTATGATTATATATATATCTAAGAGGATAACTTGCATATTAGATAACATATATAATTATCATGAGTCTCGTACTCCTCTCGAGCTTAGGAGTCGGATAGGCGGGGAGAAGTCGTTTAGGAGCATAATACGATTTGATACCGACATCGAGTCATTACATTTTGGACTCACTATGTGATCTGTGGTTCCACCAAGTCAAGATGGGTTTAACTCAATTTGTGTTCTAATAAAGACAAAAAAGATGGCATCAGAAGATTGACAGTCGGTTTTTGAATTAATGGGTTATACAATCTGACTAATTGGAAAGTTTTTCGACTTAATGGATCAAGGATCGATAAAACGGAACTGTTATATGGTCTCCATTACAACAATTAGTAAGAGTTATTAAATTTGGATAAAAGAACCATTAACTTAAAGAACTTCGTTATCATAAAAGTAGGACAATTCTGATATTTGTGCAGTCTTCACAACTCTCAAGCCAGTATTAAGGATGCATCCATCAATATATATATATAACTAAATAATTAATGAAGGGGTTAGAATGAGCTCACCACTTGTGTTCTAAGGAGATACTCCAAGTTTGTTTTTTTTTACCTTATGCCAGTCGATTAAATTCTTACCTTTTGCTTCCTTTTTTTAAGTAGCCTTTTAAAAAGGAGCCATGATCCTGAAGGATTTTGATGATCTCAACTGCCTCATGAACCTGTTATTGTCAATCAACTGTCTTTCATAAGAACTTTTACTCAAGGATTTAACTACTGAATCTTTTGGAATCCATGTTCGTCGACAGGAGCCTTTCAGAATGTATCCAAAATTTAGATTTAGTAGGTAAACTCTTTTTTATCAGTATGAAGTATGATGTTTGTCCTCTTATTGTACCATAAGAGTTACTTGACTTATAAAATCTTCGAGGTAAGTAATCTTGTATCTTCTTATCATAAGTTTTTTGGCTGAACGTGCAACTACGATTAGTTTGGAGATGTTGAGATACTAGTTACCTCCTTGATTGCAAAAGAGAGCAATCTTTAAAGATTGTTAACATGTTTCTTCTTATTGAAGCATTTGATTGCAAGATTATTGCCACAATGATAAAAAAAATCCGCGAAATACTCGTAGATGTGTTTGTAACATGATCTCTCTTAGAAGTTTTCTTTAGTGCTGATTTTAGATGTATATTTCACCATCGTTTATTAGAAAAAGCAGGGGTGACTTTATCAATTATCAGATAGTGTCCATGAGGTAATATCAGAGACTATATCAAATATTGAGCGAAGTTTGAACCTGAAGTCTGTATTTTCCTTTTTCAAATAGTTACACTGATCATAGACCAATGTGAGATCTGATTCAACAGTTTTTTCAACATAGGAGGTTATCCATTACTGAGAGTGAGTTTCAACAAGATGTTTTTCTCACGTAACGCTTTCTCTGACAGTATCCTCAAATATACTAATTGTTTCTCTATCTAAGTTCATTTGTTGAATGAGTTTACTGATAATTTCAGAACAAGATTCAACAATTTCACAGAGATCATGTTCTTCCTTAAGAGATTGGTTGATATCATCAGGACACTGAGCTTACTTATCCTGGAGGTTGTTCATCAAGAGACTTGATGGATTTTACAAGGATCTTTAAACTTTATGGCAGTTTCACTTTAGGTTCTGAAACATGATCTTTAGGAAGCTTGGAGACATATATTTATCGACTGAAGAAGACTTAATAATTTTTTACCTCTGGATTCGGAAGAATCAACTAAGGATCTATACTTTGAGGTAAATCCCAAACACTTGGCATAATCAAATCCAGAGGGATCCATAATAGTAAGAATAGTCACAGGTTTTAGAAAAATTACAAACACATACTTGTTAGCTCTACGATTTTTTCCCGCTCTGATACCAATTGGAAAGGAGAGGGTACCAAGTAGACCACCAACTTTTTCCGTTCGACAACTTGTATGGACAAAACCTAATACATCAAAAGTATGTCAAAACAAATACCCTTGAATAAGATTGTATATAAAAAAAAATCTATTTTTCTTCCACAATCAAAGTCTATGAATCTGATTGTGTACAAGAGTTCTTGGACGATCTCAAAAATCAATATCCAAGATCAATCTAGTCGTATCCGAAATAATAGGGTTCGGATTTTAACAAGTATGAAACTTGCAATCTATATTTCTAGATGTGAATTCAACAAGAGAAAGTTTTGCTTTTGATCTCAACTTATGAGAACTTAAACTATCTAAATTGATTACATACTACTTATATATGTTCTTCCTATATTATATAAAGATAAAACAATATAATGCGGAAAAGGAAAAACACAAGACCCCATAAGTTTTATTAACGAGGAAAATTGCACCTTTAAGAAAAACCTGGACCTCGTCCAGCTTTGGACAACACACTGTATTAAATTGATACAGACACTAATCTACTATCAAACTTCAGACTAGAATACAATTGAGACCGAACTAATCCTCCAAGCATTTCACGTCCTTTACAACCTAAGAGTTTAAAATTACGAGAGTACCAAGTACATCAACCTAATTAAGATACACCTTGTGTAATCTAATTCAGAAAAGTATTGTCAAAGAGATTACTTTTCAACAAGATAACACTAGGTATATATAATAGGTACCGAAACAGAACCTAACTATTGGGATCAAACCCAAGTGTTGAATTAACTTACAAGTGTGTTTACTGTATTATAACTAAATTAATAATTACAATGCGGAAAATAAAGTAAAAATACAACAATATTTTGTTAACTAGGAAACCGTAAATACATAAAAAATATCGGGACCTAGTCCAGTTCTGAATACTCGTATAATGAAGCCGATATACAAAGACTGCTACCAACTTCATAGAGACCAAGTAAACAAACTACAAATTTACTCGGATCCTTCAGTATCTCGGCGCCTACTACCAATCTGGTTTATGCACGTTAATCATAAGATAGAGTCCGATATATTAAGCTGCTTCACCAGTTGTGAAGACTTTTATCACTCAACTCCTTTAGATCATATTCCAAAATAGGTTAGGAGTAGTTTATTTTCGGTAACCGCGCTATCAATCTCATAGATCATCAAGTTTATCAGAGATGTTGAGTTTCAAGGATCTTCCGTTTAATCAATATAACTCTTTGTATCGGTTAGATCAACCAAGATATATAGATTATGAAAGATAATCAATCTTACTTCATAATCTATCAAAGTGGATCTCAAAGAAAAATACAAATAAATTGATCATCGATCTATACAACAAGCTATAAAATGTCTATCAAGATAAAAAAAAAAGCTTGTCGGATCTCAAATGTGCACGAAGTTTTTGATGGGTAAAAAAGATTTACTTTTTTTAAGGAAAAGTGGAGGGTTGTGCAACATGCAGATCCTCAATTGAGTAAATTTCCTAAATCTTTAACAGATGCACTCCATGGGAGTTCTTTGAGTTCGATAGATCAATCTGTAATACTCCGTCCTAAACCAAGACAATGGTCATTCTAGAGTGAATTCGATCACAAAGAGGTATGAGGGTCGATCTGTAACAGAAAAGCTGAGAATTGTGTGAGGTCAATGATGATTGAAGGACTGTGGATGTGTTGGAGACTTCTACAAGTTTGATAAAGGTCAATGAATTCTGATCATATTGATTGAGTTCTGTTCGAATACAATTCGACTGAGAAAGTTGTTTTTTCAGATAAGATAAGTTCCGTCCTCAAATCATAGATTGATGAACCTATTTATACTGCAGAAGTAGTTAACTCATTGATCTTTAGTAAGTGTGGCGGTTGCAGAGGAGTGGAAAAATAGGGAAGTGGAAATTGTGGTTGAACCAGTCCCACATCGCGCAGGAGTTTTGTTGTTTGTCCATATCCACTACTCTGATAACTCCTTCAACTGCTTGCACGACTTACTCATATTTCTTATCGTGGATATACGCACGTGCTGAATGCCGCCAGACCAAAACCCTAGTGAATATCCCCCCATGTGACATGATTGATATCTCATGAACATGGAGTCAAACGTGTATTTAATTGGTCAATTGTTGACTTTGCTAGACCATGAGTCTTAGCCTTGATGAGTCGAGCATAATGGACGAACGTGATATGCTCTGCGACTCATAGATTGGGAATAAGGTGTTTGCTAGGACAACAATAATGCATAGACGTCGAGTATGATGAATTGTGAATATTATTGTGCCAGCTGAGGAACTCTGATAATTTGGATCGACGAACGTCGGTCAAATGAGGTTGCTTGAATCTGTTGATTTATTGTAGAGTGCTCATTCCTAGTCTAATATGCCATGAGTTGTCAAATGACAAAGTATGAATTAGAGTATAGTATGTATTGCACTCGATAGTCGTCCAATAAAATATTAATGGCCGGCCTAGTGGATGGTCGTCCAAATAAGGTTGCATCTCGGAAAGTCGAGCAACAAAAATGTTGGTAGCAGGACCGAACATTGAAATATTAATTAAAATATTGATAGCTAGATCAACATGGAAATTACTGATGTTTATCAGAATTTTCATAAATATGAAACCCTAATTTTAGAGAACTCTAGCTAGATCCAGGAGATGGAGAGTTGTCCAATGCGGGTGAAGAAATATCGACCGACCAATGGGTATGAGGACCGGCCATTGGTGGTGGAGAGACCAGTTGTGCGGTGTATGGAGAATTGTCCAACTAGTGGAGAAGAATTCACCAAAATGTCCAAGATATGGAGGATTATCCAAAATAATCAAGGAGTTTGGGACTGACTGGTCGTAATGGCCAAGTGGACCGGCCAGGTACGCCCATAGTGGTGCACGGGCCACCATGTTGGGCGTGGGTCCATTCATGAAGGATTTTTGGAAAATTGATCAATATTTGAAAAAATATGGAAAACTAAGAGTTTGCACGAATATGAAAAATCAAGAGTTATAGAATAAATAACAATAATAATAATAAAACAAGGACAAGTGAGAGGTGCGGGACCGGCCATGGATGCGACATGGCCGGTAGGCCCGATCCGTGCGTCTCTTCCTATTTTGCATAGGTCTCCATATTTTAGCATTCATCCATATTTTGGGTGCTCGTGCATTATTGCTAAGTACACCCGTACTATTATTTCAGAGCTTACTAGGTGGTGGCCCAAATGCCCGAAAAGTGAATATCTATTACTAATTCATGGGATTCAGTTGGGTAAAGTCTTGAATTGAAGTAATGAAATATTATGATGAAAATATAATATTTTCTAAGAATTCAATTGATGAATACTGCACTAGAATTGATTAATTGATGGCTCTATACTGGCAGGAAACCTGTATAGGAGCATTATATTTATTCTAGAATCGAGGCATGAGATAGTAGAAGCATCATACTAGTTCTGAATGTTTATTCTGCATAGTTAGGGAACATTTGCGACATCCTGAAGATGTTATTTCTCTATACTAGTGGTCAATCCATTTAGGAGATGTGCAATCATTCTCGATTTTATACATAAGTGAATATTGGAATTGCTCAATATATATGGTTGATGAAATATGCAAAATATTGAAAGCTCGGTTGAGAGGCTTCAATGATTGCATATTTATGCATGGTATGAAGAGGTATATACTCAGTCAGAGATTATCATGACATGAGCTTTCTTGTCTAAATTCTAAAATATGAATTCCATATATTCGTCTGAAGCTATGTCAGAAATATACAAAATTATGATTTTACGATTTTAGCCTTCGTCAAAGATCCACCATCAACATAAGTATATATCACAAAGATCATAAAATCTTTTTGTCTTCAAATCTCCAGTCTTCAATATACCTGCACACGGAACGCAGTCTATTAATGATAGATGATCACAAGTCCTATCTTTAGATCTTCAATCAATAATGATCAAATATGAAATCATTGACTATTGATTTAGTTTGAGTAACCTTATATCTTTTTTTTTTGATAAACAAGGAACCTTTTGATTAATGGAAATTCGAGGTTACAATGAGTTTAAGATCGAAAATAAGAGAATACAAAGTAACAAGAACATACCGTAAAAGTGCAACTCTGAGAAATCCGACAAGAGAAAGAAAAGGATTATAGGAATAAGACAAATACAAGTATGAATAAGATCCGATCAAATCGGAGGAATAATGGTTTTTATCGGAATTAAATCTCAACCATTTAGTTTGTTTTTCTTCTTTAGAAAGATATACTCCCAATAAGGAGTAATTTGCTCAAATCTCTTGTAACCAATGAAGCTTCTGTCGTCAAAGAAATCATCGATGAAGATGAATATTTCGTCGTTGAAGAGCATCACTATCGATCTTGGAACCCAATCCAATAACCAAGAACCGTCATTAAAGCGAAGATAAACCTCAAAAAAGTAGATAAAACCACCATAATAGTGTAGATAAGTATAAAACATAATAAAAATTAAGCTAGAACTACTAACTAATCTAGAAAACAAGAAATAATAAAGAAATATGCTCTGATCCGATCCAGAATGAACCAAATCTGAGCAGCTAAGGGTTGTTCTTGATGGTTTTGTTGAATAAGAAGAAGGGTTGAGAGAGAGGAGAGGACTGAGTGACCTTATATCAGAAGACAAGGATCATGAAATTAACAAACTAGGTGCAATCAAGATTTAACTTTACCGTTAGTCAATCGAATTAATAATCGAAAACTAAATAACAATACGAGTTAGTTTCCCACTGAAAAGATGAGGGTACCCAAATGTACCATAATATTTTAATTATCCACCTATAAGTCTTATTATCGAAAGTGATCGTCTATGGACAAAGTCGAGACAATGCAACAAATCGGTATTCACACTTTATATGATTGTCTATTGATACGAGATCGAGACAATACGACTACCAAAGTGTGATACTTGATAATAGGTTCGGACTTAACCAAACTCTATATGATCACTATCAAGTATATCGGAGTTAACGTTTGTGTAATTTACTTTAAATTGTATAAACAAATATAAATGTGGAAAAACAAAAGTAAATCACACAACAAGATTTTGTTAACGAGGAAAACTGCAAATGCATAAAAACCCCGCGACCAAGTTCAGAATTTAATACTCTCATAATTAAGCCGATATACACAATCTAAACCAACTTCGTATAGTTAAAAACAAAATCTAAACCAACTTGTATAGTTGAAACCAAGCAACTACCCCTAGTTCATGTAGTTTTCTCGGTATCCTTGCGCATTCGACTTTGATGAGTGCACGCACTGGAACAATTCCTTTGGATCGTATTCCAAACAGTAAAGGAACAACAAATATGTTTGGTAACAACTCTTTCAATTCTTTCAAGATAAAGATTGAGAAAACGGGGGTCTAACAACCACACCTAATATTTCGTTTAGGCAATCTGTATGGACTAACTTCAATATAATTCCAAGATAATCAACTAGACAGTCAGGTCAATCAAGAAAAATATACCCAAGAGTTATATCTTTGTTTCTCAATGTAATCAACAAATCAAACAGATAGAAATCCGGGAGCCTGATTATTATGAGAAACAACTTGAACGGTACCAAAGACCAATGTTCAAGTTTCAATTAATTTCAACCAACAACCAAAGTTTGGATTTACCAATTGATTGGACTACGCACAACTTGTGATATTTCAATTATATAGAAAATATAATGCGGAAAAGAAATAACACAGACACCAGAAGTTTTGTTAACGAGGAAACCATAAATGCAGAAAAACCCCGGGACCTAGTCAAGATTTGAACACCACACTGTATTAAGCCGCTACAGACTCTAACCTACTACAAGTTAACTTCGGAATGTAATGCAGTTGAGCCCTAACCAATCTCACACTGATTAAGGTACAGTCGCGTTCCTTACGCCTCTGAATCCCAACATGAATATACTCACTTGATTCCCTTAGCTGATCTCACCCACAACTAAGAGTTGCTACGACCCAAAGTCGAAGAATTGATGAACAAATTTGTCTCCCACAGAAAAGTCTATTTTAATAGATAAATTTGTCTCCCACAAAAATATCTACGAAGTTTTGTTTCGTCTTTTTATGAATCAAAGTGAACAGGAACCAATTGATAATGCGGTCTTATATTTCCGAAGAACATCCTGGAAATATCAATCACCTCACGATAACTTAACTTTCTGGTAGTAGAACAAGTTATTGTGGAATCACAAAGAATGAGACTAAGATCTTTTAGACTACTTTTTATATCTTACCTATCGGATATAAATCTCGAGCAAATCTTAGAGAAGATTGTACTCAATACTATAGAACAAAGTAAGATCAGAACACACAACTACAGAGAAAATAGTTGGGTCTGGCTTCAGAATCCCAATGAAGTCTTTATGTCGTTAACCTGTAGTGGTTTTAGGAAAAACCTAGGTTAAAGAAGAATCGACTCTAGTCGCAACTAGTATCACACATGAGGTGTGGGGATTAGTTTTCCCAGTTTCTAGAGTTCTCCCTTATATAGTCTTCAAATCAGGGTTTGATAACTTTGGGACAAAGCAATCAATATTCAGCGTTAGGTGAAACCTGATTCAAGATTCAAGTTAATATATTTCCACCGTTAGATGGTCTTTAGATTGTTACACACAAATGAGATATACCTACATTTAGATATGGGTTACCATACCTAAACGTGTATATTGAGTTGGCTCAATAACAATCAATCGAAGTTAGCCATATGAACACTTTTCTCTTAACCTTGTTGATCTTAACACTTCTAGATCAATTGATAATCAAATGAATCTAATTGTGTTACTCATAGAGTTGGTCAGTTGTTTATATTCTCATAGAAGTGTACAAGACACAATTGAAGCAAAATCATATTGATTCAAAAGAATCAGTTCATGAACATTTATCCGCGGTTTGCAAAGATTGTATTCCTTAATGTATAAATGTATTTGTTCATGAGTATGAAATCATACTTAACCGATTTTAGAACTTGTGCCACTTAAGTTTCCAAACGGGTACGCAAACTTAAGTTCTGGACATTGGTCACAAACCGACAGTTTACAAACGGGTACGCAAACTTTAGATCCGGACCGAACTCAGTTGAAACCGTTTACGAACGAGTATGAAAACTTGGTTCGCAGACTTCAACAGTTAAATCAGTTTGCGAACGGGTATGCAAACTTAAGTACCCTGACTTAAACAGTTGAATAAGTTTGCGAACGGGTATGCAAACTTCTGGTCCTGAATTGCGTCAAAACAGTTCGTACACTAAGTACACAAACTGTAATGTATTCAGACATGGTTTTCATCTCTTAACTCCCATTTTAATCATTGAAACATTCTTAGAAAATGATTGTAGCTTTCTCACACAATCATTTCAATCATTCAAGTGATCGAATGATCAATACGAAACATTCTGAGCCAACATCAAATGACTGTCTCACACAAATCATGTAAGATGTTACCAGGTGATTTTCACATGATCTTCTTTTGACTTTCGTCAAGAATAATGATGAATGTGGTTAAAAAAAAAATCTTTCCAACACATATTTTAAGAAAGATATAAGCGAGTTAAACTCAGCTCGAAAGATCAAATGTGTATAATGTAAAGCCTATATAGCTATACGACTTTGTCTCAATAAGAGATAAAATATAATAGACTTCTGAGTAATAAATGAGTTCAAGTCTCCACATACCTTTTGTTGATGAAATTCCACAAGCTCCCCTTAGTAGTTCTTCGTCTTCAATCGATGAACTTCGTGAAGTCTAAAGCTCAACTACACATTCTATCCTAATCCAATGCATAATTATAAGTAGAATAGAAATCAAGACTTATAGTTTTGAAAACTAAACTTGACAAATAAGCTTGAGATAGCAATGCTTGCGAGTTTGACCGAGTAGTGCTCTAACAATCTCCCCTTTTGTCAATTTTAGTGACAAAACTATCAATACATATGGATTACAAAATAAATAAACTTTGTAGATTCTCATCCAAATGCTTGATTTCCTTGGATCTTCAACATTCCTTGAATTCTTAGTCACTCCAAGTACTCCAGTGATTCTAAACGTGTTCAACTCAGCATCATAGTTGTTGAAGATACGTAGCCATAACAATAATCAACAAGATTGTTTTCATATTGTTATACAGTGCCATAATATTATTACACAACATCAAAGTTCAATTGTATCACAACTTTGAAAATAATACTATGGTGGTATTATCATTCCCCCTTAGTCAATACTTCATCTCACAATGAAAACCATTCCCCCTTACATAATGATCCGTAAACCATATGTATATGTAGTGTGAACTACAATACTCTCCCCCTTTTTGTCAATATAAATTGGCAAAGGTACGAAAACTAGCGGGATCCTAATGAAATTCTCAAAAAGATACTTCATGACTAAAAGAGAACATATCAACTTTGTTTCGATGATTTCACATAGTCGAAATTTAGTGTATTCATCAAGGAGTTTATAGAGATACAAGATAACTCCTACAATATTCCACAGCCGCACTCCCCACAAAGATTTGGCAATTAAGCACAAGTTCAATTAAGAACTCTCCCCCATAAAATGTCATTCCCGAAAGAACAACAAGAGCGACCTTACTTTTACGAGAAAAGAAGGATTTCTTTGGACATTAACAAATCCCATGAAACATGAATTTGTATCCAGAATACTCAATTAAATTAACCACAAAGGAACCTCAATGA
Organism: Papaver somniferum; assembly: GCF_003573695.1. Classification (NCBI taxonomy): domain Eukaryota; kingdom Viridiplantae; phylum Streptophyta; class Magnoliopsida; order Ranunculales; family Papaveraceae; genus Papaver; species Papaver somniferum. Next base: position 102,066,679 of record NC_039358.1, read on the forward strand.
TTAATTTAATTGGAAATGCTCAACATAAGAAAACTTACAGAGCCATACAGTACTTTCACATAGAAGTGGATCAGGGAAAGATCAATACTGCGGAATATTCAAAGATTCATTCTATTTTTCGTCAAAATTTGCATAATGGTACCATAGACTTAATTTTTGACATATAATTCAAAAGTTCATTCTATTTTCCATCAAATAATGACACAATAAACTTAACTTTTGACAAATATGGGAAAATCATAGTTCACGGACGTAAACACACATATCCCATAACAATTTTTGCAGTATATAAAACCAATAAAGATTAATACTGCAAAATCATCTTCCAAATAACTTTAGAATTTAAATAAATAAATCTAAAAACATTGCAAGATGAGAATCGTTGGCAATAGCTATGTGTAATCACAATAATTGCTATTCCAAACCCTAATTATCCTTCTTAAAACACAAGAATAAATTCTCATAAGAAGTTTCCTAGACAAAATAAAGACCAACAAACTAAAAACAAAAAGACTCATAAACAAACAAAACTGATCATGAACTGAAATCAAAGAGCTCTTCCGGAGCCCTCACGAGTCTTGAGACCTTTGAGCTTGTGATTGACAACATTCATTGGTTCTTCAGAGAAGATATCCTCATTGAGAAGATCTTTAACATGTGTCTTCATGAGAACAAGCTCATATTTAACCTTTTTCAACTCAGTTCTTAACACATCGATACCCTTCATAGTATCAACGAGCTGCAGTTTTGCTTCCTCAAAGTATTTAAGAAAATCACGAACCACTTCGGCCGAAACCATCTCATCATTTGCAACATCTTGATGAGTATAAGCATAGTAGCATGAGACATCATAATTATCCTTAGGTTTTTGACATCATAAACTTCTACTATGGTTCTTTTCTTCTTCGCTTTGGACTTGAAACCAATACCTTTATCAAGAAAATAACCTAGAGTATGCGTACGTGACTCAATAGGATAAGTATTTAAATGATTTCTTAGGAAATGACTTTAGGGTTTCTAAAAATTGGTTCGTGACGAGTCAATATGGATACCTGTACGAAAACCAATATGGTCCCCAAACCTCAAACTTAAAAATTGTAAAGTACCTCTTTACAAGGTAAAAAGAACACCGCAAAAATTTTGCTACATGAAAATTTTCTTTCACAATTTTTTTGTCTCAATAAATTTTAAATTCTCACAAGAGAAATATTTAGAGCACAAAAGTAGCTCACAAAATGTAAAACACTCTAGACAAAACAATTACGTAGGTAAAGCTATCTGTAGACAATAGTTTAGCTATGAACGATAAGAAAATAACTCAACTAATCAGAAAGAATTTTACCAATAAGTATACCTGATTATTAACAAAACTTACTCAACATGATTCTTTTTTTTATGAGTAAGAATTCAACTCTTGTGATTAATTAGCACAAGTATGAGCTTTATTCATCAAATGAATATTCTCCAAGGTTAATCCTCTTTTTCCTTCTAATTTTTGGAGGAAACCCTTTTTGACGTGAAAAAGTATCATAAAACTTATTGTCATCAAAATAAGAGACTAAGTTTGAATCCTTACCAGAGGGAGTTTGTATGGAGGATTTTCACAGCCTGTTGATAAGATCCTTGTAGCCTTCAACTATTAGATTAAAGTTGTTCTTCATATCTCCATTGTTGTTTCCGCCTACTGGCACCTTTCTCACATCTTGACCATCATCCTTCACTTTAGGTTGATAAGGACCTTTTTAAAATCTCCTTGACCGATTTGTACTAATACTACGATTTGTTCGAACGTTCCATGTGCACATTGAACTAACTTTCCTGGAAGAATTCACAGGGTGAGTACTAAAAACAATAGGTTTAGACATCCGAATGTCAGTTACACCTTTGAGTATTAAATCTAAGGTGTTCTGAGGTCGACCAAAGTAATTGTCATTTAGCTTCAGTTTGCTCTTCCATTGAACATGCCCTTTTGAATCACAAAAAGACATACTTTCTGATCACCGCAGTGATTAGAATGTGTAGCATTAGTGACATCGTTAGAACATTTCTTCCTTCCATGAGATGTGGTAATTCCTTGATCAGTGGAAGAATCAAGCACCTCTTTAGCTATAGGAAGGGTTTGCAGTTTAGCTTCTGAAGCTGTTTTCCTTAGAGAAACATGATTAGAACTAGTCAAGTTTTCTAATATCACAGCAGAGTCATAAGTAATTGGTATGACAGACTCCTCATAACAACCTTTATCTTGAATAGCGAGATTACTCAATAGTTGTTCTATTTCACGGGCATCTTCTTTGAGTTTAGCCCCGAGTAAGGTTCGGGAAGAACAAACTACAACATTTTCTCCTGAAGAACCCTTAATTGGGAATCACGATCTTTTACCATACCAACCATTGTATTGATCTTGTGTTTCAGCCTGTTGATTTCAACTTTCTGGATTCTAACAAGTTTTAGAATCGCTGCACTTTATTGGGCTGCTTCCCTTTCTACTTCAGTGTCAGACTCGTCAGTAAGATAATCAGGTTAACACATACCAATACTTGTCTGTTTCATGTGAACAACATGTTTATCTATATGCGATATCGAAAAGTCTTTCTATTTCATAGATTTCATAGAAACAAAACTTTTATCTCTGGTGATGCGTTTATCAGAGATAGTACAAGTGTCCATAGAGTCAGATTGCTACAAACACAGACTTATGGGGTTTTAAACGTGTTTGCCTGTTCTGATACCAATTGAAAAAGATGGGGTCTAATAGCCACACCTAATATTTCGTTTTGGCAATATGTATGGACTAACTCCAGTATAATTCCAAGAGAATCAACTAGACAATCAGATTCAAACAAGGAAGATATATCCAAGAGTTATATCTATGTTTCTCAATGTAATCAGCAAATCAAACAGATAGAAATCCGCGAGCCTGATTATTACGGGAAAAAACTTGAATGGTACCAAAGACCAATGTTCAAGTGCCAATCAATTTCAATCAACAACCAAAGGTTGGATTTACCAATTGATTGAATTACGCACACCCTGTGATATTTCAATTACATATAAAATTTAATGCGGAAAAGAAATAACACAGACACCAGATGTTTTGTTAACGAGGAAACCGCAAATGCAGAAAAACCCTGGGACCTAGTCCAGATTTGAACACCACACTATATTAAGCCGCTACAGACTCTAGCCTACTACAAGTTAACTTCGAACTGGAAAGTAGTTGAGCCCTAACCAATCTCAAACTGATTAAGGTACAATCACGTTCCTTACGCCTCTGAATCCCAGCAGGACTCTGCGCACTTGATTTCCTTAGCTGATCTCACCCACAACTAAGAGTTGCTACGACACAAAGTCGAAGACTTGATAAACAAATTTGTCTCCCACATAAAAGTCTATTTTAATAGATAAATCTGTCTCCCACAGAAATACCTACGAAATTTGTTAGAGCACAGCTCGGTCAACCTCGCATGCGTTGCTATCTCAAGCATGTTTGTCAATATTAGTGATCAAAACCATAAGTCTTGATTTCTAGCCTACATAGCTAAGTCTCGGACTAGGATAGAAAAGTATAGTTGAGCTCAAGGACTTCATGGCGATTCGTCATACAACGACGAAGAGCTATACAAGGAACCGTGGAACTTCATCAACAAAAAGGTATGTGGAGACTTGAATTTATCTATCACTCAAAAGTCTATCTCTTCTATCTCCTACTTCTTATGTGACAAAAGTCGTATGCTATATAGACTAGATCATACACATTTGACATTTCGAGCTGAGCATTCATTGCTTATCTTTTATCTCGAAATCGTGTGTTGGTAAAGCGTTTCTCTTTGATCAAGTTTATCTTCACCTAGTGACGAAAGTCATGAAAAGTTTCAATCACTTTGAGAATTGCTCTGACGTGAATAGGTCTGTGAATAACGGCTACATAGCGTCCTCTGAGAATGTCTCAATGATTGAAATGAGAGTTTAGATTACATAACCATGTATTCCTTGAACCGAAGTTTTCGAACTTTGTTGATCAAGAGAAATCGGGAGAATTGTGGAATTGGCTTGCCAAGTACGCGAACCCAGTCCGCAGACTCAGTCCGCGAACTGTCGGAAGTTCTCGACCGAGAATTTCTGTTGGATCTTCCAAAAATCGTTTGTGTGATAAGTCCGCAAACTGGCGGAAGTTCTCTTTCCGAGAATTTCTACTGAGTTTGGAAAACTCAACCGATTAACTTAAGTCCGCGAACTTGTTTGTGAACTTAAGAGGTTATGATCTAAAGATGTGCTCTGAACATGAAACATTAAATTAGTAAGGAATGATTTATGAAAACCGTGGCTATAATGTTCATGAGACGATTCAATCAAATCAAATCATCTTTGTTTCAATTGTATCTTGTGTAGTTACATAAGATCTCATATCAATTGAACAACTCTTTAACTAGTTCATTTGAGTCAATTGAACTAGTTATGGTGAAGAAGAACAAGGTTAATATGAAATGCTCATATGGTTAACCTTTTGGGTTACTATGTTGAACCAACATACACGTACACGTTTGGGCATGGTTTTCACGAACCCAGTAAACGTCTACCCAAGTGTGTGTGACTAGCTAAGTTTTCGATCTAACGGTTGAGAAATATTAGCTTGAATCTAAATCAGGTTTTCATCTAACGGTGAATAAGGATTGCTTTGTAACTAAGGCAAAACCCTGATTTGAAGGCTATATAAAGGAGACATCTAGCATTGTACAAAACTAATCCCCACACGTCTGTGTGCTACTAGTGCACCCGCTAGAGTCGATCTCCATTAACCTTTGATTTTCTTCTCTAAAATCATGTTAACGACTTAAAGACTTCATTGGGATTGTGAAGCCAGACCGATACTACTTTATCGTAGTTGTGTGATATGATCTTGCATCTTCTATCGTACGAGTACACTCTATTGATTGACTTGAGATCGTGAGAGTTCTCCGATAGGCAAGATAAAGAAGTCACAAACATCTTCGTCTCACTATTTGTGATTCCTCGACAATCCGCTTGTGTAGTCAGGAAGGATTGTAGAGAGGTGATTAATTAATCTAGGCTGTTCTTCGGGAATATAAGACCGGATTATCAATTGGTTCCTGTTCACCTTGATTTTATATCAAAAGACGGAACAAAACCCAGGGTTTATCTGTGGGAGACAGATTTATCCTTTGATAGACTTTTCTTTGTGAGACAAATTTGTTTATTATCAAGTCTGTGATTTTGGGTTGCAGCAACTCTTGGTTGTGGGTGGGATCAACTAAGGGAATCAAGTGTGTAGTATCATGCTGGGATCAGAGGCGTAGGAGTACAACCGTACCTTGGATCGGTGGGTGACTGATTGGGGTTCAACTATAGTCCAGTCCGAAGTTAGTTTGCAGTAGGCTAGTGTCTTTAGCGGCTTAATACAGTGTGTATTCAATCTGGACTAGGTCCCGGGGTTTTTCTGCATTTGCGGTTTCCTCTTTAACAAAATTTCTGGTGTCTGTGTTATTTATTTTCCGCATTATATTTTATATAATTGAAATAATACAGGTTGTGTGTTTGTGATCATCTATTGGAAATCCAACCTTTGGTTGTTGATTGATATTGATTGATCCTTGGACATTGGTCTTTGGTGCCGTCCAAGTATTCCTTGTATTTGATAAAGACTCGCTATTGTTTTTAGCTTGAGTAAAAATCAAATCAAGAGAGAGATAACTCCTTGAGATACTTTTATCTAGATTGAGTCTGACTGTCTAGTTGATTCTCTAGCAAAGTATTTCGGAGTTAGTACATACAGATTGCTAAGCGAAATATTGGGTGGTATTGTTAGACCCCCGCTTTTTCAATTGGTATCAGAGCAGGCAAACATGTTCAAGACATAACAAGTCTGTGTTTGTAGCGATCTGACTCTATGGACAAAGGTGCTATCTCTATTAACGTACCACCAGTCTTCGATGTCTCCAATTACTTATGGTGGAAAATTGTTGTGCGAGCTTTTCTTCAATCGCGTGATTTTCAATCATGGGTATATGTGGTGAATGGTTATGATGCGCCCGTTGTTGCAGCTGGAAACGGAACTGTTCCCAAGAATATTGGTGAATATAATGCTGCCGAGATTCTTGCTGCAAAGCAGAATTCTGAAGGGTTAAATGCTATCATACATGCCATTTACCCAAGTCTTCAACACCATGTGTCTGATTGCACTAGGTCTAAAGATGCTTTGGATATCTTAGAAACCGTATTTGAAGGAAACTCCAGTGAAAAGGAAGCTAGGCTTCAAAACCTTAATTCCGATTAGGAGAACCTTCGTATGGCAGATGAAGAAACATTTGATGAGTTTAATCACAAAGTGTCTGAAATTGTTAATGCATCTTTTGCATTGGGTAAGTCTATTCCTGAAAAGGACATTATGATGACAATTCTCAGATCGCTGCCATCTAGATACGAGTCTAAGAAGCATGCCATCGTTGAGGGAAATAACCTAAATAATCTTTCCAGAAACACCTTGGTTGGGAAGCTAAAGATCTTTGACCATGAGCATACATCCAAAGTCGGTAAGGATGTTTCCTTTAAAGCACAGAAGAGCACTAAATTACTTGCCAAAGGTAAACGTATTCATGTCCCTGAGGATGATCAGTCTGAGAATGATTTTTCAGATGAAGACCTTGACAAGTCGGTCTCCTTGATCACAAGACAGTTTAGGGACCTTCTGTTGAAGAGAAGTAAACGGTTTTCAAGAGAAAAATCTAGGTCATCATACAAACCTCACGGTCGCGTACCTCCTAAAAACAGGGATGTTGACGAGGCTGATGACGAGGACATGCCTTAGTGCTTTAAGTGTAAGGGTTTTTACCATTTTGCTAACGAATGCCCAAATCGTAGAAAATATACTGGGAACAAAGGTCTAGCTGTAACACTTGATGAAATGTCTGAAACCTATGATTCCGATGAAGATAGGAAATCAAGTGTAGGTCTCCTTGGTGAAACCATCGATTTTGATACTTGTAGCAATACATATATCAACCTCAATGGGTTCGGAGAAGAAGGAAACCCAATCAAGCTGGAAGATTCTCTAACTGGAAACCCTGTCAGTAATGTTTCAGGATCTACTGTATCTCTAGATGCTTGTACATCTCATATGCCTGAATACTATCCAAGTTTGACGTGCTCGTTTTGTTCGATGAAGGGACACGAACTATCAAGGTGTTACAAGTACAAGCACCAAATAAGGCACGCCAGCAAACTTCAACGAAGAGCAAGTCGATTAGCAAGGAAGATGAAACTTGCTCAGAAGACCTTCGAGGTATGTAGGATCTTATCTTCGTCTAAGAAGTTGGTTTCCAGGTATAGAGTAAGACCATTTGAAAAGAAAGTATGGTCGAATCGTTTTGATAGACAGAAGTCTGAAGATTCCTCCATTGAGGAAAATTATGGACAAATCGTTGTTCATCGCAACACAACTTAATTGTGTTGTTGGGAAAATCTTGTCTCATGTGCCTGATCGAAAAGAGACAAGATTGAGTGCTGATTCAAGCTTCAGTAAATTTTTTCCTTCTTTTCTTAGATTTGGTATTTTCTGTCTATCAAATAAAATAAAGGGTTATTATCGACAATTCTACTCTTTATAGGGTTTTAAAGTTGGGCGTATACGAACCTCTCAATAGGTTTCGAACCCTACATTCATTTTTCCTTTTTGACAACTTATATAAGATTGCTTGTTGAGTTAGGTGATTCAATCACATAAATCCAGTTGTTTATAACTGTTCTCAAAGCACCATGTCAGATGGAAAGGATGTCAACATGATTGTTAAATCTTCAATCAAGGAAAAAGAAAAATCTCCCGTTTCTAAGTCCCTGAAAAGAAAAAGAAGGAATACAAGAAATCCCAGGGCTGTGCCTTCTAACTCTTAGAAGTTTTCCGATGTTCTTGATGAGTTGAAGGAAGTAAGAAAGGAGATTCGTGAAATAAAGGCTTTTGTGTCAAAGTCCTTAGAAATTCAGGGAGCCTTGGTACGACATAATCAGCCAAGACAGTTCGTTGATATAAACTCCTATCTTCGTGAACCGTATATTCCAATGGCTGTCGACAACAAGGATTTCGGGAATGATACTGAATTTATCAAAGGCATTGTCGCCTAGGATGTCTTCTTTTTGGATTAGTTGGAAGAATAACTAGTGATTTGAATAGCGATGATTGTGACTACACATAGATATTTTTGTTTTCATCTTCTTATGTTATTTTTTAGGTTTATTGGTTATTAAATTCTAAAAATATTTGGAGGATGATGTTTATTGCAGTATTTTAATGGTTTGTGATATTGTAATATTTTTATGGGATATGTATTTTTTACGTCCGTGAACTTGAAGGTCCCTATTGCAGTCAAAAGTAAAGTCGTTCATGAATCGATATTCGTATTGATGAAAGGACGAATGGACTTTTGACATATACAAAAGATATGCCTATGCAGTCATGTATTTGACGGAAAATAGGATAAAATATTTTGTTCAACAAGGGTAAAGTCTATTATGTCGCTATGATGGAAAATATAATAGATCCTTGTATGTTATCCACGGTATTGATCTTCATTGATCCATTTTATTATGTTTTACCGTGAAGGCTCCATTGTGTATCTTATGTTGAGCACCTTACAACTAAGTCGATTTACCTTGGATTTGTTGGTTGTTCCATAAGATGCTATATGTCGAGCATTAGAAACTGAATTAATCAACTAGTTTGGTTATTTAGTTAGTACTCCATATGTCTTCTTTCTTATGTTGAGTACATGTACGGTTAAGGTTGTCATATTCTATGATGAACTTAGTCGGGGTTCCATAAGTTCTTTTATGTTGATCCCAAAATAATTAAATTGATTACTTCGGTGATTAGTTTGGTTGTTTGTATTCCAATTAGATTAATTATAGGTTCTCTTGTAATTAATCTAGTTGAGTTTTCATATATTCCACAAGTTCTTGTGTTGAGTATATGAAAGGCTACACTATCATGTTCTTTGGTTAATGTAGTCATATATTCCGTAAGGTTTTCCTTATGTTGAGTATTTGAACGGTTAAGTTAGTCATCTCCATATGATTGACTTAGTCGTAGCTCCGTGAGTTTACTTATGTTGAGCACTTTCAATTAAATTGATCACTTTTGTGGTTTGATTTAGTTGCGTATTCCAATTGAATTAATCATGGGTTTACTTGTGGTTAATTTGGTTGAGCTTTGGATAGAAAATCATTCCTATGGTTTTTGGTGTCCAATAAAAAACCTTCTTTTCTTTCGAAATTAAGGTCGCTCTTGTTGTTCTCTCGGGAATGACATCAAATGGGGAGAGTTCTTTTGAACTTGTGCTTAATGGTAATATCTTGCGGGGAGTGCGGCTGTGGAATTTAGGGGTTATCTTGTATCTTAAAACTCCTTGATGAATGTTGTTAGCTTCGGCTATTAGATTGCATCTAAATTAAGTTGGTATGTATTTTTCTTTTGGTCATGAAATGTCTCTTGTGGAAATTTCATTATGATCCCATTTTGTACCTTTGCCAATTTTATTGACAAAAAGGGGGAGAAATATTGTAGTTCACACTACAAATACATATGGTTTTCGGATCATTGTAAGGGGGAGTGGTTTCCATGATCGAGATGGAGTTTGACTAAGGGGGAGTGATACATATCACCGTAGTATTATTGTTAAAGTCGTGATACAATTGGACTTTGATGTTATATAATAATACTATGACACTGTATAATAATGATCGAGAATCTCGATTTCTCTCATTGTTATAGCTACGGATCTTCAACAACGATGGTGCTAAACTTACAACCTTTGGGATCATTGGAGTACTTGGAAGGACGAAGATTTCAAGGAACGTTGAAGATTAGACTATGGAATAGGAGCCACTAAAGTTTATCTTTTTGTATTACATATGTATTAATAGTTTTGTCACTAAAATTGACAAAGGGGGAGATTGTTAGAGCGTAGCTCGGTGAACCTCGCATGCGTTGCTATCTCAAGCATGTTTGTCAGTGTTAGTGATCAAAACTATAAGTCTTGATTTCTAGCCTACATAGCTAAGTCTCGGACTAGGATAGAAAAGTGTTGCTGAGCTCAAGGACTTCATGGTGATTCATCATACAACGACGAAGATCTATACAATGAACCGTGGAACTTCATCAACAAAAAAGTATGTGGAGAATTGAACTTATCTATCACTCAAAAGTCTATCTCCTACTTCTTATGAGACAAAAGTCGTATGCTATATAGACTAGATCATACACATTTGACATTTCAAGTTGAGCATTCATTGCTTATCTTTTATCTCGAAATCGTGTGTTGGTAAAGCGTTGCGCTTTGATCAAGTTTATCTTCACCTAGTGACGAAAGTCATGAAAAGTTTCAATCACTTTGAGAATTGCTCTGACGTGAATCGGTCTGTGAATAACGGCTACATAGCGTCCTCTGAGAATGTCTCAATGATTGAAATGAGAGTTTAGATTACATAACCATGTATTCCTTGAACCGAAGTTTTCGAACTTTGTTGATCAAGAGAAATCGGGAGAATTGTGGAATTGGCTTGCCAAGTCCACGAACCTAGTCCGCAGACTCAGTCCGTGAACTGTCGGAAGTTCTCGACCGAGAATTTCTGCTGGATTTTCCAAAACTCGTTTGTGTGCTGAGTCTGCGAACTGGAGGAAGTTCTCTTTCCGAGAAAATCTGCTGAGTTTGGAAAACTCAACCGATTAACTTAAGTCCGCGAACTTGTTTGTGAACTTAAGAGGTTATGATCTAAAGATGTGCTCTGAACATGAAACATTAAATCTCTAAGGAATGCTTTATGCAAAACGTGGCTATAATGTTCATGAGCCGATTCAATCGAATCAAATCATCTTTGTTTCAGTTGTGTCTTGTGTAGTTACATAAGATCTCATAGCAATTGAAAAACTCTTTAACTAGTTCATTTGAGTCAATTGAACTAGTTATGGTGAAGAAGAACAAGGTTAATATGAAATGCTCATATGGTTAACCTTTTGGGTTACTATGTTGAACCAACATACACGTACACGTTTGAGCATGGTTTTCACGAACCCAGTAAACGTCTACCCAAGTGTGTGTGACAAGCTAAGTTTTCAATCTAACGGTTGAGAAATATTAGCTTGAATCTAAATCAGGTTTTCATCTAACAGTGAATAAGGATTGCTTTGTAACTAAAGAAAAACCCTGATTTGAAGGCTATATAAAGGAGACATCTAACATTGTGCAAAACTAATACCCACACGTCTGTGTGCTACTAATGCGCCCGCTAGAGTCGATCTCCATTAACCTTTGATTTTCTTCTCTAAAATCAGGTTAACGACTTAAAGACTTCATTGGGAGTGTGAAGCCAGACCGATACTACTTTATCGTAGTTGTGTGATCTGATCTTGCATCTTATATATTTCGAGTACACTCGATTGATTGACCTGAGATCGTGAGAGTTCTCCGATAGGCAAGATAAAGAAGTCACAAACATCTTCGTCTCACTATTTGTGGTTCCTCGACAATCCGCTTGTGTAGTCAGGAAGGATTCTAGAGAGGTGATTGATTAATCTAGGCTGTTCTTCGGGAATATAAGACCGGATTATCAATTGGTTCCTGTTCACCTTGATTTTATATCAAAAGACGGAACAAAACCCAGAGTTTATCTGTGGGAGACAGGTTTATCCTTTGATAGACTTTTCTGTGTGAGACAAATTTGTTTATTATCAAGTCTGTGATTTTGGGTTGCAGCAACTCTTGGTTGTGGGTGAGATCAGCCAAGGGAATCAAGTGCGTAGTATCCTGATGGGATCAGAGGCGTAGGAGTACAACTGTACCTTGGATCGGTGGGAGACTGATTGGGGTTCAACTATAGTCCAGTCCGAAGTTAGTTTGCAGTAGGCTAGTGTCTGTAACGGCTTAATACAGTGTGTATTCGATCTGGATTAGGTCCCGGGGTTTTTCTGCATTTGCGGTTTCCTCGTTAAAAAAATTGTTGGTGTCTGTGTTATTTCTTTTCCGCATTATATTTTATATAATTGAAATAATACAGGTTGTGCGTTCGTGATCATCAATTGGAAATCCAACCTTTGGTTGTTGATTGATCCTTGGACATTGGTCTTTGGTACCGTCCAAATATTCCTTGTATTTGATAAAGACTCGCTATTGTTTTTATCTTGAGTAAAAATCAAATCAACAGAGAGATATTAACTCCTTTAGATACTTTTATCTAGATTGAGTCTGACTGTCTAGTTGATTCTCTAGCAAAATATTTCGGAGTTAGTCCATACAGATTGCTAAGCGAAATATTGGGTGGTGTTGTTAGAACCCCACTTTTTCAAAGTTTTGTTCCGTCTTTTTGATAAATCAAGGTGAACAGGAACCAATTGATAATCCGGTCTTATATTCCCGAAGAACAACCTAGAAATATCAATCACCTCACAATAACTTAATTATATGGTAGTAGAATAAGTTATTGTGGAATCACAAAGAATGAGACTAAGAGATTCTTGACTACTTTTTATATCTTACCTATCGGAGATAAATCTCGAGCAAATCTTAGAGAATATATTACTCAATGCGATAGAACAAAGTAAGATCAGAACATGCAACTACATAGAAAATAGTTGGTTCTGGCTTCAAAATCTCAATGAAGTATTTAAGTCGTTAACCTATAATGGTTTTAGGAAAATCCTAGGTTAAAGGAGAATCGACTCTAATCGCAACTAGTAGCACACAAGAGGTGTGGTTATTAGGTTTCCCAGTTGATAGAGTTCTCCCTTATATAGTCTTCAAATCAGGGTTTGATAACTTTGGAAAAAAGTTAGATGAAACCTGATTCAAGATTCAAGCTAATATCTTTCCACCGTTAGATGGTCTTTAGATTGTTATACACAAATGTAATATACCTTCATTTAGATATGGGTTACCGTACCTAAGCGTGTATATTGAGTTGGGTCAATAACAGTTAACCGAAGTTAGCCATATGAACACTTTGCTTTTAACCTTGTTCATCTTAACACTTATAGATCAATTTATAATCAAATGAATCTAATTATGTTACTCATAGAATTGATCAATTATTTATGTTCTCATAGAAGCATACAAGACACAATTGAAGCAAAATCAGATTGATTCAAAAGAATCCGCTCACGAACATTTTAGCCACGGTTTGCAAAGATTGCACTCCTTAATTTATAAATATATTTGTTCATGAGTATGAAATCATACTTAACCGACTTTGGAACTTGAACCACTTTAGTTTACAAACAGGTACGCAAACTTAAGTTTCGGACATTAGTTGCAAGCCGACAGTTCACAAACGGGTATGCAATCTTTAGCTCCGGACTGAACTCAGTTGAAACCGTTTGCAAACGAGTACGCAAACTTGGTTCCCGGACTTCAACAGTTAAATCAGTTTGCGAACGGGTATGCAAACTTAAGTACCCTGACTTAAGCAATTGAATAGATTTGCGAGCGGGTATGCAAACTTCCGGTCCTGAATTCCATCAAAACAGTTCGTACACTAAGTACACAAACCGTAATGTATCCAAACATGGGTTTTAGATCTTAACTCCCATTTCAATCATTGAAACATTCTTAGAACACGACAATAGCTGTCTCACACAATCTATTAGCTTATAAGGAATTTTCAGTTGATCGAATGATCAATACGAAACATTCCGAGCCTACATCAAATGATTGTCTCACACAAATCGTGTAAGATGTTACCAGGTGATTTTCACATGATCATATTTTGACTTTCATCAAGAATAATGATGAACATGGTTAAAGCAAATAGCTTTCCAACAGATATTTCGAGAAAGATATAAGCGAGTTAAACTCAGCTCTAAATATCAAATGTGTATAATGTAAAGTCTACATAGATATAGGAATTTGTCTCAATAGGAGATAAAATAGAATAGAGTTCTGAGTGATAGATGAGTCCAAGTATCCACATACCTTTTGCTTATGAAGTTCCACAAGCTCCCCTTAGCAGTTCTTCGTCTTCTATCGATGAACGTCGTGAATTCTAAAGCTCAACTACACATTCTATCCTAATCCGAGACATAGCTATAAGTAGACTAGAAATCAAGACTTATAGTTTTGACAACTAAACTTGACAAACAAGCTTTAGATAGCAACGCTTGCGAGTTCGACCGAGCAGTGCTCTAACAAAGATATCTCAAGTCATACGCAAAGGCTCTTCTGTTTAATTTAATAAACTCCTTTACCTGGTTAGATCAATCTATCCAGTAACTACCAAAGTAGTCAAGTTTAGATTCGTTATCAATCAGTATAGATCTCAACGAGAAACTATAAAGCAATGCCGATCTCGTGCAACTAATCAATCGAATAAATCTGATTCTTGTTGGATCCCAGGCGATCAAGGTTTGTGCACACCAAAGATATGAGAACTAAATATTTTTCGTCTTTAAATTTCTTTGATCTTCAATAAATACCTGCACACCACGAATTGAATCTCTTGTGATCAATCACACACAGAATGGAGTCTGTTAACAATGGATTATCACAAGATGTCTTTAGATCTACAAACAGTTCTAAAGACTCTGTCGATATTTCGATCTAGTTTGAGTGAATCTTATATCAGAAGAGAAGATTCTCAAGAATAAACAAACTAGGTGAAATCAAAGTTTCAACAACCGTTATTCAAATCAATCGAAAACTAATAACACTGCAATTATCTTGTTTCTCACCAATGGTACTCGTAGAGCTTCTTGATCCCACAGAAGCCTTTCAACGAGCGGTTGTAAGAGATTTCACCTACTTAGGATACTTTCATCCCCGATTAGACGGCTCCACCAAAAACAACAATAATGAAGTTTTCCTGGCTCTTAGGATAGTTTGCTAGAAATGCAAACTTAGGTATTTATAGACCAAGGATGTTTGGACACCAAGGATTTTCCAAAACCGAAAATATTCTCAAGATATGCAATGAATAGAAAAATTCGGTTTTCCTAATTCCAATAAATGCTTGTCCAAAATTTCCGAAATCTCTCAATAGAAAATCTCCAATTAGTAAATGCACATTACTAATTTTTATTCTCTAGAGATATGCATTTAATTGCTGGTAATTAAAGCATATAAAACCAAAAACCTTAATTAAAAGATTCTCAATTTATTTCGGTACATGATCTCCTTGAGTACTAAAGAATATCTTTGAACAATAAAACATAAGAGTTACTGTACGTGTTCAAAGTATGTCGACATCTCTTCACTGTAAATCCTTATTCATATTTACATGGATTTACATTCTTGGAATCGGTTATACCATACTTCTAAACAAGTTTAGAATTGGTTGACATGTATTCCAAGATAACTATGTGATTGATCAAATATCAAATCATATACATGGGTTCAATCGGTTCTACCAATCACTAGGATCGGTTATACCCTAATATGGAAACACTTGTGATACCAGGACCGATAACATCAGTTACCAGGATCGGTTACATTAATTACCAGGACCAGTTACCATATTCTCTAGGTATTGCTTGTGATCGGTCTCACCAGTTACCAGGATCGGTTAAACCAATTACCAGGACTGGTTACACCAATTACAAGGATCGATTACACAACACTCTGTGATCGGTCACACCAATTACAAATATTGATCATTCCATCTCATGGTGATTACTTAGGATCGGTTACACTAATTAATAAAAATTATTCATACCAAATCATAAGTCAGGCACTTGTGATTAGTTGTACCAAGATACATAACAAAGTTACGATTGGTTCTACCATCTCACACATATTGGTAATCCAAAGATTTACAATGAATAGCCGTACCAATAAGCCTAACGATTTCCCTTTCGATTCATAAAACAAGTTCATGAATGTACTTCCTTTAAACAAATGTAAAACATTGTTTTCTTGGATGAAATCTTCACCATAACCCATTCACATAATCATAACAGTATATACAAGATTATGTCGATGTCATATCTACAAAGTTCAAAAGATAAGCGTTATACTTCGTAGTATAATTCCCTAATACTATGATCATACAAATATGACCATGTCACATCACTAGAGTATTATACAATATGTACATTATATACAACTTCGCAGTTATGTTTTCAATATAGCACGACTTGAAAGATATGTTAGGAATGAAACAGTTCAAGTCAATATTACTAACCTCAGAAGAAAGGATGATGTTGTCGTTTTAGTTTGCTTCTTCTTCACATTCTTCAGGTGTTCGGAGTAATACTTGTATGTCTCAACATTCCTATACTGGATAGTCTAACCTAAACAAAGTTGACTCTAGTTTACAATCAAGCGACTTTAGATGAGTTTGACATACTAAAATATGACAACCAAACTTGACATACCAACGCTTGGTGAGTTCAACCGAGCTATGATCTAACACCCACCAACTGTACGACTAAAAGCTTCTTGATCCCAAAGAATTTTTTAAATGAATCAACCATAAGAGATTTCCCAAAATAAGATTATTTTCCTCTTTGAGAGAGTATTATGAGAATATTACTAGTGGGATTTCCTCACACTAAACGCGAAGTTTTGTGTGTTACGTGACAATTTGTAAGAATTTTGTTTTCACTATTTATAATGACAAAGGTAGTTTGGACACCAAGGAATTTCGAAAATATGCAAAAGTATGCAATTTCGGTTTTCACTAAATTCCAGATATTGTCCAACTATTATGTCGATATCTCACATGGATGACAACTCAATATTAACTAGCATACAAGTATACTTTACTAATATGTAATCCATAGATATGCTTTAATTACTGGGAAATTAAAGACATATAAATTATGAATATCAAAAGAGATATTATTTTTAAATTTCGTTTTGAGATCTCAGCTAGAGCATCAAGGAAAATACTTGAACATTAAGTAATAAGAGTTTAACACATGTTCAAAATATTATGTCAACATTAGTGAACTTTCCATGTTCACCAAAACATATTCCGATATCTGTGAAAACCCTATAGTAATAAACAAATTGGAAATATGCTTGTAATTGGTTAACCTATTAGAGACCGGTCCTACAATGGATCCCCAAGTAAGGGATCGGTCCTGCTAAAGATCCTTGGTACTGATACTAGTATAAATGCTTGTTTAAGGGATCATTCTTAGAATATATCCTTTGATTCGTTTCAACTACGAAGCAAGTTTCACAAGTCTACTTTCTTAAACTCATGTAATCAAACATAGTTTTCTAGGCATGAAATCAACCCCAAGTTCAACACACTAAACTAGTAACGGATTACCATGTTGCAATTACAAAGTTCAAAAGAGAAACGTTATACTTCATAATCCAATATACCAAAGTTTATGAAATAACTAGTATATACTTCCTTAACACTTTAATCATAACGTAATGATCAAGTCACCAATACTATAGATATATAAATATCCTTCGTATTTTATGTTCTCAACATAAATGACTTGAAAGTAACGTACATAAAAATGAAAACAAGTCAAGTTTGTATTACTAAACTCGAACAAAACGATGATGTGTACGTTGATGTTGACACGTCTTCAGGTTCTTCAGAGTAACATGAGTTTGTATCAATATTTATAATGTTCCTAGTCTAACCTAACAAAGTTTAATTTTGTAATCTAATCAAGCAACTTCAAGTTTTGGAGTTAAAAAAATGACAACCAAATTTGACATACCAATGCTTGGTGGGTTCAACCGAGAAATGCTCTAGCAGAGTTGTTTCAACCTAAGTGAAGACTTTTGAAACCTATATGCCTCTAACAGACAAGCCTATTTGATTTCCCTTTTGCTTTAGGTTTGTATATCTGTTTGAAGTAGACAAAGTCCACGAAATCTCACAAATCTGGTAACCTACACTCAATTAGCTGAGAAACCTGGATTCTTAGCCACTATTCAAGAACAATCCAAATAAAATCAAAGAAGGGTTTAGATGTCTAGTTTGAGGAATCACAAGTATGGGATGAAGAAAACTTATAATTTCTATTTATCTCGTTCCTGATTTGATATTACGAAAACCTCAAAGATCAATAAGAACAAGATTTGGATTTAAGAACTATCAAGTAAATGATAGTCCAACCGGGATTCATGAATCCCTAAGTGAAGTCTTTAAAATCGCAATCTAATTATATTTCTTAAAGGAAACCTACGTTATCGAGGACGACTCTAGCTTAACAACTAGGACGTAAGAGTTCTAAGGATTAAGAAATCATGTTGCAAGAGTCTCTCTATTTATAGATATTTAAGGCTTCAGGTAGCTTTATATTCAATCTATGGTTGCTTGGAATTCAAGCCAACGCTTTCTCAGTTTAGATGGGATTCTTATTAGGAATCCATGTAAACATGTGAGATATCTGCCTTGAGAAGAATATGCATACTGGTTCAGGATTCTAGAACAAATGCACAATGATGGTTATGATAGCAAGTATGCCTTTTGACTTACAAGATTAAGTGGTGTTCAATAAAACTCAAGACATAAACAATAATTCACAAAACCAAAAAGTTTTGTGAATAAATTTGTCTCAAAAGTGTGTATGAGAGTTGTAGCAAAGACGAACATAGCTGTGAAACAGTCCATGGCCTTCTGATAAATCAGAACTGGTACCGGGCATGCGTACCTACGAGAAGTTCACGAACTCAGGCTCAAGTGGTATGCGTACCTATGCCTATTCGTGAAAGTCATATCCAAGGGGTTTCGTACCTTCTCTTATCCCCAAATTCAGGTCTAAGTGGTATGCATACAGGGTATACGTACCTCTCCAGTTCGCGGAATTTCAGATTGACAAGGTGTGCATTTTGGATATGTGTACCTTGCCCCTAGGTATGCATATTGGATATACGTACCTTTCTCCACACAGTTCTGAAAACTCTCTTTAACAAATATGAAACATTTTCCAGTATACATCGTTACTTGTGCAATTTCCATATGGTCAATTTGAAACAAAAATGATCCATGAACAATAAATTTTTCTTAACCAAGATTGTTAAGGATCTAAGAACATCCATATTGCTTGAATCATATTTCGAGAGATTTAAACAAGCTTGAACTCAATTTTTTTTTATTTACAATATTAAATCTACTAAAATCATACGACATAATTGCATAAGATAGAACGTAAATACCGTGATTAAATAGGATATGTCAATCTTCACATACATGTTGTTAATTAAGTTCTCGCAAATGTCTTCGTTTGTTCTCCATTCTTTGTGGATTATTCAGTGATCTCCAAGAGCTGACTTTATAGACTAGAAATCAAGATATAGTTTTGTGCAACTAACATTGACAACAAGCTTGAGATAGCAAAACTTATGAGTTCGATCGAGCAGTGCTCTAACAGACAACATGAACTAACATTTATTATTCGCATGCACTGCCTGGGTATAGACATGGCCATAAAAAATGTTAATGGTGAGGAAAGTTTTATATCCCAAATGTAAGTCATCCAACCATAAGTTTGTGGTTACGTCTATGAGTTCATGATGATATTGTCGTAAACCTTAATTACGGCTAGGAATCCTTTATTTCCGAGCGGCCTTTCTACTGCAAATCAAGGATTTTCAGCATGGCGATTAGAAGCAAAAAGATTATAGCCAAGTGAAGTCAGTGGTATACATCACTATGTGGAACTTCAGTTTCTTCATATTCTTAGCTTTGCCTTTCAAAGTTAGAGTTTGGGTTAAACATTCTTAACAATCTAAAAAATCAGCCATAGTGGGATCATTGTTGAGGGGACATGAATATGTTGTCCGATTATTTTTTATTTTTTGTTTTTACTTTTTTTTGGTATAGAAAATAAAAGAGAAAAGCAATTAGCCGATGGCACTTGTTGGGGTATGTATATTTAAAAACATAATTTTGTAATATTATACCAAACTTAGAGAGATAGTGTGGTGGTATTATTTTCGGCTCCCACACTAAAGACTTGGGTTCAAGTCTCACCCCATGCATTTGACCAGGTATATTTATATATCTATATTTATTTAATAAAATCCGGGAGAGCGGGGCCTTGGGGGTCTTGGGAGGTCTGTGATTCAAAAACTTATTTTTTTGCACATCTGACTTTTGGTTTTGAAAAACGTTTATGGTAATTATTCTCTAATTAATTGTCTTTAATTTTGACAGTCTTTTCTACCCGTTTTCTTACTGTTACGGAAAGTTAATTGAGGGGAGTTACTCAAAATTTATTTTCATTAAATTTGATTGATTCTCTTGAGCTATATTAGACTAGTTTTTGCAGTGTATGAAAAGAACAAAGTTTTACATCTATTTTTGAGTTCTGAGCAAGTGTAGAAAGAGTATTGTGATTCGATTTCTCATAGTGCAGAGAAATCAAACAAGAGAGTATCAGCTGTTTTATCTCATAGGTTTTCGACAATTTTGACTGCTAGCACAATCAAAGAGGCAGAGTCGCAAAATACCTTAAAGATAGCGACCTAGTCTGCGACTCAGCTGTTTGAGATTTATTTTGTGAATTTTCTATATTGTTTCCGAAAGCACTGGCTAGGTAAAAAATACAACTAGGAAGTTGATTGGCAGTCCAAAAGACCTGGATTTTATGGATTAAAAATCACGTCTTATTAGAATCACTCATTTCTCAAAATTTCCTTCTTCTTTTCCTCCTTCTACAAAACAGTTTATTTTACCTTTTTATATTGATTTCTGACTATTAACTACAAACAAAATAATTAAGTTAATCCAGTGACTAACTTAAATAATTTAGCTAACAACGTCCTTAATACAAATTAAATCGAGGGCATCTTAGTTATTAATAAAATTAGTTTAATAAATGATTTTCAGGATTACTATTTCATGATCCTCATTTGTTTTTCTCCATCTCAAATTGTCTCAACGTTACAAAAGTAATTTTACAAAAAAAGAAAAAAAAAAACTCATCCCGTTGTGTTTCCTCTCGTTGATATTTGAGGGAAGTCCCCCCCCCCCCCCCCCCCCCCCCACCCACCCCCCCCACACACACAGAGTCCAGAGTTCAGTTCTAGGGGAACAAAACCAACTTGGTCACGATTCTCCTTTCATAAAAGCGTTTGGAACCCGACGAGTGACCAATGAGCTCTCACCGTTCTCTCTCGAGAGACTCTAAAGAGAGGCGAGTAATCAAAGATAAGACACCCTTCGGTTGGCAACCCCACGAATGAGAGAAAGAGAGATAATATAATACCTCCAATTTGAGTAGAATATGAAAGATTGTAGACAGAGACAGCGTGTGTGACTCACTGACTCTAGTGAGCGAAAGAGATAATCTTTCTTTTTTTTCCCGTGTGTGTGTGTGTTTGAGTTCTTAGAGTTAAAACCTTCTGGATGACTTTGGAAAACCAAAACAGAGGTTGTCAAACACATGAATACGTATGTGGACGAGAGTAGTGCCATTTTGATGATCAGATACCGTTTCAAATGCTCACCTCGAAAAACTAATCCACAAAAATGTAAAATCTTCTTAATAATTCCTGCCCATTTGTCCTCATTCAAACTCCTTCTCACTACCTTTTTTCTTTCACCAATTATATTATCTCCAACACTTCTCTTGTCTTCCTTCCCATTCATTCATTTCCCCTGCTGCTCCCCCCCTCCAAGGTTTGTTTTCTCTTTTATTATTTCCTTGCACTTCTTATTATTTCTGAGGTGGGTTTTCTTCCAGTTCTTATTTTCATATATGCACAAGTGAGGTTATCATGCGAAGTATTCATTTTGTAATCAGTTTTTAGAAATTTTGTATTTCTCTTTCTGGGTGGAGGGGTCATGAATTTAAATGTTTAGGTTCTCGTTCTTAACCTATTCGAAAGAAGTTCAATGTTAATTGAGCATCCTTTTTAAAACATAATACTGTACGACTTGGGTGCGCTAATTTTTTAATTTCAGTGATTTTGTATTGATGCTTCCAGTGTAATTTGCATCTTTCCCTTGCTGTTCAAATAAGTACTGCACAGTTTCATAATTATTGCTTTCTTAGTTCTGGAAACTTGTGAAAGATAATGCTTACCATATTTCTGTCTTAGATTTTCGTGAATTCGGTACAGTAGTCTTGATCGAGCTAATAACTTTGTGTCTTTCATTTTTGTTCTAGGTTGTTGGAGAACAGTTTATAATATACTTGTAAAAGGATGGAGATAACCAATGTTTCCGAGTATGAAGCTATTGCCAAGGAGAAGCTACCTAAGATGATTTTTGACTACTATGCTTCAGGTGCTGAGGATCAATGGACCCTCAAGGAGAACAGAAATGCATTTTCAAGGATCCTGTAAGCTTTTTCACTCTTGTCTTTTTACCATCTTTGATGTTCTTCTAACCTTAGCAATTCGTCTAATTGAGAACAATAGATGATAAGTTCCCAACTATAGCATCCATTTTTCAGATTGGGAAACCCATGATTCTTCGTAGACTGCAAATGGAAATATGTCTTGCCTGTGGAATATGAAATTTACATATCCAGGCAGAATTTACGAAACAATTCCCTTGCCAAATTCATAAGGGTTGTGCTGAGTTTCTTCTTTGACATTGATATTCTTTTTCCTTTTTTTTTTTGCTTTATTCTAGGTTTCGACCTCGCATTCTCATTGATGTTAGCAAGATCGACATGACTACCACCATTTTGGGCTTCAAGATATCAATGCCTATCATGATTGCTCCAACTGCCATGCAAAAAATGGCTCACCCTGAAGGTATTCAGTGTTTTATTGATCTTCTTCTCTTCTCGTATTTGCGTTTAACTGAAAAGCATGAATACTTAGTGATCTCAAGCTCATTGATGTTTAGTGTAGAATACTTAAAATCTGGTTGTCTTACAAAGTTTTGGAGTATTTTTTTGAATTTTAGTATTTACAGTTAGTCTTGATGAAAATCATGTGAATGCTGAAGTTAAATTCCAAAGGTTACATCTGAGACTGTTTCAGTTTTCCGAAGCTGACAGGAACTTCAATATTAATTTAGCAGAAACAAAATTCTGTACTATCTTGAGTCTTCTGCTAGTTCATGTATTCTATATGTGAATGCTTTCTTTCTTCTCTTCTCTTGGTGGATATACATCAAATGCGACCAGGCTACTTACCTTAACTTTACCAAATGTTTGACCAACTTGAACTGATAAGGATGTTGTTGTATACTTTATTAACTAACCTACAAATCTGTGTCATTCGATCTCACACTTTTCTTATGTTCTCTCTATTTTTCAAATAATGACTCGTATTTCTAACCCCAATGTTTAATCTCGTGCAGGAGAGTATGCAACAGCAAGAGCAGCATCTGCAGCTAACACCATTATGGTTTGACTTCTGTAACTTTTTCTTAACTATATTACCCCAGAGGTGTCACCATCCTTCCACAAAAAACCCATCAAAACAAAAGTAACACAAAAACCCCATCAAAACAAAAGTAACACAAAAACCCCAAATTTAAATGTTGGTTTCATCAAATTTTATGATGAAACCAAAATAAAATTTGATGAAACCAACATTTGAATTTGGGGTTTTTGTATCAACTTTTAAAAATTTGGGGTTTTTGTATCAATTTTGTTTACGGTGGAGTTTTAATGGATCCCAACATTTGAGTGGGGTTTTTGTACCACAAGTTTGGTCACCTTGGGTTTTTATGACTAGTTTTGATTAAAATTGGTAAACTTGTTACAACTAGCTTATTAACATCATTTCTCATGAATTCACAACTATCTTCTAAACTATGTATATACTTCAAGTCTATTTTCTTAATCGAATTTGGTGTTGAAGAGTTTGGAACTCAGGTTACTGTTAATGGTATCATCACCCAGTGACTTTACCACCATACTACAATGACATCGTTTATACACTTGAAGTCTTAAATTGAGTTGTTTACAGTACAAACACTGTTTCTATAGTGTAAACAATGGACTCAATTGAGTTGAAACCCCTGAACTTTACTTTGTTTTTGCTCGATCCAAAAAGTGGAGATTCCTGTTAATATGTACTTGTTGATCAATTTCAGTGAAGCACGTTTCATATCTTTCGTATACTTTCACCAATTCATAAAAAAAATCGCCAAATAAAGTACAAACTTCAAACCCATGGAAACTTCTTTACATATGTATTGACCACAAAATTGTTTGTCCAGACATTATCATCATGGGCTACTTCCAGTGTTGAAGAAGTTGCTTCAACAGGACCAGGGATTCGTTTTTTCCAACTCTATGTAAGCACAAGAAATACTCATTTCATATTCCTAGTTAATATCAAGAAAATTGGTCTTCAGTTCTGTAAACCACACTGTGGCTGTGTTTATATATGATTATTCCACTTGTTGTGCAGGTGTACAAGGACAGAAAAGTTGTTGAGCAGTTGGTTAGAAGAGCGGAACGAGCTGGCTTCAAGGCAATTGCTCTCACTGTTGACACCCCAAGACTTGGACGTAGGGAAGCTGACATTAAGAACAGGTTTGCATCAAAAGTTGTGAGAGTAAAGATGTCGTACAAGTTTGGTTGAGCCGTGTACAAACTCCACATGAGAAAATAAAGCCATGGATCTCTTAGTTGTGGTTTGTACAACATTATTATGGGACAGATATCTAACATCCTCCTGTATCTAAAATTGCTCCCACAGATTTACTTTACCACCATTTTTGACTTTGAAGAACTTTGAGGGATTGGACCTTGGACAGATGGAAAAGGTGAGTACAAATTTAGTTGGGATTATTTAATCTTGAACATGATGGTCTCCAAGATTATTTTGATCTTCAATCTGCTTGCTAATTTTATGTAGACAAGTGACTCTGGACTTTCATCATACGTTGCTGGTCAAATTGATCGAACTCTAAGCTGGAAGGTATATCGTACACCCTTTGTTGCTGACATGGATGACTTGGCTACTAAAATATATCTTAAAAGGGTATAAATATGGAAGATATCTTGCGTGACATTGTCAAAAGAAAAACACTGAACAGTTCTTGAGTTTGAAACAGGATGTGCAATGGCTCCAGACAATTACCAAGATGCCAATTCTAGTGAAGGGTGTTGTTACTGCTGAGGATAGTAAGACATATTGGATCCTTAACTCTGTAATTTGTTCATTATGGTTTCTGTATATTGTCTCCTTGAGTGGCAATATCTTTTAGTATACCCACTTACATTTCTTGTGGTGATTACACAGCTAGGTTAGCTATACAAGCAGGAGCAGCAGGTATCATCGTGTCCAACCATGGAGCTCGTCAGCTTGACTATGCACCAGCCACCATCAGTTGTCTTGAGGAGGTACGTCTATGGATTCATAATTGTTGCTGCTCTCAAATGTTAAAAGAAACACAAACAAAATCTATTTGGATTTTTGATATGATGATGCAGGACAGTAAGTAAAAATGGAGAAACTGAGAATGATATTAACGAAGCAATCAAATTGAAAATATAAACTCGAATTCTGCAGAACATGTGAAATTGTCTCTTGTAACAATTTTGATGTGGGCAATTTTTCAGGTCGTGAAAGCTGCACAGGGCCGAGTCCCCGTATTCCTTGATGGTGGGGTTCGTCGTGGAACAGATGTTTTCAAAGCATTAGCTCTAGGAGCTTCGGGCATATTTGTAAGTGAATAAATAAACAGATTTCCTCAGTATTATAAATTGAAATAGGCTTCTTTCAGTGGCATCTTCACTAATCTAAGTGTTGTCTTGATTTCAGATTGGAAGACCTGTTGTGTTCTCATTGGCTGCTGAAGGTGAGGCTGGTGTAAGAAAGGTACTCCAGATGCTTCGTGATGAATTTGAGTTGACAATGGCCCTAAGTGGATGCCGCTCACTCAAAGAGATTAGTCGTTCTCACATTGTGACCGAGTATGATCAGCCTCGCATCGCTATCACACCAAGGTTATAAAGCGTGTTATGAATCATCATAGCTCTATTGCGTAACTGTTTCAAGAATGCTATCGGTTAAGGTTCTTACTGCATTTATAATTCTATCTGTCGTTCTAAGAACTCTTGTTGAGTCTAGAATTGCTTATAGTAGAAAGAATTTAAGCTTTTGATATGAAGGATTGTTATTTGTCATAAATGGCTTCTATTACAAGCCTTCTCTGTGTATATTCTTTCTTCCGATTAAGATGATGTTTTAAAACTACTTATATTCACTTGCATATTGAATTTGAGCATTTTCTAAATTGTAATGTATATTCAGACCTTTACCGTTTGATTCTTCTTAATTTGGTGTTTCACCGATTTTCGGTGGTTAGGGGAATGAACATGGATTTCCAGGATTCTGACATATTCCTGCATCTATGAATTCTGCCAGAATCCAAGTTACAGGTCTAACAGATGCAGTGTATTGCATATATATATTATTAAAATTAACATGTGAGCAAGTATATGGTTGGTTGGGATAATAAAACTTGTAAAAAACATATGTTAAATGAAAAACTTGCCAAATTTACTAGATGCCGGTCACATGACATAACGGTTGGTTGACATTTGTGGGTAAAAAATGTTAATCCTTGCGATCAAATTTGAAGGATTTAAAAACAAATTACAGACTGTGTGATTCAATTAATTCAACTTTTCATATGGTGTAAACAACTAGAAATTCAACTCAATTACATCTGTAAATCCAATAAAATTTCTCACAGATATTCAAACAATTTCTTTCTTCTTAAGATCCAATAAAATGTGAAAATTTAATTTAAGGCTTGCAATAGGGAGAAGTTGCTTGAATTCTGTTTTTTCTTTTCTGAAGGAAGCGTTGTAGAGATCTCTGCATACAAATACCATTAGGACTTATTTGCAGCTGAGATTGCGCAACTGATGGTGTAGCTGGTGATGGCGCTGATGAACAACTAGTATCACTTGTCATTCTTTCGTTCATTTCTCTTCTTGCAAGACTTAAGATTTCTCTAGCCTGCAACAAATTAAGCGCGTTTTAGTATATCATTTCATTATTCTGTTTCCAAATTTCCTAAACAAATTTGAGATTGAACTTAGAGAAACCATTAGATTCAAAGTTTCTCCACCAATAATGGCGGCAAAGTTAGCTAGCTAGGTAGATAATCTGAATTTCTTTGAACTATGCAGTAGATACGAGATGGTGTGAAGGTAAAATGTACCTGAAGTTCTGTGACATCGCAAACGGAAACTCTTCCATCGAAGAAAATCGTAAGATGTTGTGGGCTTTCATCCGAACCTTCAGTCCTACATGAGAATTAAAGAACGAGAGAGTTACAGAGAGAAACAATGGAGCAGAAGAGATCAAGATGATCATTTGTTCAAAAAACTTACATAGAGTTATGATGACTGTATGTATCTATCGCCGATGAGGATGGAGGAACAAGGCAAAGTTCAAAATTGCAGTTCCTTCTCAATGATAAGGGTACTGTTGCTGTTTTTTTCATATTTCTCTCGTTCTTTTTTGCTTCTGCTGTTGCTAAAGAAATCATTAATGGAAATCAAAGTGATAAAAACATTCGAATTTATAGTTTGCGTTGAGTGGGTCCAATGTCATTATTAAGACAGAACTCACGAATTCGGCGGAAATCTCAGTCTGAAATATGAATGTGGATGAGTGGATCTCTGTCCAACGCTAACACAAATAACACGTGAAAAATGAGACTTAACTTTCCCCCTTTTATTTCTTTAGGTTTTTGGTATTTGTAATTAACACGTGACTCTATGTTATGCTGTGCACAGATATGCATATGCTGTACAGATATCATGCGTTGCTGAATCCGTCATAGTGCGTCCGGATCGACCATATTGTAACGTATTTGTTGATATTGATTCAAGATTATTTTCTTTGTCTAATGAACAAGGAAGGGGCTGCACAGAGCCCTTACGCCCGTTCCTATGGCTAACCCACCATTTGCCATGCCAGCTGGCCTGGTAAACTGGCCGTGCCACTATGGGAAAAAAGATAACCGATCGAGTCTCCACCTAGCGGTGTAGTTTCGGCCGTTAGCGGTCTCTTTTCGATCGCCCGGTCTAGTTTACACCGCTAGCGATTTAATCTCGACCGTCCACGGTCGGTGCTCTACCGCCTATAGATATCCCTATTCCCTTCAGTTTTCATTCACAAAAAAAATTTCTTCCCTTCTCTAGAGAGCGGACCAGAGCGATTTTTTAAAAATGAGTAGTTCCAAAACAAATAAACAAAGGAAAAGAAACAGGAAAGAAAAAGGAAAATCTGTTGCAGATAGTGATATCGTATGGGTTCAGGATAAACAACACGAGTTCGCTAATGTTAGGCAACTAGTTGGATCTGGTGTAACATATACACATTTATGTAACCATCCCGAGCGAGTTTTGTTACCTAAATTAAGAGGTGGGTGGTCTTAGCTAACTGAAGTGTTTGGATTACTCCCCGAAGCTGTTCAAGAATCCTTGAGAAGATATCTTTGGCAGCGTTTATATTTCATGTAATTGCACTTTTGTTTGATATCTTCATTTAAAGTTTTCTACATAAGTTAAAATTGAGAACTTAGAATTGATAAGCTAGACTAAATTGGGGCAACACTTTTAAGATTTCATAACAACTTGCATATCATAACTTCTCCCCGTTGTCACGGAGCCACTTTGCACGACATCTTTGATCAATCTCCAGCAGGGTTTCACCACTTCTCATGTTTCGAGCCTCTTCCCTTATCATACAAATATACTTGTTAACATTCTTGGAAATTATGGAGAACCGAACACTCAACACCATCGAATTGCGATTGTTGAGGTTCGTTGTTTCTTCTTCAAATTTCATTAAAACGCGTCCCCCAAATGGATTTAGCCATAATGCGCCATCAACGATTGGATGATTAGTGAAGAAACATAATTCCTGCAGATGCATTCATCTTCTAACGTGCTAAAATTGCGCTGTTGTGCAACTCTCCAACTATTTTCTCTTCTTGTTTCATTTTGCACACTAGCTCGAAGTGCAACTCTTTGATTTTCGGCCGCATGTTTCTCTTCTACAAATTGAGTCATAGACATGTTTTGAGCCATTGAAAAATCTAAGAAAATAAGAAGAAGGTGTGAGTTGAAATGGTAGAGGAATGTGGTATTTATAGGGGAAGATTTATGGCCGTTGGATAAGATTCTACTTTTCGGTGTAAACTAGACCGTCCGGTCTTATAAGAGCCGCTAGTGGTGTAGTCTGAACCGAGCAGTCGAGTCTCGACCGCTCGGTGGAAACTTGACTTGGCCTGGCTAAGTGGAAAATTTTCCACTTAGCCAGGCCAGTTTGCCAGCTCCATAGTGGGTGCAAAAATGGCAAACTCTCAAGTTTTCCACACCCATAGGAACCGGCCTTAGACTAATTATATGAATAAAATGTCAGCAAGTGAAAAAAGTTCATACATCATCAACAAAGAATAATAGAACATACATTTAATGAGAGGCCCTAATACAGAAGATCTAGGAAATATTAAAAGTATTGAGTATCCAAATAGAAATCGAATGTTTTCTGAGGGATGGTTTTACGAACTCTTTCCAACTATTTGGATAACTTCTTCAAATATTCTAAACAGTCTCTCCTCTCTCTATCTCTCTTACTCCTTCTTCAACAACAAAACCATTACCAACGACCATTCTCTGCTTAGATCTGGTCCATTTTGGATCGGATTTGAGCAGATTTCTTCATTATTCCTTGTTTTCTATTTTAGTTAGTAGTTTTAGCTAAGTTATTATCATGTTTTATACTTATCTATACCATATGGTGGTTTTATCTACTTTTGAGGTTTATCTTCGCTTTAATGGCGATTCTTGGTTATTGGGTTGGGTTTTGAGATCAAAAGTGATGCTCTCCAAAGACGAAATATCATCTTTGTTGTCTCCGATGACGAAATCTTCATCATCAACTTATCCGGCGAAAAAATCTTCAACGGTGGTTTCTTTGAAGATGGAAGCTTCATCACTAGTTACAAGAGATTTGATCAAATCACTCTTATTTTGGGAGCATGTCTTTCTAAGGAAGAAAAAACAAACTAAATGGTTGGATTTTAATTCCGAGAAAAAACATTCTTCCTTCGATTTAATCAGATCTTATTCATACTTGTATTTGTCTTACTCCGGTAATCCTTCTCTTTCTCTTGTCGGATTTATCAGTATTGTACTTTTGTGGTATGTTTTTGTTACTTTGTATTCTTCTATTTTCGATCTTAAACTCATCGTAACCTCGAATTCCCATTAGTGAAAAGGTTCTGTTTATCAAAAAAAGATAAAAAAATAAATGATAACTTCTTCAAATCTTGATGCTCGTATTGCAAGGAGTAATAAGCACATAATATCATAATCATGATTAGAACCGGTATCCATGGATCTTGTATCGAGTTGCAGAGATCTACATCACGCCGGAGGAGATCGTCGTCAACGATATACATAAGTATATCATCACCTGTTAACAAAGTGCCATTAAGGCTATTATAATCTTCATAATTGTATGGTGAAATTTGGATAAGGGGAAAAAGTTTCGTTTCAACCCTATCGACAAAATTCAACTCTCACGGGAAAGATTAAGCCCTTGGTCCTCAAGGAACTCATAGCCACCATTTCTAGTATACGTCCCCGCGAGACACTACTGGTTGTGATGCTATGATTCTTAGCACACATCCCCGCGAGATGTTGCTGGTCACGTAGGTTATGTAGAGCGTAAAACGTCCCCTTATAAACCAGAACAACCATAATTCCAGCATGTCTTCACGAGACGCAGCTGATTGTGATGCCATGATTCCTAGTATACATCCTCGAAGAGATACTGCTGGTCATGTAGGCTCTGTAGATGCGTAAAAACGTCCCCGACAGATTTATGACCCAGAGCGGAAATATGCATGTCTCATGTAAGCACGACTCATCCTATTTGAGATTAAAAACTGATTCCTAGTACATCATCGCGAGATACACTGGTCAGGTATACTCTAGGCTCTGACTCGACTTACTGAGGCTTCTGAATGATTCCTAGTACATCCCCGCGAGATACACTGGTTATTCTACCTCCGGGATCTTTCGACAGACTCCTAGAACATCCTTTCGAGATACACTGGTCTTGTCGTCCCCATCATATGGACACAGTTGATTCATAGCACATCTCTGCAAGATACGCTGGTCAAAAGCAAGTGAGCCAAAGTCTCGCAGAGACATTAATCTGGCGTACAAAGCCCTTTCTTTCTCATCATGACGAGTCCCAGCTGACCACATAGAGATTCAAATCTGTTAAGAGAATTTTCGTAGAGATTTTTGATCCGTCTTCAAAATCTCGGAGAAATTCAAATTTCTCTGCAAAATATCTGAGGGATTCAAATCTCTCCACAAAATCTCAAAGAAATTCACATCTCTTCTCAAAATCTCGGAGAGGTTCAAATCTCTCTTCAAAATCTCGGAGAGATTCAAATCTTTCTGCAAAATCTCAGGGGAATTCACATCTCTCTGGAAAATATCGGAGGGACTCAAATCTCTCTGCAAAAGCTCGAAGAGATTCAAATATCTCCACAAAATCTCAAAGAGATTCACATCCCTTCTCAAAATCCCGGACATATTCACATCTCTCCTCAAAATCTCGTAGAGATTCACACCTCTCCTCGAAATCCCAGAGAGATTCACATCTCTCCACAAACTCTCAGAGATATTCAAATCTCTTGGGAAATATCAGGGCCGAATATTCTCCATGATAGGCACGAGACCCATGTAGGAATCGAGTCTCCTTTTCAGACTGTCCACACGAATTCTGAGGCATCCCATGCCTTTTCACGTGCTTATCTTAGTCATTCATTGTAGAATATCTATCTATCTTGGCCAACTCGGCTAAAGAGAATATTTCTCTTTCTCAACACATCATCACAAAGGCTGACTCAGCTTCACACAAATGGGGGGATAACAATCAGGATTGTGGTCTGGCGGTCTACGACACGTGTGAGAAATACCCGGCTTTTTTCTCACCGCGGAAGAGAGTAAAAGCGGTGGAATAATGAGATAAAGTCAACCTAGTTTATTTTTATCTATTCCTGAAGAGATGGGAGAATTGCTCCGCACGGCAGGAAAAGCAATTCTTATCTTCACCGACCTGAGATTAGAGAATTCAGCTATAAATAAGTCCCCTATTTCTCTAAGCTAACATAGAAATTTGTCATAAACTCTCAGAGCAAATTCTTCTTCAAACCTAGAATTCTCTGATCTCTGTCTTCATCTGCTTCTCTCCCTAAGACCATCCCTAAGCCTCTTGCATGTGACCTAAGCAGCCTTTGAACGGCCACTATGCGTGGTTTAAGCGAAGACTGTTCATGCTCAACCTCCCGTAATTCACTTTCAGAAACCCTAGAATCCCACTTCTAACCTCTCTCAGATTTTAGGTAACTATAATAATGACAACAGTCGGCCATTAGAAGACGATCAAGAGAAATATATACAAAACCTGAATCTAAAATCCCTGTAGAGCAAGGATAAGTTTTATTGAAAGCATAAAAACCTAATCTAAATTTTTCCCAAATTTATCCTTATTTTACTACCTTCGTTTTTAAAAATAAGATACTATCATTTTTTTCATTTTAGCTTAAAAAGAGGTCAAATTGAAAAAGTGATAGTATCTTTTCTTTTAAAAACAAAGGGAATACTAGATTAAATCTAGGCGACACATAATAATCTAATAAGACATTGATATGTAATTGAAGTTTTATAAAAGGAATTGAAGAAGCGGAACAAGAAAAAGAAGAAGAAAATGTAGTTTGAACTGTTTTTAGGATATTCACTTATGAAGAGCAAAAACTAAGATTCATAAGTGTCTCAGTTGTCGGATTTCTATAAGCCCGTACATGTCCTACCAGTATCTATCGACCCATATGGACTGACATGTATTAATATTAGCCCGATAGTGATCAATACATATTAGAAAAGCATATGTGGACATTTGGACTTGCTCAAATTTGTATACATGTATTAGAATGAGATGGAGTGTTATTTTTTTAGACAATTCAATTGGTACTCAAGATTAAGATTATGCTTAATTATATTTAATGTAATTATTTGGATTGTATTTATTTATTTACTTTTGATTTGACAACTCAATCTATATGAAGATGTATTTATCATAAATTATACTCCCTCCGTTACTTTTTAATAGGTCAGTTTCTATAAATAAATATTTCAGAAAAATAAGTCAGTTTTCTAATTGGGAAAGTCAAATATTACTTTAATTTTTTGGGACCATTTTTCTTTTAACTTCTTTTGATGACAAGTGTTATGTGGACCATTTCACTTATTTCTTTGGCTGACAAGTGTCATGGGGACCATTTCACTTCACTTCTTTTATTGACAAGTGTCTGGAGGACCACTTTCAATAATTAGTTTTCTTAATTTCCTTAATTTTCTCAAAAAAGAAACTGGCCTATTAAAAAGTAACGTAAAGAATATGCAATATGGTGGTTAATGACGATATCCTAATAGACGAAAATACAAAGTATAGTTTAGTATCAATTTCCCATCAAAAAAAAATAGTTTAGTATCAATACTATCACCGTATATAATTTATATCAGTGAGGATCGATATGAGACCGACACCCATATGGGTGTGTATTTACCACTGAAGTATTAGAATACAAGTAACTACGCAATACTAATTTGAGTCCAAATCTGTTCACACTCCTCTAACGAGTGTATATTTTACATATTTTTCTGATTGGTTGATTATTTAACTGATGCCCCCATTACCCTCCATGTTTAGAATCACAGCCCTCGTTACATAACTCCCTAAATTAAATCAAGGATAGAAATTGAAATGTGAAATATACATTCATTAAGGAGTGTGCACGAATTCGCGCACAATTTGTGCAATATAATGTCATGTTTTTGGCATACAAAAATACCGGAGAGGAAATAGAAAGGTGAAACATGTAGAACTATTTTTTTGTTGTGCAACCAGGTTCTTTCTCACTTTGAGAGACCCTTTTTATAAAAAAATAAAATTTGTTTCCTTCCAAATTTCTCAGTCTCATGTTGCAATCTTGCAACATATACACGAATTTCATTTTCCCCAAACTTCGTAAACCATAATGATTATATAGTAATTATTTTGTCGATATCACCACATGTAGCGTCATGGTAAAATCATTGGGTGATGATACATTTCTCTAAGTTCAAATTCATCAACATTAAATTATTTATCGATCAAAAATAAAGTAGGAGAATAATTAGTGTTTGTTGTTTGTATTTATAATTTGGATGTGTGACCTTAATTAAAAATTTTATTTTGATTTTGTTTAAAGTGAAATCAATTATTGCCGATTACAGAGATTTGACTCCAGTTACGGCTTGTTTGTCCAAACCATTTATAAAAATAAACACAAAATTGGTTAAAAAGACCAAAATCAACAATTCCTGGGTGAAAATGACATTTAGATTTTGATATTGTTTAAATGGACAAAAATTTAAAAATAGCCAGGATGTAAACAGTTTCATCCTACCCATTTTCAAATACTTTTTCTTATTTTTAATTTACATCAGGATGCATCCAGTTTTATCCTTGCTATTTTTTAGGTTTCAGTCAGGATGAATACAGTTTTATCCTTGCTATTTTTTGGCGTCCATTTCACCCATACAAAATTTTACTCGTCCATTTGAACCATGTTTTAAAAATATTTGGACAAATGACCCATTTTCCGAAAAAAACAGTTTAAAAAGAGTAGGATTAGAATGTTGAGAAAGCAACAACTGACGCTGGTTGTATTCTCCCTAAGGCTGCACAAGACCCGGTCCATTTTACCCGTACCGGTCAGGAACCGAAAAAACCGCTCCGGAACCGAACCGGAACCGGAGTAGCCGGGACTGGGACTGGGAATGGATTTCAGAACCTGTTGTATATGAGTACAGGTACCGGTTCTAATTCTATTCCCGGCAGAACCGGACCCAGAAACCCGGTGTATAATAGCCGTCTAGATTAGAGAACCCTAGCCACTGGTCCTAGGTATTCATAACATCTTATAATCTAGCGAACATAACTCATTCACTCGTTCTTTCTTTCATTCACTCTTTCTACTTGCCTCTTTTTCTTGTTTTCTCAACTGAAGGATGGAGAACAATCCATGGTTCACGTATTTTTAACAAGAATCACCACCGCCACCTTCTTCTTCACCACTACCATGCAAGGTGAAATTCTTGTTGTGAATTAAAAAGAAGCAGTTGATCTGATCATCAACACCACCTTCTTCTTCACCACCACCACCACCACCACTTACCAGTTACCATCAACGAAGAAAATCAGTTACCGATTTACTTCTCTTGAATATTCAATCAACAACAATAAGTCAAGGTAATAATTTATTCATCTGATTTAGGGTTTGTTAAATTAATTGCATGTCTATTTAAATTGTTCAATTGATTTTAGATCTATGATCACTTCTTCTTCTTCACCATATCTAATTGCATGTTAGGGTTTGTGATTTTATTTCTGGGAGATTTGGGGTTTGTTGATGCTGGCTTGTTGCTGCAATGAAAGAATGATGTTGTTGTGTATGGAATTGAAGGGTTTGGCTACGAATTTGAAGTCAAGAAGGAAATACAGGTTGGGTTATGTATTAAATTGAAATTTTATTTAGGTGGAGATGGATTTGTGGTGTTCATGAGATGAGGATAGATGGGTTTGTGCTCTAATGGATTGATTAATTACTTACTGTAATGGATTTTGTTATCTCTTGATCTTGTTGAATGCACATAAAAGTGTGAATTTATTTCATTGTGATTCACTACTTGATCAAAATTATCTCTTAAATTGATTAATCACTGTAATGGATTTGGAATTTTGGACATTTTTTTTTGAGTATCAATGAGTTTAAATGGAGACAGAACTGCAGTGGGTAAAAACCCGGTACCGACTTGTACCGGACCGGTGTTACAGGTACAGGTCCAAGTACATGTACAGGTACCGGTCCTCAAAATGAAGACCCGGTCAAATCCAGGTACATGTACCGGTTTCATAAGAAACCCGGACTGTACCGTCCCATGTGCAGCCCTAATTCTCCCGTTATAGAAAATGCGATTTCCGGTTATAGTTTTCTGCTCAAATCTACTCCATAGGGAGTAGATCTGCGCATTAGTAGTGTTTAGAATTTAAAGTTGATGTCTATTTATTATTTTCTTACCTTTAGAAGTTCGGAATTAATTTTTCTTTTGATTTTGTCATTTTTCGATGAAGTTTTCTTCTTGCCGCCCGACAATTAGGCTACACCTTTATGGTGTTTCTCGCTATGATATTAAAATGTTTTTTCCTAGATTACTGGCTATTGTGATGTGATTACTCGATGGTGTAAGTACTCCGATGTTGAGATACAATCACCAGAATATGAAGTTTTCAGATCAAGAATTAAGCAAAACTCATGTCTCAAGGGAGTATTTATTTCAGAAAATGGGCTATATAGCCTAAAATGCACTTCTTCTGGGTCAAATGGACCGGTAGACATTCCGCATGGGTCAAATGGACAGAGGAATCTTTTAATTGAAACTGTCGGAACTACCTTTTTGTAACTGCCACGTTCTCCCTCTCTCTTCAACAAAACCACGTTCTCCCTCTCTCTTCAAGTGAAAACCACCGTCCTTCTTCATCTTCTCACAAATCAGAAGAGAAAAAAATTCCTCCAACGTCTCCCCACACCATCTCCTTACCATAAACAGTATCATAAAATGATTTCATCCACCGCCTCCTAACAATCCTCACTAGAACAAATCAGTTTCGTCAACATCACTACAAGAAATCAGTTTCATCAACAGTATTTGCTCAAAATCAACACCGTATTCTGCAAACACCATCAACAATACACTACAAAATGAGAAGTTTCTAGGGTTTCAATCGATCGATCAGTTCAGTGTATTTGAAGAATCGGGGTTTCAATCTATCCATAGAATGTCTCCTAGAACTCGTAAGATTTGAAACTCTAACTCTGATTTGTTCTTATTTTCAGAATTGCATGATTAATTTGTTGAATTGGTTGTTCTTATTTTCATTTCAGTAGGTTAATTTGTTGAATTGGTTGTTTTATTTTCATTTCAATGGATGTGTATTTTATTCAATAAAACTGGTTTGCGTCTGGTTATTTGAGTTTTTTCAATTTAATGAATGAAATTAGTTGTGGTGTATGAGTCTGGTTATTTGATTTTTTCCAATGTTATGAATGAAATTGAATGAATTTGGTTTACATGTGATGGAACTGGTTTCATCAGGTTTAAACCTTGGATGGAATTGTTTCAGCAGGTTTTTACCTAGATGAAACTGGTTTCATCCAGCAGTTCTAATATGCAGTGTATTTTGTTTTAGCAGTTTAAACCTTGGATGAAATTGTTTCAACAGGTTTTTACATGGATGGAACTGGTTTCATCCAGTTTTAATATGCAGTGATATTGTTTTAGTAGTTTAAAAATATATGAAAACAGTTTCATCCAGGTTTAAAGATATGTCATGTGACGAATATTAGTAACATTGGATGTAACCAGTTACGTCCTATGTCGAATAGTAGTATGCAGTGTATTTTACCTAACTGAATAGTAGTATGCAGTTACGTCCTATGTCGAATAATAGTTACATCCAGGTTTTTACCTAGATGAAACCAGTTTCATCTAGCAGTTTTAATATGCAGTGTATTTTGTTTTAGCAGTTTAAACCTTGGATGAAATTGTTTCAACAGGTTTTTACCTGGATGGAACTGGTTTCATCCAGTTTTAATATGAAGTGTATATTGTTTTACTAGTTTAAAAATAGATGAAAACAGTTTCATCCAGGTTTAAAGATATGTCCTGTGACGAATATTAGTAACACTGGATGTAACCAGTTACGTCATATGTCGAATAGTATTAACACTGGAGTTACATCTTGTGTCGGATAGTAGTAACACTGGATGTAACCAGTTACGTCCTATGTCGAATGGTAGTAACACATGATGTAACCAGTTGTGTCCACCCTATTCGAATACTTACATCATATCTTATTGTAATATCCACCCTAATATATACTTGATGGTTGCAGTTTTTGTTGCAAAGGAAAGCAAAAGTCTATTCAGAAGTGCTTGAACAATTCCAAGAAAAGACTGATTATTTCATTTAAGCATGCTATAAAATCGCAAAATGATGGAATACTTTATGGTTCGTTATAAGTCCTACTTTCTTAACGGCAGTCTATGCTGATTATCTTACTACCACTAGGAAAAGTGTTCATTGTCCTGACGGTACTGCCGCTACAAATGAGATTCACAATTTCAGTCTTTGTTGCATTCACTTGCTGTAAGATAGCGCTTACCGCTTGCATATGTATTTGTTAGTATATAATTTTGGTTTAGAGTTTAGACATACATATGTTACTGCTCTTAGCTTATGTTTTTTGGTTCAGAATGATGAAAACTAGGAAATGCGGTGCTAGTTTTTGGGTGACTGAAGAAGAATGGCAAGTTGAGTTGCAGCCGTAATTGAATTTTTGTTGAGTTTATGAGGAAGGGTTTTGATCGGTTGCAGTTTCTCCAACCGGAACAAATTAAAAGAAACTAAAGGAAGGGTTTTGATGGCTTTCATAGGATTCAATAAGCACAAGCAAGTAGAGTTCATTGTTTCGTTGTGAAGAAGATGGCAATAACCGAGAGTTCCTCATATTTTTTTGTCGATGGTTCTTATCTTGTTTTATTACTCATTTCCCTATCTGCTTGCTCAGGTACAATAATCTATTTTTGTTGTATTCCAGTTTGAAGCGATTGTATTTGTACCGATAGTTCTTCTTGTTTTTCAATTAACCTTTTTATTTCTTGATGTTATTACTTGATCACTATTACTGAATCATTCTTTCTTTTATTTTTTTGAATTTGTTATTGCATAACAACCTGGATTTGGTGTTTCAGAGGTGGCAGCCATTTCATCATGTAGCCCTGGTGAAGCTTATGTAGTCACTAACGTAACTACTTCTGATTCGAACGACAACTTTTGCCCAAAGGAAACGCAAATGTAAGTTGCAGGACAGACCGGTGTCTACCATAGAGTGCAACTGGTAGGATCGTCCTGGAGTTAATAGGGAGTCGGTATGTGAGGGTTGTTGCGGGAAATTTCTCCCAACTCCACCACCAACCATTACACAAGAATGTCAAGCTGGGGACACAGATTTCTCTTTTCCCACACCAGCTATCCACCAATGAAATTGTAGTCGTTGTCAAGATGGTTGTAAAGAAAGATATGGGTGGTGGATTCTTACGGTTGCAAGGGAGATGTGCAAATTCATGAGTTATGATGGTGAAACTATTTATGTGTGCACTTGGTGTTGTAGTGAACGTACTCTATCAACTGCTGCTCTTGGTTCGTCGTTATTCACAATAGGCCAGTGAATAATATTTCACTAGGTGAAAAGCTAGCTGCAGCTAATGTGACGTGATATCAAGTGATCTTTGCATTTAATTACAATAAGCAGCAATGTACTTTTTTTCTTTTTTTGTTTAAGCATATTATGTCGTCATTCGTTTATTTCTCATCTTCTGATGATGTGTTTGTATTTGTCGTAAAATGATGTTGTTGATCTACAAGGGTAGACACACTAACTAGTCAATTCAAACTTCCCCTTCAGAGTACGTCCGTATATGTTAGTAGTAGTATGATTAATAAAAATATTTTTAAAGAACAAGGGCATAATGAACTGTTCCATTTAATAAATAAACAAAATCCTGGGTGAAATATCCAAATTGGCTAATTGAACATTTCTGATTTTTGTCCATATAAACAATATCAAAAGCTAGAAATCTATTTCACCCAGAAATTGTTTGTTTTGGTATTTTTGATCAATTTTGTGTATTTATTTTCGGAAAAGACACTTTATCAAGTGGTCAAACTATGTCTAAAAGACCATCTTTCTACTGATTTAATCGGTCCTTCCATACTTATGATTTGTCTAGTTCTAGCGTTCCTTGTCTTTCTCTTATCAGAATACTCGGTCGCGTACATTCCACAATATGTTCTACTAAACCGCTTTGTAATCATCATGATTTGCTATCAATGAAATGAGATATTTTTTTCAAAAACAAAAAACGTGAAAATCCTAATGAGGTTGGTATTATATATTAGCTAAACATGGTTAAGTCATGTCGGTATCATACCCTTCTAGGGGATGATGATAGTGGGGATCAAGGGAGAACTCTTTAGAGAACAGTTAGTGTTTTAGATTACTGTGGGAATGTGAGGAAAGAAAAGAAAAAATAAGATAAGAACACGTTTATTTACCAAATTCGGAAGGGTATCCACATTTTGGCAACTAGTTGTAGTTATGGCGTCCAATCTTGGACCACACGGTGACTAGGCGTTTAGGGAGGAGTTCCTTATAAAATCCTAAATCTATTGGCCTTACCCTTAGGAATGCAAGTTTTCACAATTTCGTAAAATAAAATTATTATTATTATTATTTTATTCATTCTTTAATAAGAAAAATTTGAGATTTTAATTGAACTTAAACAAAGATCATATAATGTTTTTCTCTGATAAGAGAAGCTACATCACTTGGCATATCATCGGCATTCCAAAACTCACTAGTTATGCTACCAGTCCTGGCCTTTTTTTACTAGATTATCAGCTACGCCATTTAGGTCTCTAACAACATGAGTACAGACCCATGGGTTAAAGGTTCTCAATAAAATCTTACAATTCTTAATAATACTCTTATTTGTCCATTTGACAGAACCTACACTGCCATTTATGGCATTTATTACATTTGGATTATCTCCTTCCAGGTGCAGTTTTGGCACTCCTTTCACTTGTGCCATCGTTATTGAGTCATATGCTGCTACAGTCTCAGCTTGTTCTTCATCAGAAACTACAGCTTGAATGATGGCTGCTCCAACACAGGTCCCTGCATCAGAAAAAGCTATTAGACCACATTCCATAAGATTAGAATCTTTATGAAAAGATCCATCAAAATTAATTTTTGTAAATCCATTTTCTAGTGCAGTTCTTATACTATGAGTACCACCAGTACTATTAGTATTTTGCTGCCTGTGAATTCTATTCCACTCTGTAATGTCACCGTGCACTTGTCTTTTAAACAAATCTACTTGCACCGGTATATTATCAAAAAATTTTGCACATTTTAATTTCCAAACATGCCAAAGCATAAAACCAGCACTCACAACAAAATCAGAATTAAGTTGTCTATTTACCTGCATATATTCTCATTCACAGCAAGACAGTCATTGACACACTTCCATAGAAAATGTTTAATTTTTGGTGGTAGATTGAGTTTCCAAAAAGCTTTCCAATTAAAGTTCCCTTGGACTGGACCAAAAACTCTATCAGTTACAGCTCTATAAGCTGTTTTAACAGAAAACTCACCATTGTAGGCTGGAGTCCATTTAAGTTCATCCACAACCTCTAAAGGAATCTTAATCCTGCAGATATGCTTTACAGTTTCATTATCAAAGAGAGCATGCAGCATAGGGACATTCCAATCATTAGTAGTTTGGTCAATTAATTGATCTACTGTACTAATATTGACAAACATAAAATGAGAATTAACCAAACCATTTTTACCTGACATCCACCTATCCTTCCATATTGAGATTTTCTTGCCATTCCCAACCTCCGAACAATAGTTCTCCCTAATGACTTC
Source organism: Papaver somniferum (assembly GCF_003573695.1). Taxonomy (NCBI): domain Eukaryota; kingdom Viridiplantae; phylum Streptophyta; class Magnoliopsida; order Ranunculales; family Papaveraceae; genus Papaver; species Papaver somniferum. Next base: position 102,108,210 of record NC_039358.1, read on the forward strand.
TAAGCCTCTACATATGCCTCTCCACACCCAAGATCCAGATTTATCATTTACATAGTGAAGAGGATTGTGATCTGGGAAATTTTTATGTTTGAGAATTTGAACCCATAAAGCATCAGGTTCCTTTAGCATCCCCCAAGCAAGCTTGGCCAGGAGAGCAGAGTTTAGGTATTCAGTTTTCTTGATATTAAAACCACCATGAACAATTGGCTTGGCAACATTGTCCCAACGCCTAAAGTGTAGGCCTCTATTGTTTCCTTTTTTATTCCAGAAAAAACTTTCTCTAAAATATAGTCTAGTCTATTATTTAACCTTTTGGGCATTGGGAAAACAACATGATGATGATTTGCTAGAGTTCCTAAAGTAGTCTGAATAAGAGTAGTTCTACCAGATTGATTAACATGTTTACTTTTCCACATTCCTAATCTTTTTTCAAAACTAGTTTCTAGGTGACCAAATGTTTCCCTTTTGTTTCTCTGGATTAAGAGTGGCACTCCTAAGTACTTTTCTTCCAGACCTAGCTTTTAAATCTTCAAGATACTTACAACATTGTTCTTAACACCACTATCAGTCTTAGGGATAAAGGCTACTCCTGACTTATCATAGTTAATAGACGGACCTGAATATTTGCTAAACTGTTGAAGAATGTTATCCAGGCTCCTAGCATACTTGGCATTATCTTTAGTAAACACTAAGCAGTCATCTGCAAAAAAGGGATGACTAACAGAAGGAGCATTATTAGTGACCTTAATGCCTTGAATATCATTATTATCTTCGGCATTCATCAATATTTTAAACAAAACATCCATACATGTGATAAACAGATATGATGACAACGGGTCTCCCAGTCTAAGACCCCTTTTTGGAAAGAATTGCTCACCTGGAGAGCCATTTAGGAGAATAGAGGCAGAGACGGTTTTAACACACTGCTCAATCATAGTGCACCAATGCTCATGGAAACCTAACTGCTTAAGAATAGTCATTAAGAAAGGTCACTCAATTCTATCAAAAGCCTTTGACATGTCTAACTTAAGAACCATAAGACCAAAAACTTATCTGTGCTTTCTAAGAGTTTCTACAATTTCATGTGCAATGACAATATTATCATTAATTTGTCCAGAGAAAAGAAAAGCAGTCTGGAAGGGACTAGTGAATTTATCAATAACAGATTTAAGCCTACTGGTCAACAGTTTAGAGATAATTTTATAACTAACATTACTCAAGCTAATGGGCCTAAAATCAGCATCAGTTTTAGGAGCATTAGTCTTAGGAATTAAAGAAATAAAACTATGATTCATTTGTTTTAACATATGACTAGAACTAAAGAAAGCTTTAACCATGTTAATAGTATCAGCACCAACAACATCCCATATTGTTTGATAGAACCCAGGAGGGTAGCCATCTGGACCTGGAGAGGTCCAAGGTTGCATTTGCCACGCAATATTTTTAATTTCCTCATCACTAAGAATATTAATCATAATGTTGTTTTCTTCCTCAGTAATACAGGGTTTCAAAACTTTAAGGAACTCTCTAGCATCAGGAAGCTTAGTGGATCTGCTAATCTTAGAGAAATGGCTTTTCAATTCAGTAGCAATCATATCTTTATCTGTTAACCAAAGACCAAGACAGTTTTGAATGCAATCGATTTGTGTTATTTTCTTCCTATATTTGACTTTGTCATGAAAATATTTGGTATTTTGATCATCAAATTTTAAAACATCTTCCTTATCCCTTTGCATATAAAAATCTTGTTGAACTTTGTACCAGTGTTTTAGATTGGTTTTTATTTAAGTGGTATGATCTCCAGACAGTCCATGTTGTTGGGCATCATGAAGTTGGCCTTGAAGAGACTGAATATGAGAATGAATATTACCAAACACATTATTATTCCACTGACTTAGAGCTATCTTAACATTTTTCAGAGAATGAACATGTTTAAAAGCAAAAGAACCATTAACATCAGCATGTCAGTTATTTGCAATTATGCTCTTACAAGAGTTATCAGACAACCAACATTTGTTAAATCTTCTAGGTTTTTTTTGTATTATTATCATTCCTAGAAGTAACCATTAAGATGGGAACATGATCACTTCCTAAACAAACAAGATTATAAGTAATAACATTAGGAAAGAAGTTGGCCCACTCATTATTCACAAGGGCTCTATCTAGTCTTTCTAGAATAAGGAAATATCCACTTCTTCTATTGGTCCTTGTGAAGATATTGTCTACAAAATTTAGATCATACAGGCCTAATTCATTCAAGTGATCCTTAACATCATCTAGATGAGTTCGAGATAGAGAGTTTCCTCCACTTTTTTCTTCTCTTCTAATAACAAAATTAAGGTCACCAATTATCATCTAAGGGCGTTGATACATATTTGCTAAATTTCCTAAATAACCCCATTGAGCATCCCAACCAACATCATCCAAGGCACCATACATACAATTCAATAAAGTCCTGTCACTCCTAGCATCCATTCTAACTAAGACAGTGATGGAATTATGATTCATATTCACAAATTCCACATCAATATCATCTTTCCATAGGAGATACAAACCACCAGAAACACCCACAAGATCAACATATCGGTAATTAGGATAGTTGAGACTCCTAGTATAATTTGCCATTTTTTGATTCATAGTTTTAGTTTCAGGAAAAAACACAATATCAGGATCATTGGACTTAACTAATTCCCTTAGGTGTTGCCTAGTTACCTCATTGCCAAAACCTTGAACGTTCCAAGCAAGGATCTTCATCTTGAGACTATTATAGATTTTAAATCTAAAACATGTATGAATATGAGAAACCCTAATAATCCAGGTTTCGACAAAACTAGTATTGATATTGGGTATAATCAGGATTATATAGCAAAACTTTTCACGACAAAAACCTAATAAAATTATTAAATCAAAACAATTAAATTTGGAAAAAAAAAATTAGGGTTTGAAAAGGTTACCAAAGAATTTGCAGACCCCCCATGTTGATTTTGTGTAATCATCCTATCAGCCTGGTTGGAAGAATTGTCCATTGCTTCCTTTCCTCCATAATTGTGGTAATCCATCTCCGAATCCATGTCATTTCTGCTTCCGTCCATTCCAGTTTCTTCAATATTGATATCATCTAATTGATAGATTGGGTTGTTGTGAGATGATTGATAAGCTGAGCTATTTGGGTTTGAGAGATTTTGAATTCCATCTTCCGTAACTCTCTTACTCTTTCGTATTTCACCTTTACCTGATGTCTCCGATTCTGAAGAAAAGTCTTTCCCGATGGCATTTTGGTTCAATGCCATCTCCATATTACTATCAACACCCTTTTCTAAGATATATCCTGCCAAAAAAGCTTTTCCTTCTTCGGTTTGGCTATACTCAGCAAACCTAGTTTCATCCATTGCCTCCACTTTATGTTCTTGAGCTAATCTTTTGCAATTTTCCTCTACATGAACCACAACCCAACATTCCTTGCAGATTTTTGGCTGCATATCAAAATGATAAATAACCTAAGTTCTTCCTCGTGATGGATTGCCAATCCATCCTCCTCTTCTTAGTGGATCCTTCAAATTCACCTCTATGTAGACTGTATTAGTCAGATGGCCAATATGAGTTCTTCTTCTTCCTTCTGGTGTAACTCTTTTACCTATATCCAGAAAAATATCCTTTACCAACCTTTCACTCAAGACAACCTGATTTAGGTTCCTTATTTTCACACACCAAACCTGACTTATAAACTTATAATCTTCAAGAGGAATGTCTGAGCTGTATTTATGAAAACACAGCAAGTATCCCAACATTGACCAAGGAGAATTTTCAAGAATACCATCATAAGCATGCTTCCTTTAAAATATGAAATAAGTTGGTACATTTAGATATGATTTGATACCTTTTATAGCACTTCCACCTTGTATTCACTTCTTTCTTAACTTCCTCATGACTCAGAGGATCTTTGGAAATGATCTTTCCCAGTAGACTGTAAGAGTATTCTTCAGCAGCATCCTTCATAACTTGAGCTGATGTTATGGCTCTCCTAAGTACTCTTGAGGTACCGACACCAAGATTTGCAGGTTGCATTATTTGGGATAGGTTTTCCATTATAATTTTCCTTGGAAAAGAAACTGATAAATGTTTTGTGTATTCTCTTCCTCCTTGTTGTAGTGGTTTTATACATTGAAAATTAGGGTTCGCGTTTAATGGTGGATATTTTATTGGCTTATAAAGGGTTTGAAGATAATCTTTATCAATATCTTTCCTTATATTTAGCTTATGGTAGTTGTTTAACAAATTTTCCGGTATTATAGGCTTGACAAAAGTTTGAATATTGAGTTGGAGGGAAAGTTTCTTAGAATAGTTGCTTAATTTACGCTGCAACATGTTTGACAAGTTGACCTGGATAATCCATTGGAGATGGCTTTTATAAGGTAAACCCATGAAGTAGCACATTAAAAAACACAGATGATACTGGAAAACTCTTTGAATGGATGGAAAAAACGTGATGCCTAATGAATGTCATAGATATAGGATTATATCAAACGACCTTTGAAATAATTGTAAAGGAAGAAACACGACTTGCCTGAAACAAGCACGACTGCGACAATTCAAATTTATAATCTAGGATGTAGACCACGACTGCTTCAACTATGGTGATTACACAAACATCAACAGAGGTATCTGCAAAAAAAGATTTAAAATCTCATTAGCATTAAGAAAACCAACCAAGAAAAAATGAACTAAATGTTCAAGAAATTAACGAAAAGAGACCTGAACTTAGATTCCTTCTACAAGCTAATCTAAGATAAAAGCATAAATAAAAAAATAATTGAAATCATAAGATCAAAAGAAATATTATCAGATTCAAAGCATAGAATCAAAGAAAGAAATTTCAAAAAAAAAATCAAAATTTTCCTAAATTTTCGGTGCTTCTCACTTCGCCAAAACTGAGAGAGATCGTTATAATTGATCGTAATCTGTTTATTGTTGTTCCTCGTACTAGATAACCCGATATGTGGACTTTCTAAAGAATGAGAAATAAAATTATTACGATAGAACTAGATTGTAAACTTTTCTACATAGTCTCATAATTAATCTTAGAAAATAATATATTACTAGATTGTAAACTTTATGCGAATCGGGTAAAATTTCACGTAAATATGAAACTTTTGTGGAGACAAAATAAAATTAATATTTTGTAATTAAACATTATCTAATCTGATTGCAAGAAATCAAACGAAGGTTTACCCTAATCTAACAATACATCATTAGGTACGTAGGAAGGAAATTAAACGACAGACATTCTGGCAAATCGAGCAGTAGACGATTGCTCTCAAAGGAAGCTCACAATAACAGAATGGGACCATGCAATTCTACCTTATATAAGTTCTATTATAATAGCAGACTCTATGGCTATAACATACCCACGTGTAATTTCAGTTTAATCTAATAAAATCCATGCTTCAAAAAAGAAGAAGCAATTAAACACTATAAATCGGTTTGGTACTTTTTCTATGAAAATATGCATAAAATTTTACTATCTTTTATTATATGACTTGACCTCTCAACCACAAAATTTTGGCTTCGTCAACGGTCTTGAGACCTATAATATTAATATTACTAGTTCACCTTGAAAATCAGCTTGCTACGTAAGAAAGATCCTAAATTTGAATTTGTTCTCGTCATACATGTAGTAATAGAAATTATTGGGACGAATTTTATAGTGCGGAAGTTACAAATCCAAATTTTAATGATAATTCTTATATATCTATGTTTATCGAATGAAGGGTATTTGTCTAGGAGAAAGATTGACTGATACTATCACTAAGTTGGATATCTGAGATCATATTGAGGCTCACCGACCCATCATGGTTCTTCCATTGACCAACCCAAGCTATTTTCTGACTAATCCCTAATACTGGCTAATTGTCTGCCTCCAATCATAATTTTTGATAATTCCTAACTTAATCAGATTCCTTATTTCAGATCCCTAATGTGAAGTGTAGTATCCAAATTCCTATCTTAGAGCTTCTCCAATGGTGGTTGTCTGTGTTTCCTAGGTACAACATAACCTAGGAAACACACATAAGACATCCCCATTCCAATTTTTCCTTAAGTTTAGGGAGGAAAAATACTTCATCTCCAATGGTGTTGTTTGTGATTTTTTATGGATACTGTTAGAGCACTGCTCGGTCGAACTCGCAAGCGTTGCTATCTCAAGCTTTTTTGTCAAGTTTAGTTGCCAAAACTATAAGTCTTGATTTCTAGTCTACTTATAGCTGAGTCTCGGACTAGGATAGAAAGTGTAGTTGAGCTCTGGACTCCACGACGTTCATCATGCAAAGACGAAGAACTACTCAAGGAACTGGTGGAACTTCATTGACTAAAAGGTATGTGGAGACTTGAAATTATCTATCACTCAAAAGTCTATCTACTCTATCTCCTATCTTGAGACAAAAGTCGTATTGCTATATAGACTTGGATTATACACATTTGCTATTTTGAGCCGAATTTATCTCGCTTATCTATTTCTCGAAATATGTGTTGGTAAGCTTTCGCTTTGGCCAAGTTCATTTTTACAAGTGACGAAAGTCATGTTGATTATTTCAATATCTTGGAAATCGCTTTGATGAAATATAGTGTGTGAATAACCTCTATTTAACATCCTCTAAGAATGTTTCAATGATTGAAATGAGAGTTTAGAATATATAACCTTGAATGGATACAAACATTGTATGTGAACTCATACTTGTGTAAGTCCAAAAGCCTTGAAATAAAGTATGCGTACTTTACTAGTTCAGGATGTCCGGAAGATAAGTCCGCGTACCCATACACGTACTGCCGGAAGTTCACATCCCATGAATTTATGCTGGAGTTTGTGAACTGAAAACAAACACAATCCGGGTACTTAAGTATGCGTACCGGTATGCATACTTGAGTGGGTTATTTTCTAAAAACGGTTTATTCGCGAACTAAGACATATATAAACTAAGGAATGCATATTGCAAACCGTGGCTATAATGTTTATGAATCGATTTGAGTGAATCAAAATCGTTTTTTCTTCGATTGTGTCTTATATACTACTATGAGATCTAAGCAATTGAAAAACTCTCTAACTAGTTCTTTTGAGTCATTTGAACTAGTTATGGTGAAGATGAATAAGGTTGATTTGAAAGTGCTCATATGGATAACCATTGGTTAACTATTGTTAAACCAACTAGGTGTACACGTTTAAGTACGGTTACATAAACCTAAATGAACGAGCATTTCATTTGTGTATAACAAGCTAAGTTCGATTTAACGGTTTAAAGATATTATCTTGAATCTTATCAGGTTTTCATCTAAATGTGAATATTGAATGCTTTGTTACCAAGGTAACTTAGATTGCAAACCCTGATTTGGAGACTATATAAAGGAGAACTCTAGCAACTGGGAAACCTAATCCCCACACTTCCTGTGTGATACTAGTTGTATAAGCTAGAGTCGATTCTCCTTTAACCTTAGGTTTCTAACGATACCATGTAGGTTAACGACTTGAAGACTTAATTGGGATTGTGAAGCCAAACCCAACTATTTTCTCTGTAGTTGCGTGATCTGATCTTGTTGTTTCTATCGTGATTGAGTGCAATCATAAGATTGGCTTAGGATTAATTTATCCGATAGGAAAGATAGAAAAGTAGTCACAAACATCTTCGTCTCATCGTTTGTGATTCCACAATATCTTGTTTCGCTAGTCGTTTAAGATTATTGTGAGGTGATTGATATTTCTAGGTTGTTCTTCGGGAAAATAAGTCTGGTATATCAATTGGTTCCTGTTCACCTTGATTTATCAAAAGGCGGAACAAAACTCGTAGGTATTTCTGTGGAAGACTGAAAAAGTGGGGGTCTAACAACACCACCCAATATTTCGCTTAGCAATCTGTATGGACTAACTCTGAAATACTTTGCTAGAGAATCAACTAGACAGTCAGACTCAATCTAGATTAAAGTATCTCAAAGAGTCAATATCTCTTACTTGTTTTGATTTACTCAAGCTAAAACAATAGCGAGTCTTTAATCAAACACAAGGAATAACTTGGACGGTACCAAAGACCAATATCCAAGGATCAATCCATATCAATCAACAACCAAAGGTTGGATTTCCAATTGATGATCTTAACGCACAACATGTATTATTTTAATTATATAAAATATAATGCGGAAAAGATATAACACAAACACCAGAAGTTTTGTTAACGAGAAAACCGCAAATGCAGAAAAACCCCGGGACCTAGTCCAGATTGAATACACACTGTATTAAGCCGCTACAGACACTAGCCTACTACAAGCTAACTTCAGAATGGTCTATAGTTGAACCCCAATCAGTCTCCCACTAATTCAAGGTACAGTTGTACTCCTACGCCTCTGATCCCAACAGGATACTGCGCACTTGATTTCCTTAGCTGATCTCACCCACAACTAAGAGTTGCTGCAACCCAAATCACAGACTTGATAATAAACAAATCCGTCTCACACGGAAAAGTCTATCAAAGGATAAATCTGTCTCCTACAGAAAAACCCTAGGTTTTCTTCCGTCTTAACATATGAAATCAAGGTGAACAGGAACCAATTGATAATCCGATATTATATTCCCGAAGAACATCCTAGATTTATGAATCACCTCTCAACAATCCTTCTTGACTACACAAGCGGTTTGTCGAGGAATCACAAATAGTGAGACGAAGATGTTTGTGACTTCTTTATCTTTCCTATCAGAGAACTCTCACGATCTCAAGCCAATCAATAGATTGTACTCGTACGATAGAAGATTCAAGATCAGATCACACAACTACGATAAAAGTAGTATCAGTCTGGGTTCACAATCCCAATGAAGTCTTTAAGTCGTTAACCTGGTTTTAGGGAAGAAAACCAAAGGTTAAAGGAGAATCGACTCTAGCGAGCGCACTAGTATCACAAAGACGTGTGGGGATTAGTTTTGCACCATGCTAGATGTCTCCTTTATATAGCCTTCAAATCAGGGTTTGCCTTAGTTACAAAGCAATCCATATTCACCGTTAGATGAAAACCTCATTTAGATTCAAGCTAATATTTCTCAACCGTTAGATCAAAAACTTAGCTTGTCACACACACTTGGGTATACGTTTACTGGGTTTGTGAAAACCATGCCCAAACGTGTACGTGTATGTTGGTTCAACATAGTAACCCAAAAGGTTAACCATATGAGCATTTCATATTAACCTAGTTCTTCTTCACCATAACTAGTTCAATTGACTCAAATGAACTAGTTAGAGAGTTGTTCAATTGCTATGAGATCTCATGTAACTACACAAGACACAATTGAAACAAATATGATTCGATTCGATGAATCGGCTCATGAACTATATAACCACGGTTTGTATAAAGCATTCCTTAGTAATTTAAGTTTCATGTTCAGAGCACATCTTTAGATCATAACCACTTAAGCTCACAAACAAGTTCGCGGTCTTAAGGAAACCGACAGAGTTTTCCAAACTCAGCAGAAAATCTCGGCAAAGAGACTTCCGCCAGTTCGCGGACTAGGTTCGCGGACTGAGTTCGCGGACTAAACACGCAAACGAGTTTTTGGAAAATCCCAGCAGAAATTCTCGGCAAGAGAACTTCCGTCAGTTCGCGGACTGAGTTCGCGGACTTGGCAAAGCCAATTCCTCCGGTTTCTCGCAATCAACAAAATTCGAAAACTTCGGATTAAGGAATACATGGTTATGTAATCTAAACTCTCATTCCAATCATTGAGACATTCTCAGAGGACGTTATATAGCCGTTATTCACAGACCGTTTCACGTCAGAGCAATTCTCAAAGTAATTGAAACTTTTCATTACTTTCGTCACTAGGTGAAGATAAACTTGATCAAAACGAAACGCTTTACCAACACACGATTTTGAGAAAAAGATAAGTAGTGAATACTCAGCTCGAAATGTCAAATGTGTATGATCCAGTCTATATAGCATACGACTTTTTGTCTCATAAGAAGTAGAAGATAGAATAAATAGACTTTTGAGTGATAGATAAGTTCAAGTCTCCACATACCTTTTTGTTGATGAAGTTCCACGGTTCCTTGAGTAGATCTTCGTCGTTGTATGATGAATCGCCATGAAGTCCTTGAGCTCAACTACACTTTTCTATCCTAGTCCGAGACTTAGTTATAATAGACTAGAAATCAAGACTCATAGTTTTGATCACTAACATTGACAAACATGCTTGATATAGCAACGCATGCGAGGTCGACCGAGCTATGCTCTAACAATCTCCCCCTTTGTCAATTTTAGTGACAAAACTATTAATACATATGGAATACAAAAAAGATAAACTTTAGTGGCTCCTATTCCATAGTCTAATCTTCAGCGTTCCTTGAAATCTTCGTCCTTCCAAGTACTCCAATGATCCTAAAGGTTGTAAGTTTAGTACCACAATTGTTGAAGATCCGTAGCTATGACAATGAGAGAAATCGAGATTCTCGATCATTATTATACAATGTCATAGTATCATTATGTAACATCAAAGTCCAATTGCATCACGACTTTAACAACAAAACTATGGTGATATGTATCACTCCCCCTAAGTCAATACTCCATCTCGATCATGGAAACCACTCCCCCTTACACAATGATCCGAAAACCATATGTATTTGTAGTGTGAACTACATTATTTCTCCCCCTTTTTGTCAATAAATTGGCAAAGGTAAAATAACGAGATCATAATGAAATTTCCACAAGAGATATTTCATAGACTAAAAGGAAAAATACATACCAACTTAATTTAGATGCAATCATAAAGCCGAAGCTAAATGCATTCATCTAGGAGTTTTAAGATACAAGATAACCCCTATAAAATTCCACAGCCGCACACCTCGCAAGATATTACCATTAAGCACAAGTTCAAAAGAACTCTCCCCCATTTGATGTCATTCCCGAAAGAACAACAAGAGCGACCTTAATTTCGAAAGAAAAGAAGGATTTTTTAATTGGACACCAAAAACCATGGAGATGATTTTGATATCCAAAACTCAATCAAATTAATCACAAGTAAACCATGATTAATTTAATTGGAGAACGCAACTAAATCAAACCACAAAAGTGATCAATTTAATTGATTGTGCTCAACATAAGAAAACTCACGGAGCACGACTAAGATAACCACACGAAGATGACTATCTTAATCGTTCAAATACTCAACATAAGGAAAACCTTACGGAATATATGACTACAACAACCAATAGAACATGATTAGTATATCTATTCATATATTCAACACAAGAACTTGTGGAATATATGAAAAACTCAGCTAGATTAATTACAAGAGAACCTATAATTAATCTAATTGGAATACACAACCAAACTAATCACCGAAGCAATCAATTTAATTGTCAAAAGATTTTGCTCGACAAAAGAATACTTTCGGAGCAAATAACTAAATAACCAATCAAGATAATTAATTTAGTTCAAGAATGCTCAACCTATAGCATCTCATGGAACAACCAACAAGGCCAATATTAATCGACATAGTTGTAAGGTGCTCAACATAAGATACACAATGGAGCCTTCACGGTAAAACATAACAAAATGGATCAATGAAGATCAATACTGGGGATAACATACAAGGATCTATTCTATTTTCCATCACTATAACGATATAATAGACTTTATCCTTGTCAAACAAAAGATTTCATCCTATTTTCCATCAAATAAATGAATGCATAGGCATAACTTTTGTAATTGTCAAAAGTCCATTCGTCCTTTCATTAATACGAATATCAATTTATGAACGACTTTACTTTTGACACAATATGGGACCTTCAAGTTCACAGACGCAAACAATACGTATCTCATAAAAATATTGTAATACTTCAAAACAGATTAATACTGCAATAATATCATCCTCCAAATATTTTTAGAATTTAAAAACCAATAAACCTAAAAAAATAATCATAAGAAGATGAAAACAAAAATAGCTGTGTGTAGTCACAATCTTCGTTATTCAAAGCACTAGTTATTCTTCCAACTAAACCAAAAAGAAGATGTACTAGGTATCTGAAAATATCCTCAGTTTACCTTAATAATTTCATACCTCTGAAATGGTCCATCAAAGTATGAGTCACTGATACCCTTGATCATGTTGATTGTAGACACACCATGTTCATAAGTCAGACCATTAACTTTCCGATCAACAGTGCGAGCATAATGACGAGCCTTTGCACAATCAAGGATAACTTTATTCTGATTTCTGATCAAGATATTCTGAGTACCAAGGATTTTCGCATGTCCGTCAATAAGCTGGTTTATCTGCAATTGAAGGTTATCCAGTTCGTTCTTAACTTCATTCTGAACACGAATCAGATCCTTGACAGATTCTCCAATCCAAGAGTTATACTATTTTCTTTCAAGCATCTTCTTCAGTATAAACTCTTGACCAGAATCACATCCTTTAAGATCATCCTTAACCATAGGGTTAACTTCTTCTTTGGGAACAGTTTCCATAAAGCTCATTTTTGAAGAAAATGAAACACGTATAAGAGTTATATATGTTTGTGAATGCCCTGGCTAGAAACCCTAGAGTTCCTTGAGGAGATGCGGACGTTCGTGGACCGACCAAAAGAAAAATGGACCTAAGAGGAAATATTGCACATTGTACAGCTTTCAAAGATTCTCCATCCCAAAAGGTCATAGTGACGAAAGAAAAGGAAACTAGAGAAGAGCATTACATCAAAAGATATACAAGCTAGAGAAAAAAAGCACAATACTTGATCATCTCTCAGATCCTTATCCTTGTATCTCTCAAGTTAGATACAAGAATAGATCATTCTGTTGTTAGGTAGCAGAGGGAGACATAGTCTCAGCATAGGTTCTGAGAGAGTAGCTGTAATTTCCTCCAGGATATCTTATCTCAGCATTTCTTGTCCTTTCACTGCAGTTTCCAGGAAAAAGGATGCGTCTCGCAGTCCTTCTTGGAATCACTAGTGAGAAACCTTTCTGATAACAAAGTCTAGGACCTCTAGAAATAGGTTCTAGGGGATTTTCCGAAATGGTCTCCACACACTAGACTTAGATTTACCAGATTTGTTCTTATAAGCACAGGACATGCTTTCATTGGTAGCCCGAGAGTTTACAAATGTCCTGTAATGATTTCCAGGAGAGAGATCATTTTTATAAGATGCCTGGTTTACTATGAAAGGGACCTTCACTGTAGCAGTCGTCTGACTATTTACTCCATTGACAATAGAAAGAAGCAATTTGTGAAGTTTAGAAACACGTTTCTTTCTGGCAAAACAATGTATAGCATAGTGATTTCCTTTTCCACAAAAGGTACAGATTCGTGGAGGAGAAACAATAATTGTTTAAACTTCATAGCCACCGGAGAAGATTGTAAGTTATAAAAACTTTTCTTGACACAATCTTCATTTGGAGAAAATTTCATTCTGTACAGTAACTCATGAGAATTAGTTGTGCAGAAGAATTTTTCTTTAAATCTGAGTTTTCCTTTTCCAAGGAATTGCACTGTCCATGGGCTATGATAAGTGATGCTTCAAGTTTCTTTTTCTCAACACGAAGTCTGTCAAGATCATATGAATGCGTCTTGATTAAATATTTTTCTCTAATTGAGCCTTCTTTAACCAGCTTTTCAAGATCATAAATCTTTTCACGATGTATATTGTTTTCTTGAAGAAGTTTCTCAATTTCCTTAGAGAATGACCCTATAATGTTATAGAGTACCTGTTCACGATCAATAGACTTTTCAAATTCATCAATGAGTTGTACATGATCCTTGAGATCAACAAATTCTGTAGAATTATTTGAAATTATGGTGAGCTCCTTTTCAGCCTTTGCCATTATGTCCAATGTCTCGTTGGAGGAAGAATGACCAACATAGGATGAAACAATCTTCTTACCTCGGGATTCGGAAGAATCATCTAAGGAGTGACCCTTTGAGGTATTTCCGAGACACTTGACAAAGTTCACAGCTTTAGGAGGCATTTTTGGTATGCGTATGAGATTCTATCCACAGACTCAGATTGCCACAAACACAGACTTATAAGGTCTTTAACGTGTTTGCCTGCTCTGATACCAATTGAAAAAGCGGGGGTCTAAAAACACAACCCAGTATTTCCTTAGCAATCTATATGGACTAACTCCGAAATACTTTGCTAGAGAATCAACTAGACAGTCAGACTCAATCTAGATAAAAGTATCTCAAAGAGTCAATACCTCTTAATTGTTTTGATTTACTCAAGCTAAAACAATAGTGAGTCTTTAATCAAACACAAGGAACAACTTGGACGGTACCAAAGACCAATATCCAAGGATCAATAAATATCAATCAACAACCAAAGGTTGGATTTCCAATTGATGATCTTAACGCACAACCTGTATTATTTCAATTATATAAAATATGATGCGGAAAAGAAATAACACAGACACCAGAAGTTTTGTTAACGAGAAAACCGCAAATGCAGAAAAACCCCGGGACCTAGTCCAGATTGAATACACACTGTATTAAGCCGCTACAGACACTAGCCTACTACAAGCTAACTTCAGACTGGTCTATAGTTGAACCCCAATCAGTCTCCCACTAATTCAAGGTACAGTTGTACTCCTACGCCTCTGATCCCAGCAGGATGCTGCGCACTTGATTCCCTTAGCTGATCTCACCCACAACTAAGAGTTGCTGCAACCCAAAATCGTAGACTTGATAATAAACAAATCTGTCTCACACAGAAAAGTCTATCAAAAGATAAATATGTCTCCCACAGAAAAACCCTAGGTTTTTTTCCGTCTTAAGATATGAAATCAAGGTGAACAGGAACCAATTGATAATCCGGTCTTATATTCCCGAAGAACATCCTAGATAAATCAATCACCTCTCAACAATCCTTCTTAACTACACAAGCGGTTTGTCGAGGAATCACAAACAGTGAGACAAAAATGTTTGTGACTTCTTTATCTTGCCTATCGGAGAACTCTCACGATCTCAAGCCAATCAATAGATTGTACTCGTACGATAGAAGATGCAAGATCAGATCACACAACTACGATAAAAGTAGTACCGGTCTGGCTTCACAATCCCAATGAAGTCTTTAAGTCGTTAACCTGGTTTTAGAGAAGAAAACCAAAGGTTAAAGGAGAATCGACTCTAGCGAGCGCACTAGTATCACACAGACGTGTGGGGATTAGTTTTGCACAATGCTAGATGTCTCCTTTATATAGCCTTCAAATCAGGGTTTTGCCTTAGTTACAAAGGAATCCATATTCACTGTTAGATGAAAAACTGATTTAGATTCAAGCTAATATTTCTCAACCGTTAGATCGAAAACTTAGCTTGTCACACACACTTGGGTAGACGTTTACTGGGTTTGTGAAAACCATGCCCAAACGTGTATGTGTATGTTGGTTCAACATAGTAACCCAAAAGGTTAACCATATGAGCATTTCATATTAACCTAGTTCTTCTTCACCATAACTAGTTCAATTGACTCAAATGAACTAGTTATAGAGTTGTTAAATTGCTATGAGATCTCATGTAACTACACAAGACACAATTGAAACAAAGATGATTCGATTCGATGAATCGGCTCATGAACTATATAGCCATGGTTTGCATAAAGCATTCCTTAGTAATTTAAGTTTCATGTTCAGAGCACATCTTTAGATCATAACCACTTAAGCTCACAAACAAGTTCGCGGACTTAAGGAAATCGTCAGAGTTTTCTAAACTCAGCAGAAAATCTCGGCAAAGAGACTTCCGCCAGTTCGCGGACTAGGTTCGCGGACTAAACACGCAAACGAGTTTTTGGAAAATCCCAGCAGAAATTCTCGGCAAGAGAACTTCCGTCAGTTCTCGGGCTGAGTTCGCGGACTTGGAAAATCCAATTCCTCCAGTTTCTCTCAATCAACAAAGTTCGAAAACTTCGGATTAAGGAATACATGGTTATGTAATCTAAACTCTAATTCCAATCTGTTAGAGCATAGCTCGGTTAACCTCGCATGCGTTGCTATCTCAAGCATGTTTGTCAATGTTAGTAACCAAAACTATGAGTCTTGATTTCTAGCCTACATAGCTAAGTCTTGGACTAGGATAGAAAAGTTTAGTTGAGCTCAAGGAATTCATGGCAATTCAACGACAACGACGAAGATCTACACAAGGAACCGTGGAACTTCATCAACAAAAAGGTATGTGGAGACTTGAACTTATCTATCACTCAAAAGTCTATCTATTCTATCTCCTACTTCTTATGAGACAAAAGTCGTATGCTATATAGACTAGATCATACACATTTGACATTTCGAGTTGAGCATTCATTGCTTATCTTTTAGCTTGAAATCGTGTGTTGGTAAAGCGTTTCGCTTTGATCAAGTTTATCTTCACCTAGTAACGAAAGTCATGAAAAGTTTCAATCACTTTGGGAATTTCTCTGACGTGAATCGGTCTGTGAATAACGGCTACATAGGTCCTCTGAGAATGTTCAATGATTGAAATGAGAGTTTAGATTACATAACCATGTATTCCTTGAACCGAAGTTTTCGAACTTTGTTGATCAAGAGAAATCGAGAGGATTGTGGAATTGGCTTGCCAAGTTTTCGAACTTTATTCAACTTAGCAAATACATGGACTCATCGTCCCATAAAATTATGAAGTCAACAACTGACTAATTAACCACGAGACGTCAATCGTGTCACATGGGGTATATTAACTAGGGTTTTGGTCTGGCTGTCTACGACACGTGTGTTCGTACACACGATGGAATGTGAGCAAGTCGTGCAATCAGTTTAAGGAGTTAACAAAGTAGTGGATGGAAAATCGACCAAGTCTCCGCACGATGAGCAACTGGTTTCAAACACGATTTCCATTTTCCCCACTCTTTGATTCCATCAACTGTCACACTTCATGGGATTATGGTGTCTACAATTCCAGCAATATAAATAAGTATCTGAAATCATGATTGGATATACAATAATCTCATGTCTCACAGACAACACGAGATCAACACCTCATCAATTGAGCAATTACTCTCAACTGAGCAACTTCAATCATTCAGAACTTATCTTATTCAGAATACACAACACACACACACACAATCTTTGATTACCATTGATTCCACACATTTCTCAGCTTCCCTCCTACAGAACAAACCATCCTCACTTGTCACCGAATTTACTCTGGAACGGCCATTGCCTTGGTTTAGGCCGGAGTACTAAAGATTGATCTCTCGAATTCAAAGCACTCCCTTCTTGCAGTGCATCTGTGTGAGGTTGAACATTTCGCTCGGTTCAAGTAGTCTTCTCCGTACGGTCTTCTCCTCAATCTCGTGAAAACCAGCAAATCGTTTTGCCCCATCTACAGATTGGCGACCACAGTGGGAGATTAATCTCTCGGTTGCAATCTCAAGCTTTCACAAGATGGTTGATCTTAGGTCACGTACGATCGCAGATCCTAACACAAACAATGGTAACACCAGCAGCAACAACAACAATGAGGATATCCCAGAAACAATTCCGGCCTCTAACAACGGCGGTGATGATATTACTCCTCCTCATGCTAACACGGAAGGTCATCCTCTGTTCGGCCGACACCCTGAGGAAGTCAGAGGAAACCCACCACCTACCATTTCCGATCTCATCAAAGTGCAAGAAACCCTTGCACAGAATCAAACAGATATGGCTGCTACACAGAAAGAGCTGTTTAATTATCTAAAGACTCTCGCTGACAAGATGTCAAAGAAAACTCAAGAAAAGGGAAAAGAGAAGGAAAAATCCTCAGACGCTGATCCTGAGGTAATCCCGATTCATACAGTGGATGATGAAAAAGTCCGCAAAGCTGCAGATGATCCGTCAGCGAAGGAGTCGTCAAACTTCATCACTCGGGAGGATTTGGAACGCCTTCTGGAGAATCGTGGAAAGGACAAGACCCTGCATGTCCATCGTCACCAACCTCCATACCCTGCCGCTACTCAAAGGATTCCTCTTCCCAAAGGTTACATCTCTCCAACTTTTACTTTGTACGATGGAACCGGCAATGCTCGAGAACATGTTTCTCGGTTCCTGGAAGCTTTGGGTGAACATGAGCAAAACCATGTTGTTCACCTCAAAGAATTTTGAAAATCCTTGAAAGGCAGAGCATACACCTGGTACAACAACATTGCTCCAGGAACTATCAACAGTTGGGGAGAAATGGTTAATGCTTTCTATAGGAAGTACTTCTTTGTTTCAGAGCGAGTCACTCTCTCTGATCTCGTAAGGATGTTTCAAAAGAACACCGAACATCCTAACGACTACGTGAAGAATTTCAGAGTTCAAGCGTTGGATTGCCATGATCCGAATGTCACAGAACAACAACTTGTGGACCTATGCATCAATGGAATGATTCCAGTCTACAGAGCCTTATTAGAGAATATCAGGTTCCAGACTTTCTCAGAACTCCATGAAGCAGCCAAGAGGTCGGCAACTACTGCACCTGCTATACTAGAAAGGACTAAGACTGCAAAAGCTGAAGAACGACGAGAGGCCAGGGGCAGCAACAGACGTTTGATCAACAAACAATACAACCTTCAAACTTCCACCAATGTTGTTGCGGAAGGGAGCAAACGGAAAGCTGAACCACAACGTAAGCATACTTCCCCAACCCCTTCAAAGGCACAAAAGAAGGATAATGTGCAAGCTCCTCCTCAACACATGGAAGATCCATAAGCACCTGATTTCCCCTGCTCCCTTGAAGAAGTTATCGAATTTCTGGACGCCTGGATTCAAGACGGTGCAATCAAGTTGCATATGTCAAGAAGGAACCAACTGAAGAGGCCATGGAAAATCCTCGCTATTTTCGCTTTTATAGATTTTTCAGCCATCCCACAAGTGATTGCAAAACTTTGAAGCGTATATTTAAGGAAAAGGTCGAGTCGGGAGAACTCAACTTGGGGACTGAAGGAGTACACAGAGATCCCCTTCCCGTCAGAACCTTCACTCTTTGTGAACCTCCCGTCAAAGAGGCAGTTCAATCCTTAATTGAGCACATCTGTGAATTTCTATACTTATCAAAAGCTCAAAGGAAAGACATGTTTGCTGCATTAAACCACATCGTTTCAGTCAAGCGTCTACTGATTCAAGAGACATTCACCGAGCCTCTAGCAACGGATAAAGAAATGTATGACTGGGGACTGCTCACCACAGTGCACATCAAAGGAAACGAGTTCAAGGAGCATTTGTTGATGTCGGCACTGCCGTCAACATCATCCCTCTGAAAACTCTCAAAGCCGCTGGCATTACTCGAAAAGAAGCTACTCATGCCCCCATGGCAATCAGAGATCACGAAGGAGTTTCCAGAGACGCGTACGACTACCTCGTACTCAAAGTCAAAGAAAATTTGGTTTGCACTGAGACCAAGTTTTACATAATCCGAGAAGATCCAGGTTATGACATGATTATTGGACGCACATGGATTCATGATGGGAAGGTGACACTGACACCTTCAATCACACATCTCTATGCTGAAGGAACCTCTGACTCAGAGGAATAAAAAGAAGATATCTCACCATTCGAGTATCTGGAGGAGGTCAAATCCTTGACAGAACTTACACAAAGGCCTGAGGAACATCCAAACACTTTCGTCAAGAGATTTCGCACTCAGGCAAGTCTTATTCCTTCTCATGTGCCCATATCGTCAGTTTTCAAATATGCTTATCTGGTTTAAGGGCTTCACTCCACAAACAATTTAGCAATCACAAGATGCTATGAGTGGATAATCTCGCCTCAGCAATATTTCACCCAATAGTTGAGTCCAAAATCTCTTCAAGTTGATCATCATATCAAAAGATTCATTGTTGAAGATGTGGCTAATCAAGACAGACATTACGAGGGATATTCCTTCCTGCACGAGTGTCCATATGTGCCACAACCACGGAATCCCACCACACGAGGAATTCCGAATCAACAGAAGATATTCAAAGTGCGGATGACCAAACCTAACAAATTCTGTGAAGGGCACCTGGTTCTCAAAGCAGCTCAGCATGGTCTTCATTCTACAAGGAACTCCAATTGGGAAGGACCATTTATGGTTGCTAAGTCCATAACCGGGGGATACTACAAACTGATCAACACAGACGGCAGAACCCTACCAGTAATTCACGAGAATTGGCTTAAGGCGTTTATCTAAAATTATCAAACATCTGAGGTACTGGGCGTTTGAACTAATATCAAAACCCAAACAAAACCTCACATCTCTCAGAAGTTCAGAAGTTCAAGAGATCATGAAAAAGGAAATCAAATAAAATCAGCAAAAAAGGATTTTCGCTCCTCTACATCCTTCAAGGCCTGCAAAGTCGCCTTCTCGTTGTTCAACTCTTCGGTCAGCCTGGCAATCTTGTCTTCTTTCTCCATCACATCATCATTGGGAAAGGGTATGTTGTTCTCACATGAGTCCTTGATAGCGTTCATTTGCTTACGAAGCCACTTCACATTGAAGCCAAGTCTTTCCGAATTCTCCAAATTAAACTCCCAATCAAAGAGTATATCTGGAGTCACAGTATTTCTGTCCCTAGTGCATATATCACTCACGACACGCAAGATAATACCTACTTGCATTGTTAAGGCATAAGCACGTCCAGGGTTCTTATCAACAATCATGTGACCAAACTTCTTCCATATTTTCTCATACAAAACTGCATATCCAATGGGAACGCTGAATCCACCAACTAGTTCATGATACGAGAGTGAAGCATCAAATGGAGGATCAAAATCAAATCCTACACTTGGATATTCATGCACCACTATACGGTTCTCAATTATTGGGGCAGCTTCTACAATCAGGGCAACAGTATTCTCTACCGGTGTTTCAGTTTCTTCTATCACTGAAGCAGCAACAATCTGGGTTTCCACAACTTCAGTGGCAACCTTCTCATGGCCTTGAAGTGCAGTGATGGTTGTTTCTTCATCAATAACTCCATGACAGTTCAAGTTATCCTCGTTGGATTCAATATCCTCAACTTCGGTATTTGACACCTAATACGAAGATTACATGAGGTTAGAGTTATTTGAGCATGAAACCAAGTGAGATTATAAAATTTAGTATACAATCAATGCAACATCATCAAATTTCATCATTATGCACCCAAGACACGAGCAAATAGCATGAAAGTCATGAAGATACGTTTCACGGTAACCTCGTCTGAAGAAACTGTACTCTTCCATGTACTAGAAGACAAACTGGGATCAATATACAAGGAATATGAAGATGGGTTGTATACCATTCTCTTCGTATGGATGTCCTCTACGACATGTCAAAATTTCATAACAATCCGATGAACTATCAAGGAGATGTGGCTAAAACATTGAGCAACATACCATCTGAAAAAGTTCTGAAAGTCTCCTGGAAGTTTACTATTTCGCCTTTTTCAAGCCCTGAATGTGCTCAAAACTTAAAAATATTCTTTTCTAAAGCTTGGAAATTTTCCTGGCTTGAATATGCATATGCATATCATGAAACTACGACTCCAGATAAGGGTTTTACGGCGTTTTTGCTAAAACACTGAGTTCTGAATTTCCTGACGACGAATTTCGACTAAGTTTTTCATGTATACACATGGATTCTCATTCATTCATTCACAAATCAGCACTTTCATACTTCTATGAAGAGGATTTAATACATGTACTTACTTGGGGAGTCTCCGAAGTGTTCGAGAAATTGGGATTATCCGTGTTAACGACAAGGGGCTCATTACTTCTATTCGGCTCTGATTCTTTGGAAGTGCCTTCGTCTCTATTCTCAGAGGATGGTCGAGCATCAGCACTCTCCGTCTCCATGACAACATCCTCCTGGACACATCCTCAACAATCAACATTTTATCTAAAAAGCATCATAATTGAATATGCGAAGGGATACTTACGAATTCTTCTTCATCGCTCAGATCATGAATTGTTGCAGGAAACCGAAGACCACCGATACTTGATGGAGTAAAATTCTGCAACAGAATAACAACATTGGTTTCATGATCCTAATAATGTGGGCGAGAAAAAAGTCACAACAAGGAGAATACCGAGAACTCACCAAAGAACCAACTGGGGACTTTATGGTATTAGGTAACAGCTTATAACTTTTGTTCCTTCCTTCTCCACCATGAACAATTGCTTCAGTTTCTGAGAAATCTACACGGATTCGAGGTCTTACATTACGACCGTCCTGTGGTAAAATTCAGCAACATAATTAGAATACAGTTCTCATAACTTCATGAAGATTATACGAAGAAACATACCTGAGAAGACCCTGAAGACGATTTTTGTTTATCACCAGAGAGATACTTCAATCTTGGTCGTCCAGAAATCATCTCAGTAGAAGGGGGATCCTTCACTGGAGGCTGACCAGCCATCACGTAATCACGCAATCCCTGAAGTTGTTGATCCCAAAAGTCTATATAACCTGGAGTTACATATGCAAATCTCTCGGAGCAAGGGAACCAGTAATTACTTCCTTCCACATGAATATGGTCTAAATGGGTTCTAAGATGTTCAACTGATGGCTTCCTCCTTCGAAAAGTTGTAATACACTGATCCATACCCATTTGTCGAGCTGTTCTGTCAATATTATATTCCTCCACTGAGAGTCCTCCGTATATAGCCGTTATCAAATGACCAGGGGTGCAACTCAACATGAAAGATCTTTCGCCATCACTCAGATTTGCACCAGACATCAGCATCACACTCTCCCCAGTGTTGAAAGTTGTTGGTTGGGAAACATAAGCAGGAACTGACACCCACGGGCGGAAGTTGAACTCAGATTCATCATCTAACACATCAATGAGGCGTGCTTTAGACCGAGGCTGCTTTGTAGACCAATGCATGATCCTAGCGTTATCTTTTTTAGGGAAAAATGTGATGAGCATCAGCATTTGGTCCTTGCAAAATATTACGTGGAATAGGCGCATAATTCTTGAAGTGCTCCCACGTTAAAGCTTGAAGAAACATCGTATTGGCGTAGCACTCAATCTTCATAAAGCCATTCAATACACTGGAGTCTATAACCAAGGAGTCTAAGTTAGAATAAAAAGAACCCAGGAACAGGCTACCTATTGGGATTTGATCACCTTGAGACATCTTGATAGCAAAAGGGATCACGAAGGGCTTCAACAAGTTTCCATTGTCTTCAAATATGTCTCTCGACAACCATAAACATAAGAAGGCAGCGATGGGTAATATATCGTCGACGAGACTATCAGAAACCTCGTTTTTTGGCCACCAGCGTGTCAACCAGTGAGCATAGCAACCTTTATTGCCAGACACCTTATTCACTTCCTCCATTGCAGCTGTCAAGATGTTGGAAATTGCAGTCTCCTCATCTGAAAGATCTCCAGGGAGATTGCCCGTGACTGGGAGATGCATCAAAGAAGCCACATCCTCTAAGGTAACGGTAAACTCTCCCCATCTGCATATAAAGGTGTGAGTGGGAATACACCAACGAGCAAGTAGAGCCACAATACCTCTCGCATCATGGAAAATGAATAAGTCTCCAGAAGCCTGAATAGCTCTCGTCACTTGCGCCTGATCGAGCATAGCCCTGACATGAGGGAAACCCAGCATATGTCTCGCCCATCCAGAGAATTTTCCAAAGGTCGTCGAGAAAGCTTAAACTCTATGATTGATGCAAGGAAGATCCTCGTTCAAGACAAAACCGATCACTGTCTTAGGAGTCACCAATTTCTTCTGAGTAACATTTCTGGGATTTATCAGAAGACGATACACTGGAGATTTGAGATGATTCTCAGTTTCCTGCTCAACCTCCGCAAAAAATGCATCATCTATATTCGGGACATTCTTAATTCCAGAGGCTTCATCCTCTTCTTCGCCAACGGAAGTCTCATCCATACATGTCTCATCTCTGGAGGTATCATCATCAATACACATTTCGTTCCTTGGAGTGTCGTTAGCTTGGGAGTTGGACATCTTTGCGAGTAGCTGTAAAGTTCACACTACATTCTACTTCAGTATGTCGCCCAGATATAAATCAAGATGTACAAGCATCTAATGGTAATCTTAACTCTTACCTTTACGCTTCCACTAACGATAGTGATAGTAATGCTAGAGTTAACACCTCAAAATCGTTCGTTTCGAAACCTACAAAAGACGAACGAAACTCAGATTTTCATAAAATCATGAACATTTCTACGCGTGAACATTCACCATGGAATTATGAAAACTAAAACAATTTCATCATAAATAATTGTTTACTTTGAACATTATCAAAAATCAGTTTTGAAAATATATGTTTACAAAAATGAAATAACTCACGTTTTATTTTTA
This sequence comes from Papaver somniferum, assembly GCF_003573695.1. Classification (NCBI taxonomy): domain Eukaryota; kingdom Viridiplantae; phylum Streptophyta; class Magnoliopsida; order Ranunculales; family Papaveraceae; genus Papaver; species Papaver somniferum. Next base: position 102,132,501 of record NC_039358.1, read on the forward strand.
GTGATAACAACTCACGCAAAAAAAAAGTACACTCTTTTCCGTGAAAGCATGTCACGGTTTTGTATGAAATAATTTTTCATGGACAGACATGATTTTATAAAAAAAAAAATTCCTTCGTATCGTCCGTCTTTAAAACGAAGTTTTATTTCAATTTTGTGAGAGCTCACACCTTATAAGATAAAGTTTTGATTTACATGAAAGATCATAAACAAAATTTTATCACTGGACACAAGTTCATGTATAAAAAAGTTCCTTCGTACTATCGTCATTCTCTAAAACGAAGGTTTATTTCGGTTTCATGAATATTCACTCCTTTTATGATAAAAACCTTGGTTCACATGAAAGCTCATAAACTAAGTTTTATCACTGGACCTAGGTCTACGTATACTAAAAAAAATCCCTCCTAAATCAGGGATTATTATTAGTTTCCAAAACTAACAATCAAACGAACATACGTTTTCAAAAAACAAGGGTTTTTCGACAAAAAATCCTACTCATATACATGCACATGTGTATATAACTCAAACATGATAAATTCATGAAACTCATAACATCATCAAAAAAAAAAAAACTAGTCAGCGCCGTCCGGAAACAGGCCGGACTGTGGCGGCGGCGGTCGGTGCTCCGGCGACCGACGTGAAAATTTTCTCCTCCTGTTTGTTGGCGTGAAGGTGGTGGAGAGGTGATGAGGGTGCTGGTCGTGGAAAATATAAAAAGAAAGAAAGGGGTTAATTCCCTTTTATATCAAATTTTATTTCCCAAAACCTAATTCCACAAGGATTTCCTTATTGGGCCCGGCCCGCGAATCCTAAACGACCAAGGTCATGTCGTCCAAATCAACGGTTCAACACCAATTTATGCTCATGAAACGATGCTCTATCATGCCACTGGGATCTTCATTCAAGTCATGGTTTGCTCGTACTATCGAAATCCGGTAACGTCTTAACTTACGACTAAGTTCAATTACTTGTATTGTTTATGACCGAAAAATCACCATTCAATGCTGACTGAGGAACACGGCTTTCCTCATTAAGCAGAGGACTTAATGTAGATGGTGTATTTTCTACAAAGGCTAACATCATAAACCCATAATTATACGAACTTATGATCCAGCAATCAGACGCGAGTATTGAGACACGGGTCTCTCATCGAATCCTCTGACTGAGAATACTTTCTCTCGGAGTACATGCAGATATGTAGTCTCTCGGATGGACAACGGCATATCTCATGAATACTGAACACTTCATTAATTATTTCTATATAGAATCACGAGATTGACGGCTCCTAGACAGCTTGCTCTGCTAGTATAGAGCGATAACGTCTTCAGGATACAAACAACAGTTTTCCCCGACTATATAAAGGATATGAAGCTCCAGCAAGCTCATGTCAGAATAATTAATGCTTCCAGACAGCTTGCTCTGCTAGTATAGATTCATAAGTTAATTATTCCTAAATTCTTGGATTCATCCACTGAATTTCCGAAAATATTCAAATATTTTCGCAATATTTCGTTACTTCAATCTATGGTTCTTCCCAGCAGAATTCCATGGGTTAGTAATTAATATTCAACCCACGGGCATCTGAGCTACCTCCGAGTAAGCCCCGACTCAAATGGTGTAAGTGTACTCAACGATGATGCATTAACAATCACCGCACGAACGAGTATTTCAAAATACGACGAAAGGATGAACCTATGCAAAATAGGAAGGAAAATAATAAATAATTAAATATTGACCAAGGTGCTGAGGGATTGGGCTCACCGGACGGCCGTCCGTGCCGTAGCCAATCCCATGCCAGTTTTATATTTTATCATATTTTTTGTTATTTTCCTTGATTTTATGAAAATATTTTCATTTGAACAAATATCCTTCGTTTTGAGGAAACTCCTCAGTTTCATGGTGTTTCCTTCGCACCAAGGAAATAATATAAAATTGGGAAAAACATTATGGGGCCGTGATTATTGGCCAACCGGCCATGCCTTGATCCCGGACGGCCCCACACCTCATGGTTCCTCATTATTTTATTATTATTTTTTCCTAATTTCATGAAAACTCCTTAATCTCATGGTATTTTCATAAATCCATGAAAAATATAATACTCACTCTGTTTCTGAAAGACCGTCCTCTATTCCTTTTTCGTCTGTTTCAAAATTGTGTCCAGCTTCTGTTTATAGTCATACTTTTTCAATGAACGCTCTAATATACCCTTGAATTCTTTATATTCATAAATCCATTTTTAACGTGACCCAATCTAAAATATTAAAGAAATTAGTATAATTGAGGAAACAAATATATCCTTCATTCCTTTTAAGGAAATATACATTTAACTCTAAAAATTAGATTCCTTATAAAGTCTATACTTCTTAAATTCAATATCTTTTAAATTTTCCTTTTATATTTCGTATTTATAATTCTCACACCAATTTTGGATATTCTTTATTGCTAGCATTTTTATTAAAATAAAATAGGTAAGTAACTAACGGTAGTCAAGTAAAATAGTATGGTCTCCTTAATATTTTGAGAAAGTCAAAGCGGACTGTCTTTGAGAAACGAAGGGAGTATAAAATTAGGGAAACTCGTGGGACCGGGCCCAAGCCGGCCAGCCATGCCCTAACCGGTCCCACACGTCCCTTTATTTTATTATTACTATTTCAAGGTTTCCTTGATCCCATGAAATTCCTTGATTTCATGGTATTTCTCTCAAATTATGAAAATTCCTTCAAATCATGGAAAAAAATATATAAAAATACATAAAATTAGGGAAAACGCACGGGACCGGGCCCCAGCCGGCCGTCCATGCCTCAGCCGGTCCCACGCGCCCTTATTTTATTATTTTTTTAATATTATTTGCTTCCTTGATCCCATGGAAACTCTTTCACTTCAAGGAAACTCCTTAATTTCAACAAATTCCTTTATTTCATGATATTTTCATAAATTCATGAAAAATAATATAAAATTAGGAAAAGCACCACGGGACCGTGGTCACTGGCCGTCCAGCCATGCCTTGGCCTCAGCGGTCCCACGCTTCAACATTCCTTCATTTTATAATTATTTTCCTTCATCTCATGAAGTTTCCTCAGTTTCAGCAAAACCCTGATTTTGTCATATTTTCTCGAATGGTTGCTCAAACGCACGCCAGAAAATATCAAAATTCTCAGGACTGAGACAAGGACGTGTTGGCGACATGAGCATGTTACCTTGACCAACCAAGGTTGTCTCTTTGGCTTGTAAGAAGCCGGTCCCACGTATTTTCACGATTTGACCTAATTTACGCAATTGCACGTATTAGGTCCAAAACTCTTCCAAATAATTTTGGAATTTCATGGAGTGATCGTCGGTCGATCCCGTGATGACCCAGGGCCGGTTTCATGACCCCTTGGTCAGTCCCTCACCTCTTCAGAATTAATTAGGTTTTATCACCTAATGCTCAGACGAGCATTTTTCGAATAAATGATTAAACCAGCATTTAATCATTCTTTCATCAACAAATCACCAACTCTTCAAGAGACCTTGGTATTTTGCTCACATGAGCATATGGGCGCTACATGGTCGATCCATGATCCCATGTAGCCGATCCCTCCTTCATTCCATGGTTGATTTTGAAATAAACCATTAATTGGTCATCAATTGATAAAATTAGGGTTTCTGAGTCCAAGGATCATAATTCCAGATTCGAACACTAATAACTTTACGATGATCTCATGATCAGTATTCATATTAATTATGCTCGGTTCAACTACCAGTATTTTAATTAATATTTTATTTTGGTCACGCTACCAATAATTCATCAGACGAGCAACATTTGCTCAGATAAGCAATATTTGCTCAAATCAAGGAACATTGGTTCAACTATCAGTATTCAACAATTCAGAGTAATATTTGCTCTCCTCAACTATCAACGTGAAAATTATACTTCTGTCTCAACAGACACGTTCAATTCATGAGTTTCATAACATTTTACAAAATCATGTTCAACTCAGCAAATACATGGACTCATCGTCCAATAAAATCATGAAGTCAACAACTGACTAATTAACCACGAGACGTCAATCATGTCACATGGGGGATATTAACTAGGGTTTTGGTATGGCGTTCTACGACACGATGGAATGTGAGCAAGTCGTGCAATCAGTTGAAGGAGTTAACAAAGTAGTGGATGGAAAATCGACCAAGTCTCCGCACAATGAGCAACTGGTTTCAAACACGATTTCCATTTTACCCACTCTTTGATTCCATCAAATGTCACACTTCATGGGATCATGGTGTTTACAATTCCAGCAATATAAATAAGTCTCTGAAATCATGATTGGATATACAAGAATCTCACGTCTCACAGACAGCACGAGATCAACACCTCATCAATTAAGCAATTACTCTCAACTGAGCAACTTCAATCATTCAGAACTTATCTTATTCAGAATACAAAACACACACACACAATCTTTGATTACCATTGATTCCACACATTTCCCAGCTTCCCTCCTACAGATCGACCCATCCTCTCTTGTGACCGAATTTACTCTGGAACGGCCATTATCTTGGTTTAAGCCGGAGTACTACAGATTGATCTCTCGAATTCAAAGCACTCCCTTCTTGCACCGCATCTGTGTGAGGTTGAACATTTCGCTCGGTTCAAGGATTCTCCTCCGTACGTTCGTCTCCTCAATCCCGTGAAAATCAGCAAATCGTTTTTCCCCATCTACAGAAAGTCATGAAAAGTTTCAATCACTTTGAGAATTGCTCTGACGTGAATCGGTTTGTGAATAACGGCTACATAGCGTCCTCTGAGAATGTCAATGATTGAAATGAGAGTTTAGATTACATAACCATGTATTCCTTGAACCGAAGTTTTCGAACTTTGTTGATCAAGAGAAATCGGGAGGATTGTGGAATTGGCTTGCCAAGTCCGCGAACCCAGTCCGCAGACTCAGTCTGCGAACTGTCGGAAGTTCTCGACCGAGAATTTCTGCTGGATTTTCCAAAACTCGTTTGTGTGCTAAGTCCGCGAACTGGCAGAAGTTCTCTTTCCGAGAATTTCTGCTGAATTTGGAAAACTCAACCGATTAACATAAGTCCGCGAACTTGTTTGTGAACTTAAGAGGTTATGATCTAAAGATGTGCTCTGAACATGAAACATTAAATTACTAAGGAATGCTTTATGCAAACCGTGGCTATAATGTTCATGAGCCGATTCAATTGAATCGAATCATCTTTATTTCAATTGTGTTTTGTGTAGTTACATAAGATCTCATAGCAATTGAAAAACTCTTTAACTAGTTCATTTGAGTCAATTAAACTAGTTATGGTGAAGAAGAACAAGGTTAATATGAAATGCTCATATGGTTAACCTTTTAGGTTACTATGTTAAACCAACATACACGTACACGTTTGGACATGGTTTTCACAAACCCAGTAAACGTATATCTCAAGTGTGTGTGACAAGCTAAGTTTTCGATCTAACAGTTGAGAAATATTAGATTGAATCTAAATCAGGTTTTCATCTAACGGTGAATAAGGATTGCTTTGTACCTAAGGCAAAACCCTGATTTGAAGGCTATATAAAGGAGACATCTACCATTGTGCAAGAATAATCCCCACACGTTTGTGTGCTACTAGTGCGCCCGCTAGAGTCGATCTCCATTAACCTTTGATTTTCTTCTCTAAAATCAGGTTAACGACTTAAAGACTTCATTGGGATTGTGAAGCCAGATCGATACTACTTTTATCGTAGTTGTGTGATCTGATCTTGCATATTCTATCGTATGAGTACAATCGATTGATTGGTTTGAGATCGTGAGAGTTTTCCGATAGGCAAGATAAAGAAGTCACAAACATCTTCGTCTCACTGTTTGTGATTCCTCGACAAACCGCCTGTGTAGTCAGGAAGGATTGTAGAGAGGTGATTGATTAATCTAGGTTGTTCTTAAGGAATATAAGACCGGATTATCAATTGGTTCCTGTTCACCTTGATTTTATATCTTAAGACGGAACAAAACCTAGGGTTTATCTGTGGGAGACATATTTATTCTTTTGATAGACTTTTCTGTGTGAGACAGATCCGTTTATTATCAAGTCTGTAATTTTGGGTTACAACAACTCTTGGTTGTGGGTGAGATCAGCTAAGGGAATCAAGTGCGTAGTATCCTGCTGGGATCAGAGGTGTAGGAGTACAACTGTACCTTGGATCGGTGGGAGACTGATTGGGGTTCAACTATAGTCCAGTCTGAAGTTAGCTTGGAGTAGGCTAGTGTCTGTAGCGGCTTAATACAGTGTGTATTCAATCTGGACTAGGTCCCAGGGTTTTTCTGCATTTGCGGTTTCCTCGTTAACAAAATTTCTGGTGTCTGTGTTATTTCTTTTCCGCATTATATTTTATATAATTGAAATAATACAGGTTATGCGTTCGTGATCATCAATTGGAAATCCAACCTTGCGTTGTTGATTGATATTGATTGATCCCTGGACATTGGTCTTTGGTACCGTTCAAGTTATTCCTTGTATTTGATAAAGAATCGCTATTGTTTTTAGCTTGAGTAAAAATCAAATCAAGAGAGAGATATTAACTCGCTAAGATACTTTTATCTAGATTGAGTCTGACTGTCTAGTTGATTCTCTAGCAAAGTATTTCGGAGTTAGTCCATACAGATTGCTAATCGAAATATTGAGTGGTGTTGTTAGAACCCCGCTTTTTCAATTGGTATCAGAGCAGGCAAACACGTTAAAGACCTCAAAAGTCTGTGTTTGTGGCGATCTGACTATATGGACAGTAAACTCTCAATTGACGCTTCACCAGGTGTAAAAAACAATCGCAAGAAAAGTCCTGACAAACTGATGTCTCTTCAAAAAGGGTTGGATGAACAAATCCGGATCACCCATGGTCTTATTGCAGAAATTACAGTTCTTAAGGATTTGATATCGAGAAATACTCCCTTTGAGAATTTGAAAAAACTCAGTTGTTCCTCTCTCAAGAAATGTCACAAGTCAGATAGTAGTCAACGACAGGATGTTGAGAAAATTGATATGACAAGGAACCAGTCAGAGTATCTTCAAAGCATAGGCTCATGTTGTGATTCATCCAATCATATACAACAAGCGTGTATGTCTTTTCAATAGAGTATTAACGTTGCAACTAATCTTTGTAAGAAAGCTAAACAACTGTATGATTCTCTAAAAGCTTATACAACACTACCAGGAAACTCTAAATCGAGAAGTGCTAGTAGTATGGGTGCCTTTGCTTTAAGATCTACATCTCATTTTCAATGGTTTCTTGATAGTGGATGCAGTCGACACATGACAGGAGACCTTACGTGGTTTATTTCATCTGTTGACTATGAAGGAGCACCTGTAATGTTCGGAGATGGAAGTTGTTGCTACATCAGCAAAAAGGGAACGATCAAGCTACCTGGTGTTCCAGAAATCCATGATGTGGTATACGTTAAAGGTATGACTGCTAATCTTCTTTCTATTAGTCAAATTTGCAACAAGGCCATCGAGTTATCTTCAATGCGAATGGATGTGACATTATGGACAAATCTGGGAAAGTGATTTTCCAAGGAACTCGTGCTAAAAACAACTGTTATCTTCTTGATACTCAGTTTAGCAATCGCTGCAATTTGACTAAGATGGAATCTACACATCTTTGGCATGAGCGTTTTGGTCACATCAATTATCGCCTTCTAACTAAGATCATTAACAAATAACTTGTTAGAGGCATTCCCAAAATCAATGCAAAGATTGAAGGTGTATGTGGTGCCTGTCAAAAGGGTAAGCAAACAAAAGTTCACCACAAATCATCTCGAGATATCCTTACTAAAGCTCCACTTGATTTAATTCATATGGATCTCTTCGGACCAATTCAACAACCCACGGTTGCCGGTAAGAAGTATGCTTTAGTTATGGTAGATGATTACACCAGATTTACTTAGGTTGCATTCCTATCCCATAAGAATGAAACCCCTGGTGAATTCAAGATTATTGTTAAAAGAATCCAGAACGAACAAGGTCGCAAACTAAAGAAAATTAGAAGCGATCGCGGCACAGAATTCAAAGACACCAAGGTATTTGAGTTCTGTGACGAACTGAGGATCATTCAACAATACTCACCACCGATTACTCCTCGGGCTGATGGAGTTGCTGAAAGAAAGAATAGGAATATCCAGGAAATGGCCAGGGTAATGCTCCACAACAAAAGCTTACCTTTAAGATTTCGGGGAGAAACTGTCTTTACAACATGCTACTTGATCAATCGTGTGTATTTGCGATCTAAAACCCTTAACACTCCTTATGAGCTATGGTATGGAAGGAAACCAAACCTACATTATCTCAGGGTGTTTGGAAGTAAGTGCTATATTCTGAAAGATCGAGAACAGAGAGGGAAATTCGACACCAAAAGTGACGAAGGTATCTTTCTTGGCTATGCGTCTGATAGTCGTGGTTTTCGAGTTTTTAATCTCAGAACAAAAGTCATGATGGAATCTGTTAATGTTATCATCGATGACATTAGTAATTTTCGTCAAGATAGTTCTCCTGTTGAGTTGCCTCCAATGGAGACAATTGAGAAAGTCAAAGAAATTCCAGAATCAGTTGAAGCTATCCCAACTGTTACTAATCTTGACATTTCTAGTGACGAGGAGAAGAGCACTGATCAAGCCATTCCTGATGAACAAGAACGTGTCCCTCCACGACATCTATGGGTTCAAAGGAATCATGACCCCAACAATATTATTGGGGGAAGGGATTCTACAGCCAAAACAAGGGGTCAACTTCAAAATATATGCAATTATGGTTGTTATCTTTCGCAGGTGGAACCAAAGAATATTGATGAAGCTCTGAAAGATCCTTTTTGGGTCAATGTGATGCATGAAGAATTAAATCAATTTGAAAGAAGAGATGTATGGAAGTGTGTACCTTGTCCTCCAAATGTCAATATTGTCGGTACCAAATGGATATTTAAGAACAAGTCTGATGAATTTGGAACAATTGTCAGAATAAAGCTAGACTTGTCGCTCAAGGATATTCACAGATTGAAGGAATCGATTTTGACGAAACCTTTGCTCATGTGGCACGTCTTGAGTCCATTCGACTTTTATTGGCTCATGCCTGCTTTCTCAAGGTTAAATTGTTTCAGATGGACATAAAATCAGCATTCCTGAATGGAATTAAAAGAGGAAGTCTTGTCGCTCAACCTAAGGGATTCGAAAATCCTGATTTCCCAGATCGTACTGAAGCTCAAGAAGGCATTATATGGATTGAACAAGCACCAAGAGCCTGGTTTGAGAAACTTACTTCTCTTATTAGAAAAGGATTTTCAAGAGGAGGAGCTGATAAAACATTTTACCAAATGGATGGGAAAGATGTTGTAATTGCTCAAATCTATGTAGATGATATCATCTATGGATCAACTTCTGAGAAATTCGCAAAAGACTTTCAAGTCTCTCTTGCTAAAGAATTTGAAATGAGCAATGTTGGTGAATTAAATACTTCTTAGGATTACAGATTCAACAACATAAGGAGGGATTTACTTATCCCAGAGAAGTACACGTAATCTTGTGTCAAGATTTGGTCTGGATAAGTCGTCTCCTAAGCTGACTCCATGCCTACTACTGGTAAATTACACAGGGATGAGAAAGGAGCAAAAGTGGATCAAAAACTTATATCGATCCATTATAGGTAGCCTTTTGTATCTTAAGCTACTAGACCTGATATTTCCTTCAGTGTTGGTTGTTGTGCCAGGTTTCAGGCGGATCCAAGAGAATCTCATCTTGCAGCTGAAAAGAATCATACGATAATAAATCACACTGTTGGGTATGGTCTCTATACTTTTGATACTAATACTGATCTTTCTGCTTATTCTGATGCTGATTGGGCAGGATGTGTAGAAGACAGAAAAAGTACATCAGGGGGCTTCTACTATGGGTCTCAATCTTGTAGCATGGCATAGCAAGAAGCAAAACTCTCAATCCCTGTCTACATGTGAAGCAGAATACATTGCTGCCGGATCATGTTGTACTCAACTCCTATGGATGAAACAATGCTTGCTGATTAATTGATACTGGAATAATGAAGATCTTTTGTGATAACTCCAGTGCGATTCGAATTACTGAGAATCCTGTTGAGCACTCAAGAACAAAGCACATTGACATAAGATACCATTTTGTTCGAGATCTTTATGAAAACGGTATCATTGGTATGGAATTTGTACCTTCCGAACAACAATTGGCTGATATTCTCACCAAACCCTTAGACACTAAATCTTTCCAACACTTGCGGCAGTCTATTGGTGTTGTTTTGGTTCATTAAATCGTTTCGATGACTCTTGCCCCTATGCTTATTCTTATCTTTTGGGCAATTGAGTCTGAAACTCCAGTAGGTACGTTCCAAGTTCAGTTTCTGTAGGATTGTTGTTATCTTTTTGTGTTTAAAAATCCTTCTTTTCTTTCGAAATTAAGGTCGCTCGTGTTTGTTCTTTCGGGAATGACATCAAATGGGGGAGAGTTCTTTTGAACTTGTGCTTAATGGTAATATCTTGCGGTGTGTGCGGATGTTGAATTTTATAGGGGTTATCTTGTATCTTAAAACTCCTTGATGAATGCATTTAGCTTCGGCTTTATGATTGCATCTAAATTAAGTTGGCATGTATTTTTGTTTTAGTCTATGAAATGTCTCTTGTGGAAATTTCATTATGATCCTGTACTTGTACCTTTGCCAATTTTATTGACAAAAAGGGGGAGAAATAATGTAGTTCACACTACAAATACATATGGTTTTAGGATCATTGTGTAAGGGGGAGTGGTTTCCATGATCGAGATGGAGTATTGACTAAGGGGGAGTGATACATATCACCATAGTATTGTTGTTAAATTCGTGATACAATTGGACTTTGATATTACATAATAATACTATGACACTGTATAATAATGATCGAGAATCTTGATTTCTCTCATTATTATAGCTACGGATCTTCAACAACGGTGATGTTAAACTTACAACCTTTGGGATCATTGGAGTACTTGGAAGGACGAAGATTTCAGGGAACGTTGAAGATTAGACTATGGAATAGAAGCCACTAAAGTTTATCTTTTTTGTATTCCATATGTATTAATAGTTTTGTCACTAAAATTGACAAAGGATGAGATTGTTAGAGCATAGCTCGGTCAACCTCGCATGCGTTGCTATCTCAAGCATGTTTGTCAATGTTAGTGATCAAAACTATGAGTCTTGATTTCTAGTATACATAGCTAAGTCTCGGACTAGGATAGAAAAGTGTAGTTGAGCTCAAGGACTTCATGGAAATTTAACGACAACGACGAAGATCTACACAAGGAACCATGGAACTTCATCAACAAAAAGGTATGTGGAGACTTGAACTTATCTATCACTCAAAAGTCTATCTATTTTATCTCCTACTTCTAATGAGACAAAATTCGTATGCTATATAGACTAGATCATACACATTTGACATTTCGATCTGAGCATTCATTGCTTATCTTTTATCTCGAAATCGTGTGTTGGTAAAGTGTTTTGCTTTGATCAAGTTTATCTTCACCTAGTGACGAAAGTCATGAAAAATTTCAGTCACTTTGAGAATTGCTCTGACGTGAATCGGTCTGTGAATAAGGGTTACATAGCATCCTCTGAGAATGTTCAATGATTGAAATGAGAGTTTAGATTACATAACCATGTATTCCTTGAACCGAAGTTTTCGAACTTTGTTGATCAAGAGAAATCAGGAGGATTGTGGAATTGGCTTGCCAAGTCCGCGAACTGTCGGAAGTTCTCGACCGAGAATTTCTGCTGGATTTTCCAAAACTCGTTTGTGTGCTAAGTCCACGAACTGGCGGAAGTTCTCTTTCCGAGAATTTCTGCTGAGTTTGGAAAAATCAACCGATTAACTTAAGTCCGCGAACTTGTTTGTGAACTTAAGAGGTTATGATCTAAAGATGTGTTCTGAACATGAAACATTAAATTACTAAGGAATGCTTTATGCAAACCGTGGCTATAATGTTCATGAGCCGATTCAATCGAATCATCTTTGTTTCAATTGTGTCTTGTGTAGTTACATAAGATCTCATAGCAATTGAACAACTCTTTAACTAGTTCATTTGATTCAATTGAACTAGTTATGGTGAAGAAGAACAAGGTTAATATGAAATGCTCATATGGTTAACCTTTTGGGTTACTATGTTAAACCAACATACACGTACACGTTTGGACATGGTTTTCATAAACCCAGTAAACGTATATCTCAAGTGTGTGTGACAAGCTAAGTTTTCGATCTAACGGTTGAGAAATATTAGCTTGAATCTAAATCATGTTTCCATTTAACGGTGAATAAGGATTGTTTTGTACCTAATGCAAAACCCTGATTTGAAGGCTATATAAAGGAGACATCTAGCTTTGTGCAAAACTAATCCCCACACATCTGTGGGCTACTAGTGCGCCCGCTAGAGTCGATCTCCATTAACCTTTGATTTTCTTCTCTAAAATCAGGTAAATGACTTAAAGACTTCATTGGGATTGTGAAACCAGAACGATACTACTTTTATCGTAGTTGTGTGATCTAATCTTGCATCTTTTATCGTACGATTACAATCGATCGATTGGCTTGAGATCGTGAGAGTTCTCCAATAGGCAAGATAAAGAAGTCACAAACATCTTCGTCTCACTATTTGTGATTCCTCGTCAAACCGCCTGTGTAGTCAGGAAGGATTGTAGAGGGGTGATTGATTAATCTAGGCTGTTCTTCGGGAATATAAGACCGAATTATCAATTGGTTCATGTTCACCTTGATTTTATATCTTAAGACGGAACAAAACCTAGGGTTTATCTGTGGGGACAAATTTATCCTTTGATAGACTTTTCTGTGTGAGACATATCTGTTTATTATCAAGTCTGTGATTTTGGGTTACAACAACTCTTGGTTGTGAGTGAGCTCAGCTAAGGGAATCAAGTGCGTAATATCCTGCTGGGATCAGAGGCGTAGGAGTACAACTGTACCTTGGATCGGTGGGAGATTGATTGGGGTTCAACTATAGTCCAGTCTGAAGTTAGCTTGGAGTAGGCTAGTGTCTGTAGCGGCTTAATACAGTGTGTATTCAATCTGGACTAGGTCCCGGGGTTTTTCTGCATTTGCGGTTTCCTCGTTAACAAAATTTCTGGTGTCTGTGTTATTTCTTTTCTGCATCATATTTTATATAATTGAAATAATACAGGTTTTGCGTTTGTGATCATCAATTGGAAATGGAACCTTGGGTTGTTGATTGATATTGATTGATCCTTGGACATTGGTCTTTGGTACTGTCCAAGTTATTCCTTGTATTTGATAAAGACTTGCTATTGTTTTTAGCTTGAGTAAAAATCAAATCAAGAGAGAGATATTAACTCCTTGAGATACTTTTATCTAGATTGAGTCTGACTGTCTAGTTGATTCTCTAGCAAAGTATTTCGGACTTAGTCCATACAGATTGCTGATCGAAATATGGGGTGGTGTTGTTAGACCCCCGCTTTTTCACAATCATTGAGACATTCCCAGAGGACGTTATATAGCCGTTATTCACAGACCGTTTCACGTCAGAGCAATTCTCAAAGTAATTGAAACTTTTCATGACTTTCGTCACTAGGTGAAGATAAACTTGATCAAAGCGAAACGCTTTACCAACACACGATTTCGAGAAAAAGATAAGTAGTGAATACTTAGCTCGAAATGTGAAATGTGTATGACCCAGTCTATATAGCATACGACTTTTTGTCTCATAAGAAGTAGGAGATAGAATAGATAGACTTTTGAATGATAGATAAGTTCAAGTCTCCACATACCTTTTTGTTGATGAAGTTCCACGTTTCCTTGAGTAGATATTCGTCTTTGTATGATGAATCTCCATGAAGTCCTTGAGCTCAACTAAACTTTTCTATCCTAGTCCGAGACTTAGCTATAATAGACTAGAAATCAAGACTCATAGTTTTGATCACTAACATTGACAAACATGCTTGATATAGCAACGCATGCGAGGTCGACCGAGTTATGCTCTAACAGAGAAAGATTTATCTATTCATGTAGAATTTTCTGGGTGATAAAAATTTGTTTATATCAAAGTCTTCGACTTTGGGTCGTAGCAGTTCTTAGTTGTGGGTGAGATCAGCTATGGGAATCAAGTGTGTAGTATCCTGCTGGGGTCAGAGACGTAAGGAGCGCAACTGTACCTTGGATCAGTGTCAGATTGGTTGGGGTTCAACTACAGTTCAGACCGAAGTTAGTTTGTAGTAGGCTAGTGTCTGTAGCAGATTAATACAGTGTGTGTTCAATTTGGACTAGATCTCGGGATTCTTCTGTATTTTCGTTTTCCTCGTTAACAAAACTTCTGGTGTTTGTGTTATTTCTTTTCCGCATTATATTTTGTTATATAATTGAAATATCACAGGTTGTGCGTTGAATCAATCAATTGGTAAATCCAACCTTTGGTTGTTGATTGAAATTAATTGATCCTTGAACATTGGTGTTTGGTACCGTTCAAGTTAATTTCTCTTGTATTCAATTAGACTCGTAGATTTCTATTTGTTTGAGTAAGGATTGAATCGAGAAATTGAGATATAACTCTTTGATATTTCTTTAAGATTGAGTCTGACTATCTAGTTGATTCTCTTAAAAGTATATTGGAGTTAGTCCATACAGATTGCTAAACGAAATATTGGGTGAGCTTGTTGTACCCCCACTTTTTCAATTGGTATCAGAGCAGGCAAACACGTTTAGAGACCTCATAAGTTTGTGCTTGTAGCGATCTGACTCTATGGACATAAGTGTTATCTCAATAAATGCACCACCAGATCCAGGGATTCCAGAATTCTCTTCCATGTCTGATTTAATTAACTCCGTAGAAGAAATTCTATCTAAACCTCCACCAGGTTTAAAATCCCTTGAAGTTTTTTCAGGAATTGAAAAGAAACTTGAAAGCTTAACTTCCGATGTTGATCTATTTCTCCAGAATGAACAAGAATCGTTTGACAGGCTAAATCATGTTATGATAAATAAACTAGTGAGAGCAATGCTCCTCCTCGGTGTAATCAAATTAGTTGCAATAAACTAAACAACTTACAAGAGGAGTTTTCAGAGAATATCATCTCAAGGCATGAATTGATTCAGTGCTCAATTCCTGACACTTCCTATCAAGATAATAGTATTGTCTTCATTAAAGAAGCAAGGATATCTGTTTTTACCAAAAAGAGTTTTCCTATGCAATACTAAAAATTATCTGCAGAAATTGTTTCTCATAAGGTATAAAATAAGAAATCAGAAACACAATTTTTATTGTGCTCTCTGGATGTTCTTTGAAAAACCTATAGAAACAGTTCCTTGGGTTTCCTCCAATACTGTAAGATGTAAGAGCTGCTGGAAGGAAACTATCTCTTGGTGTCATGGTGTACAAGATCTTTTTGCTACATGTATGATTATTCATGGGTATCTCGCAATTGTATTTGATAAGCCTTGCTCCAAATATGATGGCCCAATTTGTTAAAACAAACAAGCCTTAGTCAGCACATGTGCGGTTCACACACTCAGAACCTAAACCTTGTTCATATTGGAATCTTGTTCCAGAACACGGTTAATTGGTTCGAGTACCACCGCTCGACACATTAAAAGAGGAAAACTAACTTCGTTCTCCTCGCCTCTTCTTCTTCTTAAACAATTTGAGAACGATAAGAAAGAAACCCAAACTGTTCGTGAACTATTGACTCCCTTAACCTCAATTCTGAACCATTTTGAGTATTCTTGGATTCATTGTCTTCACAACAAAAATTTGCTCTACGGGTTGGCGTTCTTTGCTCGATTATACACATTTGCTATTTCGAGCCGAGTTTATCTCGCTTATCTATTTCTCGAAATATGTGTTGGTAAGCTTTCACTTCGTCCAAGTTCATCTTTACAAGTGACGAAAGTCATGTTAATTATTTCAATATCTTGAAAATCGCTTTGATGAAAAAAAGTGTGTGAATAACCTCTATTTAACATCCTCTAAGAATGTTTCAATGATTGAAATGAGAGTTTAGAATATATAACCTTGAATGGATATAAACATTGTATGTGAACTCATACTTGTGTAAGTCCAAAATCCTTGAACTAAAGTATGTGTACTTTACTGGTTCAGGATGTCCGGAAGCTAAGTCCGCGTACCCGTACGCGTACTGCGTTCACATCCCGTGAATTTCTGCTGGAGTTTGTGAATTGAAAACAAACTCAATCCGTGTACTTAAGTATGCGTACCGGTATGCATACTTGAGTGGGTTATTTTCTAAAAACGGTTTATTCGTGAACTAAGACATATATAAACTAAGGAATGCATATTTGCAAACCGTGGCTATAATGTTCATGAATCGATTCGAGTGAATCAAAATCGTTTTCGCTTCGATTGTGTCTTATATACTTCTATGAGATCTAAGCATTTGAACAACTCCCTAACTAGTTCTTTTGAGTCATTTGAACTAGTTATGGTGAAGATGAATAAGGTTGTTATGAAAGTGCTCATATGGCTAACCATTGGTTAACTACTGTTGAACCAACTAGGTGTACACGTTTAGCTACGGTTACACAAACTTAACGAACGTGCATTTCATTTGTGTATAACAAGCTAAGTTCGATCTAGCGGTTGAAAGATATTAGCTTGAATCTAATTAGATTTTCATCTAACGGTGAATATTGAATGCTTTTTTACCAAGGTAACTTAGATTGCAAACCCTGAATTGGAGACTATATAAAGGAGAAATCTAGCAACTGAGAAACCTAATCCCCACACCTCCTGTGTGATACTAGTTGTATAATCTAGAGTCGATTCTCCTTTAACCTTAGGATTCTACCAAGACCCTGTAGGTTAACGACTTGAAGATTTCATTGGGATTGTGAAGCCAAACCCAACTATTTTCTTTGTAGTTGCGTGATCTGATCTTGATGTTTCTATCGTGATTGAGTTCAATCGTAAGATTAGCTTGAGATTAATTTCTCCGATAGGAAAGATAGAAAATTAGTCACAAACATCTTCGTCTCATCGTTTTTAATTCCACAATATCTTGTTTCGTTAGTCGATTAATGTTAGAGCATGGCTCGGTTGAACCCACCAAGCATTGGTATATCAAGTTTGGTTGTCATATTTTAGTGAATCAAAACTCATGTTAAGAGTCGCTTGATTATGTACTAGAGTCAACTTCGTATAGGTTAGCTTGAAAGTATTAGGATATGAGACATTACAAGTATTGCGAAGTCTTGAATATGTGAAGAAGCAAGGAGCTACAACGACAACAATCATCCTTCCACTTGAGGTTAGTGATATTTGACTTGAACTGTTTCATTCCCCAACGTATCTTTCAAGTCGTGCATATTGAAAACAAAACTGTGAAGCATATTTGAACTCTAGATAGACATAGTATTAAGGAATACAATACAAGGTTTATTACTTAACCATTAAACTTTGTAGATAAGACATCGCCATAATCATTTGAATGCTATTGTGATTATGTATGGGTATAAGGTGAGAATTTCATCCTGGGGAACAATGTTCTATATGTGTTCTGAGGAAGTAAGTTCATAAACTTGTTTGTGAACCGAAAAGGAAATTGTCAGGTGTTATTGGTTTTGTTTATTCATTGCATATATTATGAACAACCAATGTGTGTGATTGAGTATAACCGCTCACAACTTGTTTGTGTTCTTGGTAGAACTATTTACAAATGCCTGACTTATGTATTGGTATGACTTTTATTAGTGAAACCGATCCTAAGTAATCACCTGAGATGGTATGATCGGGTTTGTGATTTTATGTCTGACCAAATATGGGAAAGGGGAACCGATGCTAGTAAGAGGTGCAGTACATCACAAAGGGGAACCGATCCTTGTATGGGATGCAGCAAGGTTCATAGCAGAAAGGGGAACCGATCCTATGAACATGTACAACATGTTTTTAGGCAAAACCGATCCTATGGACATGTGCAACACATATAAGTTAGATACCATATATATGTGGGTAACCGATCCTAGTACCTAGTCAACCGAATTTTGGAAAGCTAGTGTGACTATGCACAGTACTCACATGGAAGGTAGAACCTGTTGATGGTGGATTTTAGTTCAGGGCTAAAATTGTCAAACCAAATTTAATGCGTTGACATCCTGTAAAGGTAAAGTCGTTTGATAATGCGCTGACATCCTGCAAAGGGTAAAGCCGTTTGATAAGTGATGAGTACCTTTTCACTTTATTTATTCAAAGCAATTCAATAAATACACAAAATTCACCCAAAATGGTGCATGCAGCAACAATCCCAAATATTCTGTGAATTTTAGCATTATTAATTAATGCATGATTTTCCTAGTATTTCTTGTGTTGTTCCTAGCCGAACTCTCATTATTAGCATGGCATGACGACTGAGTGTTCACTCTCAGCAGAGTAACATGAATCTCCAAGTGCCAATTTTGGGACATGCACGAAATACCCGTACAGGCTGCATCACTCTCTGACAAAAAGAATTTCGAATCGACGCGAAACAACTTGATCGAATGTACTTAATTTCCTTAAAGGAAATCCGGACTGTCCGTATCAGTCTCAGAAACAATCACGGCAGCGCAAGTTGGCCACATGATTTAACCAGCCTGGCCAAACCCTAGCAAGAGCAGGTGTTCACCGTGATGACCTCCGACAGGCCAACTTATGCCCCAACCGGTCGAACACCACGTCATACTTCCCAGCGCACCAAACGCCATCCCTCAAATAAGGTGGCCGCGCTGCTGTGGAAGAAAGCTCGATCGAGCATGGACTGTCCAAAACAGATTTAAAACAATCACGACCGTCCAACTTCGCCAGCCTAGTTGGACAGATTAGATCATCCCATGAATGATCATAGAAGCGCTAACGTACACGTTAGCGGGCCCACTTCTCCCTCACCCGATCGGTTTTCTCATGGCAAGGATGTGGAGGAATAAAACGATTGCTCAAACCACGGCAGGCGTGATGCTTCTAAGTGTCGCGAAAATTCCACTAATGTCTTAAATCGATCACAACCATCCAACTTAGCCAGCATGTTTGGATGGATTAGATCATACCTAGGACCATCAGGGAGGTGCACATATGTTCACCATCAACCCAACATGGGCCCCGAACGATCGGTCTCTCCAAAGGAGAAGCATAGCTCGCCAAACCGTTTGGCCAAAGTCACATATACGTGACTGTTTCAAAACCCTAATTAGGGTTTGCAGCGTTGCATATCTGTCGTACTTCGATCACGACCATTCATCTTTGCCAGCCTGGATGGAGGGTGTAAATATAGACTTAAGAGGTCCCAAGAGTGTCAACGTGATCACTGTGGGCCCACCTTTGCATGTAGCCGGTCGGCCTAGGCAGATTATGACGCGGCACCTCGAAACGTGCGCCCGAAAGTGGCATGTCACGCAACCTTTAATCCTTTGCGACAATGGATTTCTGTCGCAAATCGATCACGACCACTCATCTTTTCCAGTCAAATTGAGTGGCCTAAATCAAGCCTTCACGGGACGGAGAGGTATAGGCGTGCACAACAACGAGCCGTCTCCACGCATGACCGGTCGGTCCCACCAAAATCGGCGCTCATGTGTGGATTCGGTCAAGCCAAAGAGGGATGCTTGCGCACCTCCTAAAACCCTAAAATTCCATCAACGGTCGTGAATATATACCGTAAACCATCTCGTCCGTCCAACTTTGCCAGCTTGGTCGGACAACCTAGGTTAAAGACTAGGCAACCAATGAAGCATCTCGATGATCACTGTCCGCCGCTCTGCCACATGGAGTGATCGACCGGGGGATGGCTCACCCGTGTTTCCTCCAAACGATCACTCGAAGATGGTTGGACGTGATGTTGTTTTAAGACGCTTAATCTGCGACTTATTCGGTTTAGCTTTAAAACAATGATGCTTCATACATATTGATTATTTTCGATGCATTACATGCATCGAGCATACACGATATTTCATAAATATTGATTCCTTAAATAACTTAGTTATTTAACTTAATAGCACCGCATGCTATTTCCTGCAGTGGGTCCCACGATCCGCTCACTCGAGATATCAAGCATGTCACAAACTGGGGGATACTTAATGGGGTATTGGTCTGGCGGTTTACAGCGTGCAGCGTACAACGCGCCATTACTAGAAAGTGTCAGGAAAAGGTGGACGGTTAACAGTGATGAGGAAAGTGGGCAAAGATGTGATCGTGTGACAATCACCACTCCTACATGACCCCACTACTCCATCACTTCACATCCTCCACTTCCTACGAGATGAGGGTTGCGCTCAATGACTTTTATAAATAGGCCCTTCACCTATTTCCAAACGACACAGAAAAAACCAAGTGTTGTCACAGTATTCAGAAAACACCCAGAACTTATAGCTTTCATTGTGCAAGCCAGTTCATCATTCTCATACAAGTCATAAATAGCCAACACCTTCACAATCTCAACACCTTCTTCGCTCCCTCCCTAAGATCAACCCCATATCCTTCGCTTTTTGACCGAAGCAAGTCTAGAACAGCCATTTCTTGGTTTAGTCCAGAATTGTATAGATTGATCTCTCAAATCAAAAGTACTCCCGTGCAGTGCATTTATTTAGGGTTTAGATTCGTTTCTCATCCACACACCCAAATTTACCAAAATCAGTAGAAACAATTTTCACCCATATACAACTGGCGACCACAGTAGGAGATTAATCTCTCGGTTGTGAAGTCAATTTCTTCAATACCCAATCCCATTTGGTTGATTTCAATATGGTTGGTCTTAGGACTCCCCCAATAATTTCAAATCCCGGTCGAAGTTCCCCCAACGAAGATATTCCTCTTCCCAACGGTGTATCTGATGGTGTAACCAGAAGAATCCCAACATTGATCGAGTTAGCACGGGTGCAGGAGATTCATACGAAGAACATGGACCTGATCAAAGAAACAATAAACGACATACTCGATCTCCTTATCAAGATGACATCAGATATGAGCGGTTCTCCTGTCACGGAGATTTCTACACTGGGGACTGATCCTCGCAACGATCCTCCTCAAGTCAATAGTTTCACTATGAACCAGAGGCCGGTGGATCAAGAAGCGACTTCTCTAGTGGAAAGTTTATGCGAAATTTTACACCTCTCGAAGAATCAGCGGACAGAGATATTTACTGCAATCAACCAGATAGCCCTGGACGTGCATTTAACTCCTTTGCGTCCAGAAGCCTCAAAAAAACCAGAGATGTCTGTGAATAATGTTACATTTACAGAAAAATACATGGCGGCGGAAGAAGGTCACAACTGGTCCCTACACGTTAATGCACACATCAAGGATTCAGAGTTCAAGAGGGCCCTCATCGACACGGGAGCGTTTTCGAATGTGATTACTCTTAAGACACTCAGGACGGCCAAGGTTCTCCCAAGAAAGATTGTGCGACAGCCTACCACGATGACAGAATTTGAAGGAAACCAAACCAACATGTACGGTTATGTCAATCTGAATTTTTCTGTAGGGCCCGTCCAATCAAAGGTGAAATTCTAAGTCGTAGAAAAGGAGCCGGACTACCATATGATACTGGGGAGACCATGGTTTCATGACAATAGAATCGTCCCCTCGACGTATCACCAATGCCTAAAGACTATGCTGAATAAAGAAGTCGTTCGTATCCCTGCATCATTGTCTCCTTACACACCAATATGTGTAGTGGAATTGTTTGAACCAAGAGAAGCTCCGCGCGAAGAATCAGACAAAGTTCATTACATCCCACTCCCCACGTGGGCGTCAATCCGGGAGGAGGACCGACTTGCATCATTGAAGGCTAAGCCCCACGATGCATCTTTGATGACAAGGCGTCCCAATTCTTCTTCATCATATGAAGCCGCGACCCACGCTCACACTAAGAGGGAACAAACTTTTGTGGCAATCCGTGACCAGAAAGGGAAAACCGTGTACCGACGCCGCTATTAGCAATTAGCAGGGGAGACTGTTACCCAGTCTCTCCGCCCAACGGAATGCTACAACAACAACGGGCCACAAGAAGAAGTGTTAGATGCTCCACGACAGTTGCAGGATGGCACCAACTCTACAACTGATGAGCTCTAAATCGTTAACATCGAGAATGAGGAATCTCCTAGACCTATCTCCATCAGCTCAACCTTGTGTACGGATGAACGCACGAAGCTCGTGGAACTTCTCAAAGAATACAAGGACATATTCGCTTGGACGTACGAAGAAATGCCCGGCTTAGATAAAAAATTTGTCACCCATCATCTACATGTCATACCTGGATCCAAGTCGGTCAAACAATATCCAAGGCAATTCAGGCACGAGGTAAAAGAGCAAATCAAGACTGAGATTCAGAAATTGCTAACTGCTGGCTTCATTAAACTCATTCATCATTCGACCTGGTTGGATAATGTGGTTCCAGTGAAAAATAAAAATGGACAGATCAGGTGCTACGTGGATTTCAGAGACTTGAACAGATGCTGCCCCAAAGACGATTTTCCTCTACCTAACATCGACATGCTAGTAGATGCTACCAGCGGACACGGCATGTTCTCCATCATGGATGGATATAGCGGCTACAATCAGATAAGGATGTATGAGCATGACGCAAGTAAGACAGCTTTTCGAACTCCTCTCGGAAGTTTTTATTATACTGTAATGCCATTTGGTTTAAAGAATGCCGGTGCAACGTATCAACGCGCTATGACGGCAATCTTCCACGACGTGATGCATAAGCAAGTTGAAGACTACGTGGATGATATAATAGTCAAATCAAAAGCTCGGGAGGCCCACACAGGTGTCTTATGACAAGTGTTCGAGTGCCATGAATACAAGTTGAAGATGAATCCGTTGAAATGCGCTTTCGGCGTTTCTTCAGGAAAATTTCTGGGATTCCAGGTGACTGTTGAGGGAATCAAAGTGGACCCATCCAAGACCAGAGCTATCCTCACGATGCCGCCTCCGTGAACTGTGAAGGAACTCCAAGGCTTCATGGGCAAGGTGAACTACATTCGACGTTCTATACCTGATATATCCCATCTTGTTGCTTCATTCACCCCCTTGCTGAAGAAAAGAGCAAGTTTCGTCTGGACCGCACTACAACAAGAAGCGTTTCGGAAGATTCAACGAATACTGTCATCTCCAAATCATCATAAAGGGTTCGCCTATTATGTCATCCCGGACGAGAGCGAGCGCGGGACATCTTCAGATCTACTGAAGCCGACACCTCAAGGGAGCATCCTCAAGAAGATAACGATGTCTGCAACATCAATGATAGACGCTTTCAGAATTTCGCCTCCCGTAGAAGAATTAGCTGCGTTACCAAAGGAGATTGCACCTGGGACTTGAGAGGTACATACAGATTCTCCATGAAAAGATCTTCATCATATTTGCAGAGCCTATTAGTTAAGTCATTCGCATGGAGGAACTTCCCTACTCCTCAAAGACACGATCCAAAGGTTATAATGGCAGAGGAGTATGACTGGGGACTGCTTAGCGCTGCCCATCTCAAAGATGGTGAATTTAGAGAGATGCAAGCACGCTATCATTATGATTCCAAGATGTCCAAAGACGAGGATATACTCAAGAGAGCAGACGTATTGTCAAAGACCAATGATATTCCTGGACGTCTATAAAATGAAACGCAGATGTAAAGACGACCTCATGAACCCAGCGTGACAACGTCCATCAAGTCGAAGGCTCAGTGGATACTCGTGGGCAGGGGACTGTCTCCCTCTTTTTCATTCCATGAGGAAACATCAAGGAAGCTGTCGGTTCCATCATTAGCTTCTCCCTCGAGACAAGCTATACCACTATATGAAGACCGTCAAGTTCGTGCCCGTAGCTATCACGCCTCTTCCTGCCAGTCTCTTCTGATCACAGCTGCAGCTAAGAACCGTTGTTCGTTTGTTGATACCAGTGCACGAGCTTCACCATAGCAACAACCACTACGGACATAGGTAATCCGAACTTCTGCATATTTTATTTTCTCACGGAGAAGTAATAGAGTCACGGAGGAGAGATGGCGATATCTTTATGGTAAACCCACCGACCATACAAGATATAACCATATAAATCACGCTTGGGGACTGAGGCTCGGCATGAAATTCCTGCGCCGTCAGTCAAGAACTTATTCAACACAAGAGAGATGGTCAATCAAGAAGCATGTAATTCGCAAGGGGAAGTCAAACTGAAGAAGAATCCGCTTCAACACTCTCTCCAGAACAAGCCGCTTCAACGCTCCTTCCATCAGAAGTCGCTTCAACGCTCTCTCAGGAAAAAGGCGCTTTAACGCTCTCTCCAGAAGAAGAAGCCGCTTCAACGCTCTCTCTAGAATCCACTTCGACGTTCGCTCCAGAAGCTGCTTCAACACTCTCTCCAGGAGCCGCCTTGACGTTCGCTTCAGAAGCTGCTTCAGCACTCTCTCCGGGACCCGCTTCGACGTTCGCTCCAGAAGCTGCTTCAACGCTCTCTTCAGGAGCCGCCTCGACGTTCGCTTCAGAAGCCGCTTCAACACGCTTTTCAGAAGCTGCATCACCAATCTCTTTGGGAGCTGCTTCAACATCTTTTTCAGAAATTGCTTCAGCAGCCTTTTAAGGATATTACTCATGATAGGGTTCGTCCTAATCAGAGTCGGGGATTACGACATCGTCATGAATAGTTTGAGAATCCAACCAACAATATGCCTAATCTACCTGGGGCCAACCGACATCATGCTAGGGGAACGCTCACCTGGACGCCTCTTGAACGTCACATGCTCCAAGGACAGGACGATCCATCTCTCCTGGTAACATCTAACTTTGTCTCATAAGTTTTATCTTTATTTGTCACCATCTAATGCATACCCCACAATAGTGAAACCATTGCGTGCTAGGAAGGGGACTTAATGTTGATGGTGGATTTTAGTTCAGGGCTAAAATTGTAAAACCAAATTTAATGCGCTGACATCGTGCAAAGGGTAAAGCCGTTTGATAATGCGCCGACATCCTGCAAAGGGTAAAGCCGTTTGATAAGTGATGAGTACCTCTTCACTTTATTTATTCGAATCAATTCAATAAATACACAAAATTCGCCCAGAATGGTGCTTGCAGCAACAATCCCAAATATTCTGTGAATTTTAGCATTATTAATTAATGCATGATTTTCCTAGTATTTCTTGTGTTGTTCCTAGCCGAACTCTCATTATTAGCATGGCATGACGACTGAGTGTTCACTCTCAGCAGAGTAACATGAATCTACAAGTGCCAATTTTGGGACATGCACGAAATACCAGTACAGGCTGCATCACTCTCTGACAAAGAGAATTTCTAATCGACGCGAAACAGCTCGATCGAATAATTTCCTTAAAGGAAATCTGGACTGTCCGTATCAGTCTCAGAAACAATCACGGCCGGCAAGTTGGCCACATGATTTAACCAGCCTAGCCAAACCCTAGCAGGAGCAGGCGTTCACCGTAATGACCGCCGGCGGGCCAACTAATGCCCCTGCCGGTCGAACACCACACCATACTTCCCAGCGTACCAAATGCCAGTCCTAAATAAGGTGGCCGTGCTGCTGTGGAAGAAAGCTCGATCGAGCATGGACTGTCCAAAACAGTCTTAAAACAATCACGACCGTCCAACTTCGCCAGCCTAGTTGGACGGATTAGATCATCCCATGAATGATCATAGAAGCGCTAACGCACACGTCAGCGGGCCCACTTCTCCCTCACCCGATCGGTTTTTTCACGGCAAGGCCGTGAAGCAATGAAACGATTGCTCAAACCACGACAGGCGTGATGCTTCTAAGGGTCGCGGAAATTCCACTAATATCTTAAATCGATCACAACCATCCAACTTAGCCAACATGTTTGGATGGCTTAGATCATACCTAGGACCATCAGGGAGGTGCACATATGTTCAGCATCAGCCCAACATGGGCCCCGCACGATCGGTCTCTCCAAAGGAGAAGCATAGCTTGCCAAACCATTTGGACAAAGTCACATATATGTGACTGTTCCAAAACCCTAATTAGGGTTTACAGCGTTGCATATCTGTCGTACTTCGATCACGACCATCCATCTTCGCCAGCCTGGATGGAGGGTGTAGATATATACTTAAGAGGTCCCAAGAGTGTCAAAATGATCACTGTGGGCCCACCTTTGCATGTAGCCGGTCGGCCTAGGCAGACTAGGACTCGGCACCTCGAAATGTGCATCCCAAAGTGGCATGTCACACAGCCTTTAATCCTTTGCGGCAATGGATTTCTGTCGCAAATCGATCACGACCACTCATCTTTGCCAGTCAAATTGAGTGGCCTACATCAAGACTTCACGGGACGGAGAGGTATAGGCGTGCACAACAACGGGCCGTCTCCATGCATGACCGGCCGGTCCCACCAAAATCGGCGCCCATGTGTGGATTCGGTCAAGCCAAAGAGGGATGCTTGCGCACCTCCTAAAATCCTAAAATTCCATCAACGGTCGCGAATATATACCGTAAACCATCTCTTCCGTCCAACTTTGCCATCTTGGTCGGACAGCCTAAGTTAAAGACTAGGTAACCAATGAAGCATCTCGATGATCATTGTCCGCAACTCTGCCACAGGGAGTGATCGACCGGGGGATGGCTCACCCATGTGGCCTCCAAACGATCACTCGAAGATGGTTGGACGTGATTCTATTTTAAAACGCTTAATCTGCGACTTATTCGGTTAAGCTTTAAAACAATGATGCTTCGTATATATTTATTGTTTTCGATGCATTACATGCATCGAGCATACACGATATTTCATAAATATCGATTCCTTAAATAACTTAGTTATTTAACTTAATAGCACCGTATGTTATTTCCTGCAGTGGGTCCCACAATCCGCTCATTTGAGACATCAAGCATGTCACAAACTTGGGGATACTTACCGGGGTACTGGTCTGGCGGTTTACAGCGTGCAGTGTGTAACGCGCCATTACTAGAACGTGTCAGGAAAAGGTGGACGGTTAACAGTGATGAGGAAAGTGGGCAAAGGTGTGATCGTGTGACAATCACCACTCCTACACGACCCCACTACTCCATCACTTCACCTCCTCCACTTACTAAGAGATGAGGGTTGCGCTCAATGACTTGTATAAATAGGTCCTTCACCTATTTCCAAACGACACAGAAAAAACCAAGTGTTGTCACAGTATTCAGAAAACACCCAGAACTGATAGCTTTCATTGTGCAAGCCAGTTCATCATTCTGATACAAGTCATAAATAGCCAACACCTTCACAATCTCAACACCTTCTTCGCTTCCCTCCCTAAGATCAACCCCATCTCCTTCGCTTTGTGACCGAAGCAAGTCTGGAACGGACATTTCTTGGTTTAGGCTAGAATTGTATAGATTGATCTCTCGAATCAAAAGCACTCCCGTGCAGTGCATTTGTTTAGGGTTTAGATTCGTTTCTCATCCACACACCCAAATTTACCAAAATCAGTAGAAACAGTTTTCACCCGTAAACAGAACCGGAACTTGTTTTGGTAGAACCGTTAAACCAGTGACTGTGATTGAATGTTTGTTTGATCAATCGCATAGTTCTTGAAAGTCAGATGAACCAATTCTAAACTTGTTTGGAAGTTGGCAAATCGGTTTCAAGATTGTAAGTGTGAAAAAAACGTACAAAGTAAGGATGTCGACATACTTTGAACATGTGCTATGAATATTTATTTCTTTAATTGTTCAAAGTTATTCCTTAACAGCTAAGGGAAGAGAATCCCAGGATCGAAACATAAGTAAACTAAGAATCTTTTAATTAAGGCTATTAATTTCATTTTGTAGGGAAATATAAGAATTAGTAATGTGCATTTACTAATTAGATTTTCCGAGAGATTTCGATCATTATTTTTGGACAGAGCATTTCAGGAATTATGGAAACCGAATTTGTGCTTTAATGAATATCTTGAGAATATTTTCGGTTTTGGAAATTCCTTGGTGTCCAAACTTCCTTGTCTATAAATACTTGAAGTTCGCCTTTCTAGCAAACTAGCCCTTCGTAACAGCAGACTTCCTCTTTTGTTGTTGTTACTGGTGTAGCCGCCTATTCGGAGAGGAAAGTAACCTAATTAGGTGAAATCTCTTATGGACGCTTAGTTTAAAGTCTTCTTTGGGATTGAGAAGCTCTAGCGTGTACCGTTGGTGGGAAACTAGATAATTGCGGTTTATCTTTTGTTTTCGATTGATTTGATTGAATAACGGTAGTTGAAATCTGATTGCACCTAGTTTGTTTATGCTTGAGAATCTTCTCTTCTGATATAAGATTCACTCAAACTAGTTCAGAGTTTCGACATGGATCTTTAGACTGTTGTTAGTTCTAAAGACGATCTTGTGATAATCCGTTGTTAACAGACTCTGTTTTGTGCGTGATTGATCACAAGAGATTCAAGTGATTGTGTGCAGGTTTTTATTGAAGATTTAAGAATATTTGAAGACAAAGAAGATATTGAATATCTGACTTGGGTTTATAATCTTTGGTATGCACAATACTTGTTTCGGTAAAAGAGGATCCAATTAATAATCGGTTTATCCTTGTGGTAGATTGGATTGATTAATTGAGTGGATCGGCATCAACACAATTCTTTGGATTAAGAGGGTTGTTGGCTTAATCTTAAACGATTACTTCGGTAATTGAACATAATATAGATCTAAGGACCTGACGAAGGAGTTTATGTTAAGATAAACGGAAGAGCCTTTGTCCGACTTATATCACTTGGTTGAAGTGAGTTGATACCAAACAGATTTGTTGTTCCTTTACTGTTTTTAATACGAACCAAAGGAATTGTTCCAAGTACGTGACTTATTTATAAGTTGGAGGCGTGGAATACAGACGGAACTAGGTGAACTATAGGTTTAGTTGCTTGGTCTCAACTATACGAAGTTAGGTGTAATTTTGTGTAGCGGCTTAATCCTGAGAGTATTCAATTCTGGACAAGGTCCCAGAGTTTTTCTGCATTTGTGGTTTCCTCGTTAACAAAATCTTGTTGTGTCATTTACTTTATATTTCCGCATTATAATTCTTTTATTATTATTAAAGTCAATTACACAAACGTTAATTCATATTTAATTGATAAGTGAATCCTATTGTGTTTGGTTAAGTCTGAACCTTTTTATCAAGTAACATACTTCGTTGTTGTATTGTCTCGATCTCGTATCCATAGACGATCACACGAAGTGTGAACCGATTAGTTATATTGTCTCGACTCTGTCTATAGACAATCACTTTCAGAGAAAGGTTTTATAGGTATGAAAAGTTAAAGCTTGAGATATATTTTGGTACCCTCGTCTTTTCAATTAAGATTATTGTGAGGTGGTTGATATTTCTAGGATGTTCTTCGGGAATTTAAGTCTGGTATATCAATTGGTTCTTGTTCACATTTATTTATCAAAAGACGGAACAAATCTCGTAGGTATTTCTGTGGGAGACGGATTTATCTATTCCTGTATTCTTTTATGTGTGATACAGATTTGTTTATTAAAGTCTTCGACTTTGGGTCGTAGCAACTATTAGTTGTGGGTGAGATCAGCTAAGGTAATCAAGTGTGTAGTATCCTGCTGGGATCAGAGACGTAAGGAGCGCAACTATACCTTGGATCAGTGTGAGATTGATTGGGGTTCAACTACAGTCCAGGCCGAAGTTAGTTTGTAGTAGGCTAGTGTCTGTAGCGGCGTAATACAGTGTGTGTTCAATCTGGACTAGGTCCTGGGATTTTTATGCATTTGAGGTTTCCTCGTTAACAAAACTTCTGGTGTCTGTGTTATTTCTTTTCCGCATTATATGTTTTCATATAATTGAAATATCACAGGTTGTGTGTTGAATCAATCAATTGGTACATCCATCCTTTGGTTATTGATTGAAATTTATTGATCCTTGAACATTGGTCTTTGGTACCTTTCAAGTTAATTCTCATGTATTCAATTAGATTCGGAGATTTCTATTTGCTTGATTAAGGATTGAATCGAGAAATTGAGATATAACTCTTTGATATACTTTTCTTTAAGATTGAGTCTGACTGTCTAGTTGATTCTCTTAAAAGTATATTGGAGTTGGTCCATACATATTTCTATACGAAATATTGGGGGAGGTTGTTGTACCCCCACTTTTTCAGATGCCCAGAATGAATTCTGATAGTCTTCTCTTCTCACATCCCAAGTTTCCTTACTCTCTCGTTTCTCTTCTCTTACATATACAGAAAAGATTTAGGATCTATGTTGAATGGTCAATCGTCGAGGAGCATTATCAAAATTGGTCATAAATATACTTCTTAAAAAGAAATAAATATATGAAGTTTTTTTAATGTGATCTATCTATTTTGGAGTATACTCCTAATTACTTCAGTCGAAATTCGATTTGCAACAAAGGTAAAAGAGTTCTTTAGTTCGTGCATTACAATCAAAACAAGGTATATAGTGATAAGAGACAAGACACCTTGCTAATCAATGGATCCTCTCTCTTTTAATCCAATTGACAATTATTTTATTTTTCAAAGTTTTATTATATATACTTGTACGAACACACATGCGATGCGCATGCTTGAATTTGATTCTTTTAACAACACCAAATTTAAAAAAAAAATGTTAAAATAAAAATATTCTTATTTGTACTCATTACATGGATAATTCAAAGAACTTTCCAAATATATTAATTTTGCGAAAATTCGTTGTGCATTTTAAAAGATATTTAAGTTTTAAATTTTTTGATCTATTTTTAAAACAATGGCATTATTGTGAATATAGAAACACTGATTCAATGTACATTTTCATCCTTAAACATATATGTATAATAGTGGTTGATATTTAAGGTCATATTAGTAATATCAGGATGACACCAAGTTATTTTGTCTTTTTGTGACCAACCAAAAAGAAGGCTTCACCAAAAAGGGGTCTTTTTTTAATTATAGTATATATAAGATAAGATAAGATAAAATGGTTTATTGTGATACCGCTATATTGAAATAGCTCCAGTAGTGTGAGAGTAAAATTTTTGATCACATACCATCTAAAGATGACATTAAAATTTGTCGTAGCAACTATTCTGTCTTTTCAAATAGTTGGTGAACCGTATGTCAAAGTCACACACAATCACTTCCTAGCACCCAATCCTGAACCTCCAACACCCATTCAGACTTAAAAAAGAAAGTTCAAACACCAAAGGAAAAACATACCACAACACCTCAATATCCCACCTACTGCTGACTTTGCAGCACCACCACCACCACCAAAAACCAGAAAATATCTCTCAACTTATGCTTTATCTCCCGATTCCACCAGAAATCTACAACCCCAGCATGAAGAACCAACAATCAGAACTCGAAACCCTAGATCCACCAGATTCCTTCACCCAGACAACACCATCCGTTCAACTAAGCCTCCAACACCAACCCCTGAACCTAGCCCCAATCAAACCAAACCAGCTTGGTATCTTTCTTTGGATGAAGATGATACAGCTGAAGCAGGAAGCAGTGACAAAGGAAAGAGAGTTGTTGGTAAAAGCCAACACTCGCATCCATTATGAATCACTTGGCTTGGAACTGTCAAGGAATTAACAACACCTTGACAGTTCAAAAACTACGTGAGTATACGCGTAGTTATCATTCGTCTTTAATGTTTTTAACTGAAACTTTAGCATCTGTTTCTACCATGAATAATCTGTGTGCATCTTTTGGTTTTCATGATATCTATGTAATCCCTTGTAATAGCCGACAGGTGGGCTTAGTATGATGTGAAAATCTCACCCGAAGGTTCAAATATTAGTAGTTAATCAAAATATCATACATGCTTACATCTTGTCTGATTTTGATCCTCAACCTTGGTTGTTCATTGGAATTTACGCTCCTCCCCATCAACTGACAAGAAAGGGCTTTTGGATAAACTTCAACTCATTAATTCCTATACACAAACTTTCATGGCTGTTAATGGGAGATTTTAATGAAATCACTTGTCGACAAGAAAAGAAAGGTGGTAACCCTGTCACACCAGCACAAACACAACACTTCATCGACATGATCAACTTGCTTGGACTAATTGACTTAGACTTTCAAGAAGATCCTTATACTTGGTCAAACATACAAAGTGGAGATGCTTCCATTTTGGAGAGGCTGGATCGAGGGCTATGCAACCAGTTGTGGCTAGATAAACATCCCAACATAATAATAAAACACCTACCAAAAATAGCCTCGGACCATGCACCACTATTGATGATCCAAGGAGTAATGACATTGCCAAGGACCACAAAATTCAGAGTGGAACATCTATGGTTCCTTCACCTACAATTCAAAGCCATGGTGGATGTAGCATGGAATCAAACTCAACACCCCAATCCACTCGTAAACCTTATAAACAAATTATCAACTATGACTACAAGTTTACAAGTTTGGAGAAAAACCACCTTTGGCCATCTGCCTTCCCTCATCAGAGTTGCGGAAGTCTCGGTTCAACATGCACGACATCAATGTGCCATAACTTCAGGTTACACTTTAAGCTTTTGGCTACAAAAAGAACAACAAGCTAGAAAAACACATCTAGCGTTAACACACTGCCAGGAGGTGTATTGGAAACAACGATTTACTGATCACACATCTAGCGTTA
This sequence comes from Papaver somniferum, assembly GCF_003573695.1. Classification (NCBI taxonomy): domain Eukaryota; kingdom Viridiplantae; phylum Streptophyta; class Magnoliopsida; order Ranunculales; family Papaveraceae; genus Papaver; species Papaver somniferum. The sequence continues at coordinate 102,165,093 of NC_039358.1, forward strand.
ACACACTGCCAAGAATCCAATGATTGCAACATAGAGATTTAAATACAACCTATTTCCATACCCAAGCTTCAATCCATATGATATACAACCACATCCATCAACTCAAGACATACCAAGGTATTTGGACTCAAACTCCTCAAAAAGTGGTTGATATCATAATTGGTTTTCTTGAAAAACAATACCAAAAACAATTGTAGATTGGAGTTTATTCGAAGGGTTCCAGCCGAGACTCACGAATAACCAATGTGAGGTTCTGACGTCAGTTGTCGCTAGGGAAGAATTTGATATTGCTCTTCACTCCATCGGATCAGAGCAGGTATCGGGTCCTGATGGATACATGGGTAAATTATATAAAGAACTACCAGACATCACAGGACCATCATTATGGGCTATGGTGGAACACTTCTTCCAATTCAATCAACTTAAACAACTAATCAATCATACCAACATCACTTTCATTCCAAAAATCCCAAACCCCTCCGCACCATCCCAGTTTCGGCTGATTAGATTATACAATGTAGCATACAAAGTAATAACAAAAATCTTGGTCAATAGGATGAGACCCATTCTCCAATTCATCATAAGCCCATTTCAAAGTGGTTTTATACCAAATAGAGTCATTCATGACAACATTGCAATTGAGTCAGAACTATTCCATCACATTCGAACTGCCGCTCCGACAAAACACCCCAAGATTGATCTAAAACTAGGCATCACGAAAGCTTATGATAGTCTAGATTGGGGTTTTGTTGAAGTTGCGTTCACCAAGTTGGGATTTCCAAAGAAATTCATGGATTACATCATCACTTGCATCACATCAGTCACCTATGGCATCAATATTAATGGCACAACTCAAGGCCACATTCAACCTAACTGAGGATTGCGGCAAGGTGACCCGGTTATCTCCATACATTTTTATCATATGTACAGAGATTTTATCAACAAATCTGGGAAAGTTGGAATGGACAGGAAAGTTGGCAGGCCTAAAGATCTCCAAAAGAGCACCACCTATCCTGCATTTGATGTATGCATACGATTTACTGATCACGTGCATGGCCAAGCCAGAAACTTGCAACACACTCCAACAGATCCTCCATGCATTTTCATGCTCAGCAGCACAACACATCAACAGATCCAAATCTAGTATCATTCATCACCCTAAATTGTGGCTTTCAAAAATCCAAAGACTCGAAGCACAGTTTCAAATAAGCACAATGGCGGAACCACCAAAATATCTGGGGGTTACATTCAAAAGTGGAAGAAACTCGACACACATCTATGTGGACCTTTTGGAGAGAATTCAAAGGAAATCTCAAGGTTGGGTAGTTAAATGTGTTAACCAGGCAGGAAGAGTGGTGTTAATTAACGCATACCTCACTCCGACATCTAATCATGTGATGCAAACCAAAATACTACCAGATCATATCCCCAAGAAAATGGACTGAATCACTAAAAATTTCTTTTGGGGTCATAGCATCACAACAGAGAAGATGCACCCCATCGGGTGGGATAAGCTTGCTAAAGCAAAAAAGGATGGTGGTTTGGGAATAAGGAAGAGCAAGAAACATAACCAGGCACTACTTCTCAAAAGAGTGTGGCACATGCAGAGCAACCACCGGTCAATATGGAAGAAAATGTGCGATGATAAATATCTCCACAATGAACCAATGATGGCACAGCATCTCACCATTCTAGCAAAACCAACTGCGATCCCATATTGGAAAATTTTAGCTAACCTTGTTTCTATTTTGCAGGAGAAATGTTTTAAAAAGATTGGGAATGGACAAACAACTGTCATACATGACAATTGGATTCCAGACCAAAATATACCAATCACAACTACTTTGGCCCAAGGTACACAAGTAGGTGATCTCATTCATGATGATACAAACTCATGGAATCACCAACTCATCTATGAGTCATTCGATGTAAGTACGGCTCACAACATCATTAATATACATCTACCTGAACATCAAGTTCATGATATATATATTTGGCCGTACACCAAAAATGAAGAATACTCAGGAAAAATTGGTTATACACTCATATCACAACCCAACAGTACCCCATCACAACCACATCACAACAACAACAACCCCTACCATCATGCCCGTGGACTTCAAACTCATCTAGAAAATCCAATGTCCACCAAAATTAGGCTTTTCATGTGGAAAGTCAGTTCAGAAATATTACCGACCTTCGACAAGCTCCACCACATTCATATCACCCCAACCAATGTATGTCCAGTTTGCACCGACCATAGAGAGAGAAAACAACATCTTTTCTTCGAATGCAATCAAGCTACCCAACTGTGTAACCTCATCATCGCACACCTTCCAAGGAGCCCCAACCCAAACCAAAAACCCCAGCAAACCAAACAACATACAAGACCTGCTCGATCAAAGTCTACCGACATTGAATCAAACAATGTTCTGCTTCACCGTTTGGCATTTATGATTAGCACGAATCTCTCAAGTTTATCAAAGAAATAAGATGACAACATCACAAATCAGAGGCATAATACTAACAATGGTTGCAGAATACATACAGGTCCAACAACATCCACCTCCGATATACCCTGGCCAGGAACCTCAACAAAGATATAGGTAAAGATTGAGATACACCACCATCCTCATCGGTTGGCAACCACCGCCACAAAACTTGATCAAGATAAATTCAGAAAAATCAGCGGGTGGTAACCCAAGACAAGCAGGAGCGGGATGCATGTGTAGGACAACCACAAGACAGGTACTCATGGCGATGGCATCACCACCAGGGATAACCACAACAGTAATGGCGGAGACTTGAGGACTTCTCTTAGCAACCAACAAAACAACGGTAATGGCCTATGGTATGGTTTGAAGTAGATTCAAAAGCACTCACTCAAATGATGCAAAACCAAAATCAAACCAACCCATGGTGCCTTGCCTCAGGGAAATGATTCAAGAAATCCAAACTCTAATGGTAAGTATACCACAAGTCAAACTTACACATACTTACAGGGAATCCAATCAAACAGCAGAGAAACTAGCAAACGAGACGGTCCATCATCAGCAACAACACCCGACTACATCATCAACAAGAATTTGGGACAACACATATCCTACTATCATTTCAAATATTATTCTCGATGGTAGAAACGGGGTTACCTTCACCCATATAGTTAGAACTGTAATAAACTAAGTTTACTTATTAACAAATCTACTTTCGTTCCATTAAAAAAAACGACCATTAAAATTGAGTAATTTCCGCCATGGGAAAGCTAAAAGTCGACGTGCTAATAGATGGAACGATTATGACGATGAGCACCGGTTTTAGGTGAGAACGGACAGCAACCAAATGAAGCACCACAAGAGTACAACAACAATGATAAATTATGTATGTAACGTATAAATGACAAACATGTGATAATCTTTTTCTATTTGTGATTATAAACCAAACAAAAACATGTGAGTATATCTCAATAAAGTTAGGTAATCAGAAGTTAATCGTGCAGTTAGGTACTTATTTACTTTTTGGATCCAAATCTCCCTAAGATTTCCTCCAACGTATGTCGATCACTCATCAAAGAGTCCACCATTTCTAAATGTAAAATGTAGGAGTGTTTCAAATAACAAGAAGGATCAATTTTGAATGATATTTCGGATCAGTCTCGTTCTCATGTTTCCCTGACATTAGCCTACATTTTCAAAAATGCAAAATTGACCGAGTTTATCTTGCATGAAACAAAATTACTCCCTCGATTTCTAAAAAATAGGTTTGTTTGGTTTTCACAAAAATTAAGAAAATCAATCATTGTAGCCATTTTTTTTTCATGTTTTTTCTTAATCTATCTTTGGTCCCCACTCATTTGTTATAAAAGAGATGGGAGAGAGAAGTGGTCCCTCTATGGGTATACTAGTAAAATCATACTAATAATATTTGACTTTTCACATATGGAAACAAGCCTATTTTTTTGACATACCAAAATAAGAAAATAAGCTTATTTTTAAGAGTAGAGTTTTTTAACTCATTACGTATCACAATGTTAGAATCTCTTTCCAAAAGACCAAAGACCGAAACCCGTTTCCAGTAGCAAGTACCGGGTTGGGTAGGAGACAATGTTAACTCCCGAAAGTTGGTAGGAGACAATGTTAACTCCCGAAAGTTGGACATAGTTTTTACGCCGGCCTGCACAACCCGTAGGCAAAATGGTCAATTTACTACAGCTTATTTGACCTGATGATGATCGTTGTAGTAGGAAGATACAAATGCCAGGGAATACTGGAAAATCAGCAATCAGATTGCCAACCATTTAGTTCTTAGAATCAACCCAATCAGAGTAACTTTAACTCAAGCACATTGGGTTTATGGAAAGAAATAACTCAAGAACATTGGGTTTATGGAAAGAAATAACTCAAGAACATTGATTTGGTGGCAGCTGACTACATGTCTTTATATCTTTAGGCTTTCAAAGTTAACAGCAAATTGTGGTTGAAAGGCTGATGATCATTTCATGATTTTGATTGTTTCCAAACCCACAGACAGTGCAATATATTAGGAACAATGAATGAACAATTACCATTTCATGTGTCAACAGATCCCTTCCCTACTCTAAAGTGCAGTAGGGGGAGATGAAGAATGAAAGAAACAATGAACCCATGTTTGAGCAATAACTGAAGAAAAACCTTCAACTTGATTTCAATAATAAGTTACGAACAAACCTAATCACCATAAATGAAACTTCATCACAAAAATAAAGAAGAAAAGAAAATTGTCACTAAGAACAAGCTGTAAAGGGACATATTTAAAGGGAAATTTCCAAAAAGAAGAAAGAAAAATCTTTACCAGAAACTACACTGCGGCTGTTGCTGTGGTGGGTAATTACTGGCAGAGCTTCTCTACAGCAGCAACAATCTGGGCTGGCTGGACAATAGTGAATTCCTCCAATGTCCCAGCATACGGAGTTGGTACATCCTGTGAAGACAAACAGATAACAGGGGCATCCAAATAATCATGGAAATTCTCATTAATTGCCGCTGTCAAACTGGCACCAATTCCACCAGTTCTCATGCACTCTTCAACAATCAGAACACGGTGAGTCTTCTTAATTGAGTTTCCAATGGTGTGAAGATCAAATGGCTTCAATGACCTAATATCAATTACTTCGGGATCATAACCCTTGTTAACCAAGGTTTTCGCCGCTTGCATCACGTGGTACCTCATGCGAGAGTATGTGAGAATCGTAATGTGTTCTCCAGGCCTCACCATCTCAGCCTCCTCTAGTGAGCAAATGTATTCCTCATCTGGGATCCTCTCCTTGAGATTGTACAAGAGAACATGCTCAAAGAGAATCACAGGATTCTCACTTCGGATAGCAGCCTTCATTAATCCCTTGGCATTGTAAGGAGTTGAGCAAGCAACCATTTGAATTCCAGGAATCGACTGGAAATATGATTCAAGACGTTGTGAGTGTTCTGCTCCAAGCTGGCGTCCTACACCTCCAGGCCCACGGATGACTACTGGAATTTTGAATTGGCCACCTGAGGTATAATGTAGCATTCCACAGTTGTTGGAAATTTGGTTGAAAGCCAGAAGAAGGAAACCCATGTTCATTCCTTCAATAACCGGCCGTAGGCCAGTCATGGCAGCCCCAATAGCCATTCCTGTGAAAGAGTTCTCTGCGATTGGAGTGTCAAGAACCCTAAGATCTCCAAACTTTGTGGCTAGGCCCTTGGTCACCTTGTAAGAGCCTCCATAGTGACCAACATCTTCCCCCACAACACATACTGTTGGATCTCTGTCCATTTCTTCTTCAAGGCCTTCTCGGAGGGCTTCAAAAAGTAACAGCTCATGCCTAATGTTGATAAACAAGTAAAGAGTTTGATTAACCTTAGCCGAAGTTACAGTAGGAAAGCTCCAGACAATATATAGAAACTCCCGGATGGAATTCAAAAGGCAAAGGTCAAAGTATATGACCATAATAACATACACTTTTAAGTGCATACATCTTTTAATTAAATTACTAGATAAATTAATCAACAAGTAAAAAAGAAAAGATGCTATCATGGTGCTTACAAGCAGATATTAGAAGCAAGGCTAAGTGGTCAATTGAATTTTTTGATTATACTACTAAAGTGTCTCATGTTAATAGAAGTATTGTTTCACCAAGTCCAAATGTATAAGAGCTTATCAATCTATAGCAAACAGCAAATTCTAAACTGCTTAAGAACTGCTGATGTAAATATTCTTTCTTGAGGTACTACATTTTCCAGTTCTTTATAAAAAAGAAAATAAGTGGTCAATTCAACAATGTGAACATGTGGTATTAGCTGATTTTGAGGTATAATGTTAAGAAAGCAAAAGCAATAGATGTTTATTTGCATAACATTGTGCTTACGAGCAGATTTAGAAGTAACAATTAAATGATTAATTGAACCATATGATATCGGCTAATTTTGCGATAATTATGCCTCCAATTAGCTTATGAGAATTGGGAAATCATTTGAACCACAGAGAAAATCTTGACTTAATTAGACTCTTCACATGTTTCCCAAAAGGTGGGACTCGTAGTTGCAAGAAAGTGTCAGGAGAATGGAAAGGACAGGCTTTACTCATTGCTCAGTTTCCATACTAAGTAACGACAACTAATAAAACTCTCTGAACATGCTAGGTTTGACCAAAAAAGTTGTTTATGCTAGAAGCATTCACTGCATATATTGTTACTACCGCAAAAGTGGTACTTTATGTATGTAGCAATGCAGATACAATATCTTCACTCTTCCACATCATAAACTGTTGACAGCACTAACCTTAGTTCCCAGGAACATGAACAGGCATCACGAATCTCACTGAAATTCGCGAATTTGTGCTCCTCAGCGAGATTCGTGACGGTAGCGCGCTCCTAACACGCGAAAATCACGCTCCTAACACGTGAGGAACGCGTTCCTAACTTGTGAGGAACGTTTCTCATAAATGACTACGATTTCCAAGTTTAAAGTCTACAGTACCCAAGTCTTTTGGTATTAATACCAAAACAAACTTGACTTTTAATCACTCAAGAAAGACCTAGAAGCCAATCAGACATCAATAAAACCCATTTCATTGTTCAATGCCAGCAGAAAAAGAAAATCCGCCTCTTCATTTTCTTCTCTACAAAAAGATAATATTCTGTCTCTTGATTTTTTCTCTTCTTTTCTGCCATGGACGGTTCTGTAAGCCCAGTTATTAACTTAGAAGAGGAAGTTGATGATGGTGACCAGGTTGAAGAACCATCTTCTACTCCTCTCTGGAAATATGTAACAAAAGTTGGGAAGGAAGATGGTGGTAAGGGAGGTGGTGGAGCACAGAAGTTTGTATGTAACTTTGGATGCAGGGTGGATCCTTAGGTAGGGTCTTATACAAGGGTTCGTCAGCACTTGATTGGTGTTATACCAGGGCAGAAAAATCAGGGTATATCATTATTTACTAAAGTTACAAAAGATATGATGGAGATGTTAAAACAAGAGGAACTTACTGCAAGAAGAATGTTTGGAGAAAGTGCTAAAACGAAAAAGCTCATGTTGCCTAACTCAAGTACAAGTCAGAATCAGCACACGAGCATTAACATGGATCAAAGTAATTCATTATTTCAGAGTGTTGTCGATAAAATGTTCCATCGAAACAGTAGAGATGATGTTGATCAAAAGATTGCAAGGTGTCTGTATGTAAATGGAATTTCCTTGAATGTTCTTAGATCTCCATTTTGGGCAGATATGGTATCTGCCATTAATCAAACACCAAAAGGATATAAATCTCCCTCTTGTGAAAAGGTCAGAACCTCTTTATTAGACAAGGAGCAGACCTTGGTAAAACAAGCTCTAAATCCTTTAGTGAATGAGTGGCATACTCATGGAGTTTCTATTATTTCTGATGGTTGGTCTAACATCAAAAATGCATCTTTAATAAACATTATGGCAGTATCAGACGGCAAGGCGATGTTTTTAAGTGCACATGATGTTTCAGGAATAGAGAAAACCGGAGAAAACATAGCTGAGATACTCTTGAAAGCAATTGAAGAGATTGGACCTTCGGTTGTTGTGCAAGTCGTCACAGACAACACCGCAAATTGCAAGTATGCTGGAGCACTCATAGAAGCAAAGTATCCACATATTTTTTGGTCCGGATGTTTAGCACACACACTGAACCTGTTAATGAAGGACATAGAAAAATTCAAGGAACCGGCTGTTTCTTTTTTTAAAGAAACATATACAAAAGGTAAGATATTGTGAAGTTCATAAGGAATCATTCTCAATGTCTTTCTCTGTTTAAGAAGTTCTCAACTTTAGAGGTTCTCAAATCTAAAAAGATAAGGTTTGGATTCCATTTTGTCGTGCTATCTCGGCTTGTCAAGGAAAGGGCTAGTCTAATAGCCATGGTACTATCAGAAGAATGGAAAGAGATCAAAAAGCCCGTAAATGCAGCAGACCATGAAGAAATCACTGCAATTATCTTGAATGGAAACTTTTGGAGTAATGCGGAAAAGGTGTTGAAAATAATGGAGCCGATTTATATGATACTCAGGTTTTCAGATTCAGAAAAGGCTGTTATAGGAGAAGCGTACGAACAAATGGATACAATGCTAGGTATGTTACAAGACACTTTAGCAGATGATGGTGTTAGTTATGACATAATTCAGCAAATTGTAGTCCAGCGATGGGATAAAATGAATATCCCATTGCATTGTTTGGCGTATATACTTGTCCCTAAGTATTACACACACTCGTGGCTAATGAAACCAGCCCCGGGTGGTGTTAGTAGAAAGAAACCGAATTTCGATATCGAGGTTCAAGATGGATACTTGGCGGCAATAGACAAGATGATTTCATCACCACAAGAAGCTGCAACGATAAGACAACAAATCAGTGACTTTGTAAGCAATGGAGGAGTTTTTGCTCGCCCACAAGCTGTTGAGGATAGAGCGAGGCTGAGTGCAAAGCAGTGGTGGGGTCTATACGGTGGAGGAGCACCGGAACTTTATGCATTAGCTATGCGAGTGTTATCTCAAGGTGTGAACACCTCTTGCGTGGAGAGGTGTTGGAGCACCTGCAGCTACATTCATAGCATAAAGAGAAATAGACTATGCGCCGATAGGGCTGAAAAACTTGTGTACGTACATTACAATCAACGTCTACTTGCGAGGCAGAGAGCAGATTATGAAGCTCAGTATAGGAATTGGGATGTGAACCCGGAAGAAAATAATATTGAGGAAGCTATTGATGTCATACAAGCAAGAGAGCAAAACGAAGATATTGAAGCAAGTAATTATTTTACTGAAGAGAGTCAAGAGACAACACCTACATTGTCTACACCTCAACCTACATCGTCTACACCTACATTGTTCCCGACCGCGCTCCCGCTCCTGGTAACTAAGGCACTAACTCAAAGTCTCGGACAACATAACATAATAATTATGTGATCTCCATTGTCTATTCAATTTTCCATGAACGCTAAGGCTCCAGCTGTTCTGCTGACTTGAATGTTTCAAATTTGTCCACTAGCTTGTTGGCTATTTTCTATTGACGGTCTTATAAGATGTCAGTGTTTTCAACTATATGAACGAAAAAGATTTTGGTGGTCATGAATAAAACCAGTCAACAACATATACTTCAGGATTAGATATTGTTTTGGACAACATTTTCAAACCCCATATAATAAATTCAACAACTTCACTCAAGAAATAAAAGAAACGTACACAAAGAAAAACAAAAATGGATAAAAAACTAACATTCAAATAAGATACATGTATAGCTGATATTAAATCAACAGAAGCAGGGGTAAATCAAGAGCCAATCAATGTACACTACCATGACTGTACAACACGAGTTAGCATCTCGCATCAATGTCTCACATCCCTAATTCATTTAAGTAAGACAGGTAAATGTGAGAGAGGTAAATGTGCAATTCAGATGATATTAGCATCTCGCATCAATACAGCTGATATTAAGTAAGACTCGTAAGAGAGGTAAATGTGCAATTCAGATGATATATAACGTAGCAATCAGAAATACTTTAAACTAAGTGCGTCGTCAACATGGCTCGAGACTTAAGTAAGTACACTTATCCATTTAGGCTATTCGATCTAAGTTGTACACTTCTCATTCCATCAACATTTGAGTAACTTGATAAATTGGTTTAAATTGCAGAATTTCAAACAAAATGAAAACGTATGCATATACAATGAATAAATGAAAGGAATGAAAGCCTTACCCAGGTTTAGATGTGGTTGATGCAGTGGAACCTTCATTCTTAGTCTACAAAGGAAATAACAAAACCAAATTCAACATCCACAAAACTTAAAATTCAAATTCAAAAGAAAGAAATTAGATAAGTTGAGATGTGTAACTGCAACTGCATTAGCAACCAATTTCGGTGAAGAACGAGCTTTGTTGTTAGATGATCCCAAAGTTATATCTCTAGAATCAGATCTGATAGCAAAAACCCTTCCTTTCCTTGCTGCAATTCAAACAAAAATCAAAATGATAAGTCTGTCTCAGAGATCCCAGACCCAAATACATAGTTTAGAATGAGAGGAATAGAACCTGTTTGAATTGGAAGGGATTTGAGAGAAGAAACCTCAAATCTCTTGGAATCCAAAGAAGTTGAGGATAAAGCAGCCGCGGCTCCGATTCCTTGTAAAAGTGTTGCCATTTTCTTTTCTAAGAGAAGAGAAATTGAGAATTGGGAAAGAGAGAGCAATGCGAGGAAACGAGAGATTCAGAGGGGAGAAGGACAGAGACAGAGTTTATATGGGGATGAGAGAGAGAGAGAAAAGGCGGAGAAACTGAGGCAACGTTCGTTGTGTGTTGTGTCTTGTGTTGGGTGGGTGTGAAGTAGTTCGAAATTTTGCTTATAAAAAATTTGGTTTTGACGATTAAATCGAGAGAACTGGACTCACTGGGTTAACACGAGTAGGCGGAGAAAATAACTCTTCAAATGATAATAATCTGGTTGAGAAATCTTGTCCCTGTGGTTCTGGAAATTGCTTAATTCTTACTGCTAAATGCTAATACTGTGAAAAATCCAGGTAACTAGGGTTTTTCTTCTTTTTGTCTTTCTGTGATTTGATGCCCTAGAAATTTATTGATGATCTTAATTTTATGGATTCGTTTATTGGGAATGTATGGGTTAGAACTTGGAAACTGTTTATAGAATCTGTGACACTGAAATCTCATTCACTTTGACCCCAAGTATTTCATCTTCTATTTTCTTGATTCGGTAAATTTTTAAAAGATGAAAGGGAATCATAGGTTTTATTAGTTTGTGTATTAACTTGTATATGATGTTACTTGTTTGTATCTTCTCCCTATTATCAGGGTATTGCTTGGGCTACCCAATGAGGAACTTAGCATACATATATAATCTCTGTGTTGCTTCGAATATATATTCATTCAAGTATGGTTCAATGGCATTTTGATGGACCAGGAAAATGGAGGCTGTGGATTTTTTGAGTGGTGTGACAATTTGTCAGCAACTCCTACGTCTAGTTACTCTAGTAGGGTCCAGGAGTCTGCGTCAAATACTTCAGTTGCTGATCTTCCATGCCTGTGCGGTGTTGGTTCCTGCTTAGTTCTGACAGCAAAGACTGGACAGAATGTTGGCCGGCAGTTCTATCGTTGTCCTAATCAGGTATGTGAAGTGTACAACTCTAAACCTCTGGTGCACTCGTAGAGGGTCTCCACTAGATGCTATTATGTGATTTATGTTTCATCTTGCATATCACTGTTTACCATATCATATCTAACTGCCTTCCTTTGAATCTTTTCAGTTATGACCTGTCAAATTGGTCATCCAAACCGCTAGTTTAAAAATCTCGGTTTGATATTCCATTAAAACATTAGGGTCAATCCTGGAAAATGCTGATACCAAGTTATTATTAACTAGGCAGAATGAAAACCTTGTTTTTCTCGTCAGTTTCACAACCAAAACATTCTAAAGTACTCTTATTTTTTTATGCCTGGGCATTTTGTAGTAAGCCTCACAAATGCTATTTGAGAAAAAAATGGAAATGAAGTATAGTAAATAGGACAAAACCTTAGAAATAGATCCATGTATCCCCGCCGTATACCTATTTCTTTGCTATTGTACTTGTTGATAAGCTCCTGGGCTTCTTTAAGCTTTGGCTTATCTAGTTTATAAATAATCCAGTGTGGATTTATAAATTGTCTAGTCAATTCATAAACCCTGGATGAACAAAGAATAAGCAGTCTCTCATTCAGTCTATACAGATAGCAGGACTCCTACTGTATATGCATGGCATGAGAAAATATATAAATTACAAGAACTGAAAGAGGCATGTAGAACACACTGATATCGGATGCTTATGCCGCATAGTTTGCTTCCTGCATTAGGTATTGCCTCTAGATTTTGGAATAACATAGCTCTTTATCTCTCTCTAAATTTTGGAATAACATAGCTTTTTTGTAATTTGTATGGTCACTTATTTTGTACTAATTATATACTTGTTTTCTTAGATGCAAATAGATGCAGAAACAACACCCAGCTTCGGCATTTGTTAAATACCAGACTAGCTACAAAACTCATGGCTTTTTAATATGTAAAGTAGCAAGTTTCTATACCTATTTATGGGCATCTCTGCTTGTCCATGAAGATGTAATTTGCACGTACAGTCTCCTTCTTGTTGATGACATAAACTTGATATTCCTTATTAATGGTTCACATAAAATTACTTAGTAATATGTACTTCAAATCTTTTCATTGGAATAGGGGAGTCCGTGCGGTTTTTTCAAATGGTGTATCCAGCAGAATTTAGCAGTAGGTCACCGCACAAGTTACTTCGACAATGCAAACAACAAAAGCTATAGCGCTGCAAGTGGTCAGAGTCCAGTTCGCTCTTCATTCAATGTAGGGAGGAATTCTGCTTCAGCAGCAGCATCTTATACTTATAACCAAACAAGTAACTTAGACCCAGCGAAAACTTCAGTGGATCAAGTGATACTTGTTTTAATGTGGACCGCTTCTGCTACCATTACTGATTTGATAACAGAAGGCTTGGCAGCAGGGCAATCCTTATCGTTAAGAAATTTTATTTGACAGGCTGCTCTGACCAAGTTGTATATGCAGTAGATGGGATTTTAAAATGCATGACTGACTGACTGTTGCTCATCTCATTCAGTAGTGTTGTATGAGACTTTACTCTCTTTATGTTTTTGAAATCATAAATTGATTAGCGGTAGCCCACGAAAGCTGAAGATGGTGTAGGGCATGTTTTGTAACAAACCTTTCAAGTAGATAGCTTTGGAGTTGTTTCATTTATATTGATTGCAATTGCAGTAGCGTCACTGATACTTAAACTAGAAGTACATCTGGGGCACACAGTTTGTTTGAGGATTTAATCAATCCAATCTGAGTTGCCAATAATTCCGAACCATCAGCAGTATGTATTTTAGGGGTTATTATTGAATGTAACTTCTCAAAATACCGTGAATTAAATGTCATGTGATTGGATGCACCTGAATCTAGAAACCATCCGGTTGAATAAATACCTTGGGGAATCGCAAGTGCAGAGGCTACACTAGGATTATTACCAATAGACAAGTCTGTTTGGTACATTTTTTAAAAATAGTTTTCTACTGTTTCAAAAACATACCCTTTTTCCTTTGTTTTCATTTCTAAAATTTGTTTGGTAGGATAAAAAATTGTTTTTGGAAATCATGGAAAATGAATTAAATCATATCAAATGTAAAGACTCGTCCAAGAGATAGTGATACTGGTCATGACTCACTAGTAGTCATTTCCCCAATCTCTTACTTTGTTCTAAAAAGAAGAAGAATGAACAAAAAATAAAAAAAAGAGAAAACACATAAAACAATAATTTGTTGTTTTTATTTTTTTGTTTTCAAATACAGAAAACAAATAGAAAACATTTTCTGAAAATGTCCTACCAAACGCGTTTTCTCCTGTTTTCCGTTTTCTCTGTTTTTAAAAACAGAAAACTGTTTTTGAAAACTGTACCAAACAGACTTTAGTATGTTTTTTCTTTTTTTTTTATAGATTGCTTTCTTTTTGTTTACATTGACTATCAACCCCAACAAGATTGTTTCTTGAGCGATTAAAACAGTTTCGGTGATTGATTACCCTTACTAATTGAAGATGTTCCTTCTGAAACATCACACTTAAGTTGCTAAGCTAATGTTCTTTGCTGGAAATAAATAGATATTACATGGTTGAAAGATAATTAGCTGCAGCAATTTTGTGGTAGTTGTCTGTAATGGCATCAGTGTATTATTCATCGTCAAATAAGGTCAATAAAGTCAAAATTAATTTTAGGGGAAGATTATAATCTATTCTGTCAAAGAAGCTAATTGTCAAACTTAGATATTTAACCCATTCTAAGCAAATTTCATAATTTCAGCCCAAGAAAATAAAACAAAACAAACAAATTTCATTAATAATGAAGGGGACAGATACCTTGCAACCACCACTTGCCAATCTCGACGGTTGAACCCACCTACCATATTGATCCTGTGGTTGACACTTATTCCTCAGCATCTGTACTTACTCAATACACTGGGTAGCTTACACGAATTCATATATTCCTCATGAAAGGTGTAATTTTTGAAAAAGCCATAATTTATTCATTCTTCTTTTTTTATAGACTTGCTTATCCAAAGAATATTAATACCGACAGAGGGAGAGGGGGGGAAAGAAAGCAATCATCTTCATCATCATGATCATCATCTAACCAAGGTCAGCTCTCTAATCTCCAAATCTTAAACTTGGGGTTCTCTTTTTCAACTTGTCTATGTTTTAATTTCATCATTTCTATCATTTTCTCTGAAGCTTCAGAAAGTATCCTTGTATGTTTTTTCTTCTGTTACTTTTATCTGTATTTTACTGATTCTGTCTGTCTGGGTTTAAAATATGAATAATAGAAAAAATCTTTACTTTATTTTTGTTTCTTTTTCCAAAATTGGGTTGAATGTTGGTTGCCTGATAGTGAATCCCCGAATAGCCTTTTCACAATGGAAAAAAAAGGCAAAAGGTAGGCAGTGTCTTTAGGGGTGAAGAACTATAAAGGAGAAAATAATCTGTCTCTAGAGTATCTTTGGAATTTCTTTTTGTTTTTGTTATCTGGGGAGTGGGGAAATGTTGATTTCTTTCGTATTTTGTATGCAGCTGAAAACCTGTGTTTTTGTTGAGCAAGTGGAGAATGGAAGAATGATACAGACAGAATTTAGGGAATAGACTGAATATTTTTGTGTTCAGTGTTAAAGATGCAGCGTGTTCGAGTTTCAGCACACCAAGCTCCTGTGCAGAAATTAGGGGATTCCCAAATCACATTATCTCCCAAGTTTAGGTTAGCAGCATGGCAATCCTCTTCCCTCTCAAGCCAAACATCAGAATCAGAATTCTCACCTTGTATAGAACCCTTAATTCCTGGTCTTCCTGATGATATTGCACTTAACTGCCTTCTTCGAGTTCCAGTTGCAAGTCACTCATCCTGCAGAGCTGTTTGCAAGAGTTGGCATCTGCTTCTAGGAAGTAAAGAACGATTCTTCACACAAAGGAAGGAGTTAGGTTTTCAAGATCCCTGGCTCTTTATATTCGCCTTCCATAAATGCACCGGAAAGATTCGATGGGAAGTTCTAGACCTTACAAGTTTTTCTTGGCACACAATTCCACCAATGCCAAGCAAGGACCGGGACTGTCCTCATGGGCTGAGGTGTATCTCTATCCCCTTTGAAGGAACTCTCTTTGTTTGTGGTGGTATGACTTCTGATATGGGTTGTCCTCTTGATTTGGTCGTGAAGTACGAAATACATAAAAATCGTTGGAGTGTGATGAACCGAATGCTCACGGCCAGATCAACTTTTGCAAGTGGAGTTATAGATGGATGTGTTTATGTTGCTGGTGGAAACAGTGCCGATCTGCTTGAGCTCAATTCAGCAGAGGTTTTAGACCCGACTGACGGCCAGTGGCATCCCATTGCAAATATGGGAGCTCATATGGCGTCTTACGATGCAACAGTTCTAAATGGCAAGCTTTTGGTTACTGAAGGTTGGCTTTGGCCCTTCCTATTCTCTCCTAGAGGTCAAGTGTATGACCCCAAATCTGACAGGTGGGAAACTATGGCTGCCGGATTAAGAGAAGGTTGGACAGGTTCAGGTGTTGTTGTTGATGGGCATCTGTTTGTAGTTTCGGAGCATGAGAGGATGAAATTAAAAGTATATGTGATGGAGACTGATTCTTGGGAAACAGTACCCGGCGCACCAGTACCTGAACAGATATGTAAGCCGTTTTCTGTAAATTCTGAAGGTCGCATTATTTATATTGTCGGTTGTAATCTACATGTTGCTATTGGCCACTTAACAAGGTTGAAGGAAAAAACTAATCAGAAATTCTTGGTTCAGTGGCAAGTTGTGGATGCACCTAAAGGTTTCTGCGACCTAAAACCGTTAAGCTCTCAGGTTCTTATCGCCTAGCATTTGATTGTTATTCTTCATCAAATATTTATCCTTTGATTACTGTTTGAATGATCCGGATTGTTTTTGTTTGATGAGCAATGGTCCAGATTATTAAACTAGTAAGACTGTGAGAGCTGTCCCTTCTAGTTGTAATATTAGTAGGATTTCAGTTTTTGTTTGATGAGCAATGGTCCAGATTATTAAACTAGTAAGACTGTGAGAGCTGTCCCTTCTAGTTGTAATATTAGTAGGATTTCAGTCTGTTCAACGGCAAACAGCCTTTTGAGTATGTTTTGCTCTTTTGAGTACGCTTTGTGTTATGGCATCAAGAAAGAAATAAAACCTCAAATGGATTTCCAACCTCCAGTGTTTTTCCATACCATTACAAAATTCTTCTGTAGTTTCCTTTTCAGTCTGGTTTTACTAGGTACGACCAGTACAAGTTCAGTCAGCTGAGGCTCTGAACCAGTACAAGTACAAGTTCAGCCTTTTGACGGCAAACAGATAAGTTCTTCCTTGTTCAGTCAGCTGAGGCTCTGAGCCACATCTAGTAGTATAGGGAAAAAAGATTGCAAGTGCAGAGTTGAGTTCAAAAAGCCCCCAAGCTGAGTTTGAAAGTGTTGGCTGCATATTGTTACGGACAAGGCTTTTAAGTACCATACCAGTATACCACCAATTCAGGCACCAGATCAAATCCCGCTGGTAATTGCCAAGGGCCGAAGTTAAATACTGTTAATCAAGCAATACCCGAGGATAAATTGTCCCAGGCTCCCACCCTTTCATTTGTCCATTTGAAAATGTCAATCATGTTGATATCGATCACTTAATACATGATGCCCTACCTTGCAACTGCCATGATAATTTACCATTCATTGTAAATTTTCTTCAAATTCTTTTCGACCTCGAAAACCATCATACTAACATGGAAAACTTATGGGAATTGCAAGGAGAAAACATACGTTACAGCTTACAGATGCAAACGTCGTCAACCCAAATTCTAGGCACACATTCCTGTACAATGATGATATCTGGTAAATATTGAAAGATGGTGGTAGACTTCCCTCCTACGTCATTTACAGGGAAACAGATAACAAGAGGAAAAAAAATGGAAAAAAGAAAAAGAAAAAGAAAAAGAAAAAAAGGAAAAGAAAAGAGTCTTAAAGCCACAATCATGCAAGGTAGTTGTATATCTGGGGATTATTCTTGTCTCTCTCTAGGTACTCCCTGTCAATGAGACTTTCAATCCTTTTTTTCAAATCAACTGGCTTTATTGGGAATTTCAGCTGTTTCAACCACACAAAAAACAATTCTCAGTCTCTTCCCCGTCCAACCCGATTGTGAAATTCAGATTAAGAAAAAAAAACGAATAAAAGATGTTAATAATATTGATCATTTAGTTACCTGCTGGAAGAGCTCAGTTATCAGGAGTGTGTGGCTTAGCACTTTCCTTGTCTTCATTATACGAACAATAGCTGCATCGACCTGCAGCAAACAAAGTATAAGTACATTTGATGGTTATAACATACTAACAACCATTTACAGAGTGACATCGTTAATCGGTCTAACAAAGAGTGTGTGGGTCTAACAAAGAGTGTGCTTGGAGTTATCAGTAGATTGAATTTTCGGAATGATGATTGCTCACATTCCAAACCTTTAACCATCCAGCTCTAAGGTTCGAGAAGCCATTGCTTAAAAATGTTCTTTGATTATGATACTGTGACTTCCTGTGAATGAGTTCTATGCGATGAAGATATATCTCCAAAAATAATAACCTTGAATATTCCCTTCTGGTTCCACGTAAGAAATATAGACATTTAAGCCGGTGATTTTTTTGTTATGCAAGTTGAAAGGGCTCGACACTGGAAGTCGATGAGATTATGCAAGTCAAAAGATGAAACGCGGAAGAAAAAGAACAACAAATGATCAACCTGATATTGACGATCCTGAAATACTCTTTCAGTAGTGCTTGTGTTCTCTTCTACTGTCTCCTTCATCTGAATTGCATTTACCTGTCCCATCAAGAGTTAGTAATGTCAGTTATGTTTTGGTTCTTCAAGCCTGATAACCTTTGTTCAATATGAAGACAGAAGGCACACCTTGATGCGGTATAGAGGTGCGGAAAACTCTTCATGGAAAACAAAAGAATCACCATCTTCCACATCCCTCCCTTTAGGAAACTGTAAGCACCGCAGATCTCACATTTATCAGTCAAAGAAAATGAATTCCAAGTTATATACTGTGTCAAATGGATCCAACCCACCTTCTGGAGTACGCGAACTTTTCCACAAGCAAGTGACTGCAGAGTTCTTCTCAGCTCCTTATCCTCGATACCCGTTGAATCCTTAATATCTTGGAAACTAAGTTTTTGGGCATCGTTAAACAGCATCAAAACAACAGTCTGGAAGAAATTAACCACACAAGAGACAAAGAAAAAATGGTGAACTAGTGCACAAGATAAAAAGATGATAAGAAAATGGAAACTAACGACTATCGGATTAAAAAAAACTGTACATACCTGAAACAGAGAAACTGACAGCTCCTTTTTACCCTTCGGAAAATTTGCCTTGAGTACACAATGACCTAGTGAGTTCTGCCACATCAAGCGCCTTCCGCTATACTTGCTCAGATAGAACTCTTTGAAAATATCCTGTTTCATCAAGAAATGATGTAATGACTTGAAAAATCATCAAAATAAAAAACCAAAAACATATTTGCGCAAGTGAAAGTAACCTGATAGACATTCAGTTCGTGAGGAAGTCGGACATCCATTGGTGGATATGTTGGCCAGTACCTGCAAACCAGCCATAAAAACACCAAATCAATATCTTCAAGGAGTTCAAGTGTTGCTGATGCATAGAAATAGAACCAGAAAAATGAGCTATAACAACTTTAACCCACCCAGTTGTTAATACGTGGACGCTCAACTCAATACCCGATGGTAGTTTTGTCCTAGCTTGGGACGATTGTTTGAAGGACTCATTTATCTCCTTTGATAATTCAATATCCTGCAAAAGTATTGAAGTAAATCTTAAATAAGAAATGGATCATAAAGGAAGTGACACGAGAGAAAATACGAGATTTTGTAGAAGCATAACATAAGTTCACATATAACATATTTCCGCTGGAATATATCTTTAGTAGTGTATCGCTATGTTGTGGAAGGCGAGCTAGGCACTCTCCTAGGCGCACGGGCTAGCTAATAGAACGCCTTGTGTGAGCCATAATTATTTTTTATTTATTCTGGCCGCCTTAGGCACACCTAGGTGCTAGGCGAGGAGAGGTGAAGGGCTTGGCGCCTCGCCCAGCGCCTCACACAACATAGATGTATCGCGTTGAAAATATCGAAGTCATGTCTAGCATGATGTCACCCTTTCCTCCATGTCTTATCCCAATATACACGCATCCTCTTTTAGCATTTAGTAGGCAAAGGGATTCCATGTCGTGTTAGAACTCCGAACTACAGACAAGACCAGAATAGGAATACAAGGACGCCAGGAAAATGCATCGCCGCAGGACCAGTTCTTAGGACAATCTCAACCTCTAAGAGTGTGTAAGGTAGAGGGCATCTTCAGTCTTTTCTCCTCTATCCATATTCACTCAATATTCCACCAGATCCAAGTTCCCAAAAGATAAGTTCCCAGCCGCACCCGATGTTCTCGTCACATAGAAAAGACGTCTAGTCTTCCTCCATTGAGCAACCATGCACATCTATTTGCACGCAGAAGGATGACATAAACCAAATCTTTTGAAGTGTAACTAAACAACCATAAAACTCATGTAGCCCAACCAAATCCATTATTGCAAGCGAGCCATGTTCAGCAGTGAGGTGAGGTGTGCCAATAGCAAGTACAGCAATATCATGGAAAGATGAGGAGTTCCACAGAGAAAATTGTGTGAAGTACTAGTATGTTGAGCTTGCAGCAGAAGAACCCAACTATTACCACCTTAGGAGACAGGATATACTTACTGAGAATTTAACTAATAAGATGCAACAAGCCGCTTACCTTAAACATTCCTTCAAGTTTATTCGTGAACTGACTCCCACATTCGGTCTTCAGCTGAATAGGAGCCAGAACATGTTAATATGATATCACAAACAACAAATTCACATAAGAAAATGGTTAGCTACGCAAAATTGTATTTCACCTTTGAAATCATGGACTTCTCGGCATCGATGGAGGCACTCTTTCCTAACAATAGCCTCTTAGCAAGATCCTTTTTGTAGAATGCTTCAAACACATCCTTGCCCTAGAAAATCCACGTAAGAAACAAAACCAACCTATGACTCTCCGAAAGTAAACTACGATATACTGAAAACAAATGTTAAATGAAGCAAATAAAGATACAGCAGCGGATTTTTATCATCTAACTGTTCTCGCAAGTAATGCATTTGTCAAATTACTCATATAGACAGTCAACTTACTTGTATAAATCTGAATAGAACCAGAATTTTATCAAGTATTCCTTCTAACTCCTCTTCAGAAGCACCCTTATTACCAGCACGAAGCTTCTCATCCAGAAACTTTGCAATCAACTCAGCGGGACGGTTCTATCAAGAGAGCAAAATATGATTAACTTGGGTCAAAAGACTCACAACAAATACAGACAGCCCTGACATCTGATGATGATACTGTAAGAAATACAAGAACTATGACTCTGCTGTAACTGAGCTTATCTCAAAAGAAGAACATCAACAATTGGTTATAACTACCTTTGTATTTCATGGAAATTGGTTCATAAGTAGTTCCCAAATAAAATAGGTTACATGCCATGATAAATGAAAAACTAATATAGTTGCCAAATCAAAACGTTGTAAAATGCTACTCTCCTGCACTAAATTCATCAACACCAGGAAAATTTCTAAAGAGAATGCCCAATTATAGTTGAATTCAAAATTAAGATAGACTGCAGAAACTTAAGATGGCATAGTATTACATAAGAATTCCGTCTATACCCCAAACCTACTTGATGCGATAGAGATAGAAGGAGTCACACAGACAGGTAGATCCTTTATTAATTGACGGGAAAAGAAAAAGTGAGACAACATGGTTATACTATATTAACTAGTTCATGAAACACTTCTCATCGAGTCTGGTTCCCAGTAGAGTGGCATCTTGGAACAATGTTAAATCCAAAGGTCCGATAATGCCCATAAAACTTGGTGGATCAAAAGTGCAACTAGTATCTAGAGTAAGGAATGTAAAGTTTACTGAAAATAAAGCAGACAAGTTTAAGTTGTAACCATTTCTAACAAAACCATCAAAGACCACAAACTATGCAACAAATACGTCCCACTTTGATTGCCATCACACTGGCACTTTTGTTCGAAATTTGTGCACACTTTTCAGCAGGTACTTTCACAAAGGAATGCTAGCATATCGTGTGTGCTTTAAGGCTATATTATTCTAAGCCAATCTAAAAGGTACGTATTATGATTAGAAGCAAAGCACATAAACACTGAGACAAGACAAGTGTCTAAGTTCCCACGTGCTTAATTTTTCTAGCTCATCATGCGCGGCACTGATTCCAGGAATATGCATCATAGTTATCTAGCACATATATCATATCCACAGTTCAATAGCATTACGCAAATAAGTTGGAAACAGAAACAACTTGCAATGTCAAAATAACACCATATAATTTCTTTTTTTCTTTTCTGACAAAATACATTCAAATCACTTCCAATATAAAAAATCACTTCCAATATAAAATATTTGATAAAAGTATACTGGTGGATTCTTCTTATATTCCAGACAGAGGAAACAAAGACATGTTTCACGAACTATTAAATGACCAGATATATTCGTCAGAGATTTCATGACAGGTGTTAAGATTTACGCTTCATCATAAAATTATATGGCTAATGGCCTTGAACAATTAAGATAAGCATCTATTTACGAGTGGGTTTCACACCAAATATTGCTAATATTTAGTGCAGTTAAGATAAGCATCTATTAACGAGTGGATTTCATACTAAGCATTACATACTACTAGGTGTCAGATAGTCCTGATTCTCAGAGAAGAGAGGTGATTTAGTTTTACTATTTCAGACTTGAATTAATTTTAATTTCACTTAATTTACTTTTTAATTTCTTGACATAAATTATCAGAAAAATACTAAGCATTCCGATATATTCGTAAGCCTAAAGAAAACACGTTTCATCATTGTTCTTTCTAAGCCCTCATTGAAGTTGTTTCTCCAGAAGTTCATTTACCGAAAATGCTTAGATAAGCCTAATGTTAATTAAAAGGTCAAAAAAGAAATAAATGCTATAATAATTAGGTTTTGCTAATTGAGTGAGACTTGATGTAGTTCAGCAAAACATAAAAAATTCAAGAAATTTGAGCTAGAAAAACTGGTATGTAACATGATATGATAGACTTGCTTCGAACAAAAAGAAATGAAGATTGCAACTAGACCAGAAGCGAAAATTATGTGTACAGAAGAAAATCATGCCAACCTGACGAAGATTAATGAGATGTTCAAACGCATCTTTAATTGTGTTAGAAAATGCTTCGTTCTTAGAGAAACTTTCTTCCCATATCATATCGAGAGACGCTTTAAAACTTAGAAGAGAGGAGACCAAATCTTTGTCTTTCTCCTCATCCATGACAAAGTTTTGCCCAGAAACACGGATGTGTGAACTCAAGGCCTGTCTTAGGGATTCAAATGCATTAACCCGTGAAAATAGCGCATACATCCTTCGAAGATCCTCAACGCGATTCCGATCCATAAGCATTGTGAAACCCTATTCAGATCATAAAGCATTGTTTAATAAGCCAGTGACACAAGAACCAGACTAACATAAGAAGACAGTGAGAAGATACTAGAATGCCAATCAAAAATCAGACCTTATCGAGAATTGCAGATATATGATGCTCGAGAAGTTGTCTTTCTGTAGTTGCTATTAGTGGCTTCCTTGTACCAGCATCCAGGTATAGTAAGCATCTTTCATGCTCTTCATGCAACCTTAACTGCAAGAATAATGTACAAGTCATAAAATTGTAAGCAATTGATCTTACAAGATTATAAATTACAGAAATAATATAGTGGTAAGAATTGGATATCATCAGATATAACAGAAAGGGAAATCACAATTTTGCACCTCCACATGCTTAAGATAATCTGGAACGTCCGACTGCTGCATGTATTTTGCACCTTCTGAAGCATAAAATTCAGATGTCCCCACAAGAAATGGTTTCTCAAAGCTCTCTGAGTAGATTCCTAGTGCATTAAACATCTTCAAGAGATGATTAACAAGAGTTCTGTCAATAGCTTCACCTAATCTGCCCAAATACACCAGTGCTGCCGCATGTTAGAAAACTATTTGAAAAAGGGCCTTTCTATGATCCTACCAAGGAAAGAAAGATTATAAGTCATAAGACTTTCTTAATATAAGCCCTAAAACTACTTAATATATTTCGATGATCAAGAGAAGATAAGGAACATTATATAGTGTTTTCAGAAAAGCGGATTTTATCAGAATAAGGAAAGTAAAATTACAATGTCTTAACACATGTTAACAAATCTTGATTATCTAGATTGCAGATCCAAAATATCTAGCTTAGCCACTTGCATAACCACTTGAATTCTTAAATATTTAACAAGTACCTTTCCCTTTCGATCAATCTTAAAAGACCCGTGACTGTTTTATGCCCAACTTCTGGTAACAAAGATAAATGTTTGCAAAATAGCTGCAGCCCCATGTCCCACAATGAACGCACATTTGGTGTTTGTTTGACATATGTTCTGTCCAGATACAAGGCTATGCCACGAATCATTAACATTTGGTCGCAAAGATCTTGCCAACATTTCTCCACAAGAGACAGGAATACCACCAAATCAGGACTCTGGTCAACCAAATTTTGCAGTGCCGTGGAAATGTGTGCTTCACATTCCTTCTCGATTTTTTTATAGAGATTTCCGCCCATCTTGTGCTCACACAGATTGCAAACAGCCTATTCAGTGCAAACAAGACAGTTGCAATTTATAAAAGCCAAATCATACATTATAATTTTGAAAATGAACTCAAAGTCCGAACAAAATGGGAAAATATGATGATAAGACTTACCTGATAAAGCTTTTCTGAGTCACAGGGGTCTGGTTGCTTTAGGAATATAGCACTAATAGCCGACTTCAGTGTTCCCCATGTATTTTCTTCAAAATTTGTTGGCAGCTTTGGTTTTTCTACGTGGCACCAAAAGGAGATGGCAAGTTCACCATTTTAGACATCATTAGTCAATACTTTAAGATGATGGCGTTTATAACTTTTGAACCAAAAAAAATTATATTGGAAAAAATAAGGACGGCCAATTAGATTTTATGATAAGTTCTAAGTCTGCTCATTCACAGCCACAAAGACTAGCAATATATACAGCATTTCAGTCCAAGTAACCAACATAGTCGAAATACATACTGTAAAACAAAATATTTCTTTGATCAATAGCACAGTAATTACCCACTTACAGCAAAGAGATGCTACTAAATAAAAATATTCAACGCCTGAGAGAAGATATGGATTTAGGCAAGAAGGAGGGTCAAAGTCACGTGACCCGCATACTGAGATAACCTAATTGACCTACTTATTAATTTGAATGAAACCTAACTTTTTTTCACAAGGCTATGCATCAAACATAACCAAGTTCGATTAGATAGGATTCAAATACTATTTGAAGTTAACTAACTGATGCCTAAGTACTCCCAATTCAATAGCATAACTAGAACTGCAAGTATCCGTCTGTCACATGTATCTGTACTGTTAGTTTTCAATTTTCGCCTAATAAAGCAAGTATTTGTCTGTAGCAAGTGGTAAGGATATTTATAAATCAAACTGCTTTGACTTTTGGGTGTATAGCTTCTTTAAAAGACACCACTGTACTCGCAAAATAGCAGGTAACTGTGGCAGCATTTACGGTGCAGTAGCTATATTTATATATTTGAAGATTAGTTAGTATGAGGAGCCAAAATCGTAGACAAAAACAGAACCCTCTACGTGATAATGGGGCTACAAA
Organism: Papaver somniferum; assembly: GCF_003573695.1. NCBI lineage: Eukaryota > Viridiplantae > Streptophyta > Magnoliopsida > Ranunculales > Papaveraceae > Papaver > Papaver somniferum. The sequence continues at coordinate 102,190,550 of NC_039358.1, forward strand.
AGATTCAGAACCTACAATTATACCCCCTTGAATCTCTAAACAATTGGCTCCCCTAGAACTCCTGTAAGAGACATTTACTGATTAAAACCCTCATAGACTACTGTACTTATGGTAGACATTTACTGGCATTTCTGCGTGGATCGTTAGCAAACTACTGTACTTATGGTAGGATTAATTAGAGGAGAGAAAGAAACAATTGTAGGAGAAACGCTTTCAATTGAGCAAATAGACCCAAAATTAAGAAAGGATAACCTAAACCCTAAGAAATAGGCCAATTCCTAAGCTAAACCCTAAGAAATTTTGTGTACACATACAGTCTAACTACTAACCTAAACCTATTAATTCCATTTTTCAAATCCAAAAATCATGCAAATCTGTACAATGTCAATCCCAAGAATCAAGCATATAATTTAGGTTTACAATGGCATAATAAAGGTGGTAACTTTAACATAAAAATCAAACCAAAACCTAGACAATAAAACCTAAAAAATTGAAATTAAATACCTTTAACAAGCTTAATAACAAGTTTCTTAGCAGGTTGAGGAGGAGTTGCTTTCTTTCTAGACAAATTTGCAGCTATAGCACGACTACATCCACCACCACCACCACTACTACTACCAGCACCGCCAAGAATATCATGATTCTTAATAATATTATCTTCGAGAATCATTGGATTAGAACCTTCATCATCGTTATCATCATCATTGAAACGTATTCCATTCTTTTCTGCTGTTGACGAATAATTTATAGCTTGAGATTTAGCTTTTTTCATGGCTGCTGAGATTGAATCACTGTTGTTAGAGTAAGGGCGCTTTTGGTGAGACATCAATCAGACCTAATACTACTGCATCATCGGTATCACACAAAATATCTCTCTCTTTTTATTTCCTCTTCTTATTATTTCATTTCCCGTGGTTTTGGTTTTGGTTTTGGGGATGATGAGCCTGGACCTGGAGTAGTATAATGTGATCCTACTGAGCTCTTTAGGGTATACGCCAACAGTGTAATGAACAAAACTAAAAAATTTCTCCTGTAATATCTTTGCTTCGCATCTTGTAGTGAACCCAAGGTTGATATGTTGTGTGGTCTACCTTAGGGATCTTCCGTTGATGTTTATCGGGCTTGTGACGCTGGATTTTCGAGGAAAAATCGACGGTTGTGATGTGAATTGATAAATGGGCTTTGTTTACCACTAGATCCGTAACTTTCTTACCTAAAGCAAGCCTAGGAATTACCGGCTAATCCTAATCAGTGGTCCATCCACCCGACTTGACTTGTTTACTCGCTGGTCCAAAAATATGATTTTGGATGAGAAGTTTTATCCTCGATTCATCCCACGTGCGAATAAACAGATGCCTAGTTTTTATTTTCCAGAATTACCCTTCCTGCAAAGAACATATAAGTATAGACGAAATCAATTCACTTTTGTTCTTTTTTTTTCAGTTCAGATCCGGTTTTTCTCGCTGCTTCTGCTTGTGTTTTTTAATTTTAGAATCTCTGTTTAAGCATTGTGCGGTCGAACTCACAAGTTTTGTTGTCTCAAGCTTGTTGTCGATGTTAGATGCACGAGACTATGTCTTGAGTCTAGTATATTAAAGTCAAGTCTCGGGCTAGGTATAAAGTTTGTAGTTGAGTATCAGACATCACTGAATAACCCTCGAAGACCGAAGATCGACGAAGACATTTGGAGAACTTCATCAACACAAAATATATGTGAAGACTGAACCATTATATTTACTCACTTGCATTACCATTCTATCTTTACGAGACTATGTCGTGTGACTTCTAATAGATTTATATTACAAATAAGAAATTCGAATCAAGCTTGTCTTGTCTTGTTAAATATCTCGAAATATGATTTAAGCAATAGATGTTCATTGGTAATCTTAGTTCGAAACAATTTATCACTACACCAAATTCTTGGATTAGAAACGGTACTTCACTGTTACAAAAGGGGTTATAACGGATACTCCAAGCATCATGTCTTCTGATGAAAAATATGTCAATACGATTGTTAATCCATCAATCACTAAGGAAAAAGAGAGATCTCCATTGTCTCCAACTTTGAAAAGAAAAATAAGGAATGTGAGGAAGCCAAGATTTGTTCCTTCAAACTCTCAGAAGTTTTCTGATGTTCTTGAAGAGTTGAAGCAGACAAAAAAAGAGATTCATCGAATAAAGGCTTGTGTTTTAAGATCACTGGAAATTCAGAAGGCCCTGGTTCGACAACTTCAACCAAGAAGGTTCATTGGTATTGACTCCTTCCTCCATGAACCATATATCCCAATGGATGTTGACGACAAGGAGTTCGGGGATGACAAGAATTTTTTCAAAGATCTTAATGTCTAGGAAACTTCTTAAAAGAATTTTTATTCTTGTTTTTGTTTAAGAGGGATAACTAGGGTTTGGAATAGCCATTATTGTGATTACACATAGCTATGTCCAACGTTTTCATCTTGCAATGTTTTTAGATTTATTTGCTTAAATTCTAAAAAGTTGTTTGGAAGATGATTTGAAATATTAATCTTTATGGTTTTATATATTGCGATATATTAAGGGATATGTGTGTTTGCGCCCGTGAACTATGATTGTCCCATATGATGTCAAAAGTTATCTCCTTCATATGTTGATATGCATGTATTGATAAAAGATCGATGAACTTTTGACAAAACAAAAATTGAACCTATTATGTCGTTATGCAAATAATTGATGGAAGATAGAATGAATTTTTGTCTATAAATATTATGTCTATCATATGTCGTTATGCAAATAGTGATGAAAGTAGAATGAATCTTTGTCCATTCCGCAATATTGATCTTCCCTGATCCATATTTTATGTATATACTGTGCGGCTCCATAAGTCTTCTTATGTGAGCGTTTCCAACTAAACTAATCATGAATTCGTTTATGGTTAACTTCGTTGAGTATTCCGATTAAATTAATCATGGGTTCTCTTGTGATTAATTTAATTGAGAATTTTGGATACAAAATCATTTCCTTTGTGGTTTTTGATGTCCAAAGAAATCCTTCTTTTCTTATGAAAGTAAGGTCGCTCTTGTTGTTCTTTCGGGAATGATATCAAATGGGGGAGAGTTATTTTGAACTTGCGCTTAATTTCCATATCTTTGTGGGGAGTGCGGCTGTGGAATATTTTAGGAGTTATCTTGTATCTTTATAAACTCCTTGATGAATGCATTTAGCTTCGGCTATATGATTGCATCTAAACAAAGTTGATATGTACTTTTCTTTGGTCTTGAAGCATCTCCGTGGAAATTTCATTAGGATCCCGTTTTCGTACCTTTGCCAATTTTATTGACAAAAAGGGGGAGAATTAATGTATAGTTCACACTACAAATACATATGGTTTTCGGATCATTATGTAAGGGGGAGTGGTTTTCATGTTGAGATGAAAGTATTGACTAAGGGGGAGTGATACATATCACCATAGTATTGTTGTCAAAGTTGTGATACAATTGAACTTTGATATTGTGTAATAATACTATGACATTGTATAACAATGATCGAGAGCTTTTGTTTTCTCATTGTTATGACTACGGATCTTCAACAACTATGATGTTGAACTGAACATCTACGGAATCATGCGAGTACTTGGAAAAGACGAAGTTTTCAAGTAATGTTGAAGCACCAAAGATATCAAGCATGTGGACGAGAAGCTACAAAGTTTTTATTTATTTTGTAATCCATATGTATTGATAGTTTTGTCACTAAAATTGACAAAGGGGAAGATTGTTAGAGCATTGCTCGGTCGAACTCACAAGCGTTTCTATTTCAAGTTTGTTTGTCAAATTTAGTTGTCAAAACTAAATGTCTTGATTTCTAGTCTACTTATAGCTAAGTCTCGGACTAGGATAGTTAGGTGTAGTTGAGCTCCAGACTCCACGACGATCATCTTACGAAGACGAAGAACTACTCAAGGAACCAGTGGAATTTCATCCGACTAAAAGGTATGTGGAGACTTGAACTTATCTATCACTAAAAAGTATATCTACTCTATCTCCTACTCTTGAGACAAAAGTCGTATAAGTATGATAGTTTTCATACATACACATTTGCTATTTTGAGCCGAGTTTATATCGCCTATCTATTTCTCGAAATATGTGTTGGTAAACTTTCGCTTTAACCATTTTCATCTTTACCCGTGAAGAAAGTCATGATGACATTTCAATCTCTTGAAAATTGCTTTGATGACGATAGTTGTGAATAACGACTATTATAACATTATAGAAGAATGTTTCAATGATTGAAATGTAGAGTTGAGATTATGTAACCATCTACGGATATAAGCATATATAGTATGTTCGCACATTAGTGTATAAATCCATGTATCGGAAACCAAGTGTGTGCATATGTGTGCATACGGAATTAGTAAAGGAGACAGGTTGTGTACGCGTACCCGTACGCGTACTAGCGGAACTTTTCCTCAGGGAAAATTCTGCTGAGTTTGTAGTTTACAAACTAGTAAACCAGTCACCTTAGGTACGCGTACTGACGAAACTTTTCTACCCAAAAAATTCTGCTGAGTTTGGAAACCAAAACCAACTCAATCCGGTTGCTAAGGTACGCATACCCGTATGCGTACCCAAGCTGGTTATTTTCTCAAATCGGTAGTTCATGAACTTAAAAAATAAATTATAAGGAATGCAATCTTTGCAAACTGTGGCTATATTGTTCATGAATTGATTCAAATGAATCAAACCGATTTTGTTTCAATTGTGTCTATGTATAAATACCTAAACAATTAAACAACTCTTCAACTAGTTCTTTTGAAGTCATTTGAACTAGTTATGGAGACGATCAATACGGTTAATATGGAAGTGCTCATATGGCTAACCATTGGTTAACTATTTGTGAACCAACTAAGTGTACACGTTTAGGTACGGTTACTCAAACCTAAATGAAATACATTTCGTTTGTGTACGACAAGCTAAGTTTCGATCTAACGGTTGAAAGATATTAGCTTGTATCTAATTAGGTTTTCATCTATCGGTGAATATTGAATGCTTTGTTACTAAGCTAACATTGATTGCAAACCCTGATTTGAAAACTATATAAAGGAGAACTCTATCAACTGGAAAAACTAATCCCCACACCTCCTGTGTGATACTAGTTGGTTTATCTAGAGTTGATTATCCGTTAACCTTAGGTTTCTTCTCGAGACCCTGTAGGTTAACAACTTAAAGACTTCATTGGGATTGTGAAGCCAGCCGAAACTACTTCTCTTGTAGTTGAGCGATCTGATCTTGCCATTTCTATCGTACGAGTTAAATTTAAAGATTGACATGAGATTATATCTCCAATATGGCAAGATAAAAAGAAATCACAAACATCTTCATCTCATCGTTTGTGATTCCGCAATATCTTGTTTCGCTACCATACGATTAAGATTATTGTGAGGTGATTGATAATTCTAGGTTGTTCTTCGGGAATATAAGTCCGGGTTATCGATTAGTTCATGTTCACCTTGATTTTATCAAAAGACGGAACAAAACTCGTAGGTTTATCTGTGGGAGACATATTTATCTATTACCGTAGACATTTCTGTGTGATACAGATTTGTTTATTCAAGTCTTCGACTTTGGGTCGTGGCAACTCTTGGTTGCGGGTGAGATCAGCTAAGGGAATCAAGTACGTAGCATCCTGCTGGGATCAGAGACGTAAGGAGCACAACTGTACCTTGAATGAGTGTGAGATTGATCGGGGTTCAACTACAGTCCAGACCGAAGTTATTTTGTAGTGGGCTAGTGTCTGTAGCGGCTTAATACAGTGTGGTGTTCAATCTGGAATAGGTCCCGGAGTTTTTTGCTGCATTTGTGGTTTCCTCGTTAACAAAACTTCTGGTGTATGTGTTATTTCTATTCTGCATTATATTTTTTTATATAATTGAAATATCACAGGTTGTGCTTTGTATCGATCAATTGTGAAATCCAACCTTTGGTTGTTGATTGGAAATTGATTGATCCTTGGATATTGGTCTTTGGTACCATCCAAGTTTATATCTCTTGTATTTAATAAAGACTCGCAGATTTCTATTTGATGTAATATAGATTAAATCAAGAGATCGAGATATTAACTCCTTGATATACTTTTTATTAAGATTGAGTTTGACTGTCTAGTTGATTCTCTTAAAAGTATATTAGAGTTAGTCCATACAGATTGCTAATCGAAATATTGGGTGAGGTTGTTATACCCCTGCATTTTCACATACCAACAACATAACCCAATGTATAACACAAATATGTTAGTTACCTGAAAAAATGGCAGTGGCCTTAAAACTTTCCTTTATGCGCACCAACCTGCTTTGGTTTCTCCGGCTCAGTTTCCATGATTGCTAAAGGGGTTACCGAAATTAGCATGGGGTACTGTAGATGGTGAAATTTGGATAAGGGGCAAAAACGTCATTTCAAGACCATAGACAAAACTCAACCCTCACGGGAGAGATTAAGCCCTTGGTCCTCAAGGCACCAATAGCCACGATTTCTAGTATACGTCCCTGCGAGACACTTCTGGTCGTGATGTCGTGATTCCTAACGCACATCCTCGACGAGATACTGCTGGTCGCGTAGGTTCTGTAGAGCGTAAAACGTCCCCGGCAGACTTATGAACCAGAACAACCACAATTCCAGCATGTCTTCACAAGACGCAACTGATTGTGATGCCATGATTCCTAGTATACATCCCCGCGAGATACTGCTAGTCATGTAGGCTCTATAGATGCGTAAAAACGTCCCCGACAGACTTATGACCCAGAGCATAGACATACATGTCTCCTGTAAGCACGACTCACCCTATTTTGAGATCAAAGACTGATTCCTAGTACATCATCGCGAGATACACTGGTCATGTCTACTCTAGACTCTGACTCGACTTACCGAGGCTTCAGAATAATTCCTAAGACATCCCCGTGAGATACGCTGGTTATTCTGCCTCTGGGCCCTTTCGACATACTTCTAGAACATCCCCGAAAGTATTCTCAATATATGAAATTAGTGCAAAATTCGGTTTTCCTATTTTCAATTAATGTCAAAACATATTTCCGAAATCTCTCATTGAAAATTGGGAAAATTTTATATTATTAGTATAGCACATTAACTAATCCTTTTGCAGAGTATATGCTTTTGTTTTTGGAAGATGGATATTATTTGATCGATGATATCTAGCCTTTCCATGAAAAAAATGATTTTTCTAAACACAAACTAGGCCGGGGCTCAACCTTTTTATGGTTAGTTAAAGCTAAGAATATCCCATTTTAAGGTTAAGGTTAACTTTCATCTAGTCATGAAATAAATCATGAAATAATTTTAGCCATTCAATCTAAGAGAATCTCAGCTGCTTATGGTTAACCGAACCGTGAGATTAGGTTAAGGTTGGAAGTTTAGTTTCTCCCACCATATGATTAGACGCAACCCAATGTGGTTAGGTTAAGGTTAGGTAGATGGGTCATAGTAAATATTGCTTCAACATTTCACTTGATTCTGCAATATCTCGATTATACTTTTTTGTGGCATCAAGGTTTCTGTGTTGTAATTCTTTCCTCCCACACCCACTGTCTTGGGTGCACTTTTATTTCTCGTACATCAGTCGATCTTACTTATCTGGTTACATATGGATTTCTCCATCCCCTTTCTGTCCATCCAAAATAAAGATAATACTATATTTTCAAATTCTTTTGAGTCGTAGCATTACCTAGACACAAATATCTCATCAGAAGAAAAGGAGGTATGATCCTCATTCGAAATCATCGCAAAGAACATTTTCAAAGTCTAATTTTCGACTCCCTAAACCCTCTATGAAACCTCCAGTTTTAGTATTGTCTAAGCTACTATACTGAAATTAAGCTCATATATGCCTCTAAACAACTTGATTGTATCCTTTGAGAAGCAACAATGTCATGCTAGAAATAATAAAATAAACCAAAGAAAATTTGTACGGGTGTAAGATAACCAAAATGTAGTACCCAGTGAATTTCATGTCCTTTAGAACTTTGAGTGCAACATAACTAAAATGAATTAATGTGAGGTTCCAAACAAAAATTCTCGTGTAATGAAAAATGGGGGTCTAACAACCACACCCAATATTTCTCTTAGCAATCTTTATGGACTAACTCCAATATACTTTCAAGAGATCAACTAGACAGTCAGACTCAATCTTAAAAAAAGTATATCAAAGAGTTATATCTCAATCTCCCAATTCAATCCGCAATCAAACAAATAATAATTTGCGAGCCCGATTGAATATAAGAGAGATAACTTGAACGGTACCAAAGACCAATGTTCAAGGACCAATCAATTTCAATCAACAACCAAACGTTGGATTTACCAATTGATCGATTTAATGCACAACCTGTGATATTTCAATTATATAAAAAAATATAATGCGGAAAAGAAATAACACAGACACCAGAAGTTTTGTTAACGAGGAAACCACAAATGCAGAAAAACCCCGGGACCCAGTCTAAATTGAACACCACACTGTATTAAGCCGCTACAGACACTAGCCTACTACAAACTAACTTCGGTCTGGACTATAGTTCAACCCCAATCAATCTCACACTGATTCAAGGTACAGTTGTGCTCCTTACGTCTCTGATCCCAAAAGGATACTACACACTTGATTCCCTTAGCTGATCTCACCCACAACTAAGGGTTGCTACGACCCAAAGTCGAAGACTTTAATAAACAAATATGTCTCACACAGAAAAGTCTACATGAGTAGATAAATCTGTCTCCCACAGAAATACCTACGAGTTTTGTTCCGTCTTTTGATAAATCAAGGTGAACAGGAACCAATTGATATACCGGACTTATATTCCCGAAGAACAGCCTAGAAATATCAATCACCTCACAATAATATGAATCGACTAGCGAAACAAGATATTGTGGAATCACAAACGATGAGACGAAGGTGTTTGTGACTACTTTTCTATCTTGCCTATCAGAGATATAAATCTCAAGCCAATCTTACGATTGCACTCAATCACGATAGAAATAGCAAGATCAGATCACGCAACTACAAAGAAAATAGTTGGGTCTGGATTCACAATCCCAATGAAGTCTTCAAGTCGTTAACCTACAGGGTTTCGAGAAAAACCTAAGGTTAAAGGAGAATCGACTCTAGCTTATACAACTAGTATCACACAGGAGGTGTGGGGATTAAGTTTCCCAGTTGCTAGAGTTGTCCTTTATATAGTCTCCAAATCAGGGTTTGCAATCTAAGTTACCTTGGTAACAAAGCATTCAATATTCACCGTTAGATGAAAACCTGATTAGATTCAAGCTAATATCTTTGAACCGTTAGGTTGAACTTATCTTGTTATACACAAATGAAATGTAACTTCATTTAGATTTGAGTAACCGTACCTAAACGTGTACACTTAGTTGGTTCAACTATAGTTAACCAATGGTTAGCCATATGAGCACTTTCATATCAATCTTATCCATCTTCTCCCGTAGATGGAAAAAACAGTTCGCTGGTTTTTCAGGAAATTGAAGAGACGAGCGTGTTCTCGAGACTCCTCAACCGAGCGAATTGTTCAACCTCACACAGATGCACTGCAAAGGGAGTGCTTGGATTCGAGAGATCAATCTGTAGAACTCCGACCTAAACCAAGTCAATGGTCGTTCCAGAGTCAAATCGGTCGCAAAGTGGGAGATGGGTTGATCTGTAGGAGGGAAACTGAGAATTGTGTGGGATCAATGATGATCAAGAATTGTGGATGTGTTGAAGGTTTCTGCAATAATGATGAACTGATGAGTTCGAATAAGTTTTGGTATATTGATGAATTCTAGAGAGTAATTGCTTGAGAAATTCTGTGTAGATGAATGTTCGTTGTCTTTGGTGTGATTCGAACCCAACACGTTGTGTGCGTTAGGTGAATGCTCCACCGTCGTACTGTTGACCAGTTGGTGAAAGAATGCTGATAAAATGTCGGTTTCATCATTTATTGAAATAGTGCTCGATTGAGCATTAGGTGATAAAACCTAATTATGGAAGAGTGAGGGACCGACCAAGAGGGAATGAGACCGTCCCTTGGTGGTCGTGGGACCAGCTGGTGGTCGTTTGAGCAAACTCCAAGTTGGTTGAAAAGAGTTTGGACCCAATATGAGCAATTGAGCAAATTAGGTCAAAATTATGAAAACGTGTGAGACCGGCTCTTTGCAAGCCCTAGGGTCGGCCTTGGTTGGTCAAAGAGGCATGCCCATGTCACCATAATGTCGGTGTCTCAGTCCTGAGAGTTTCAGTATTTTCTGATGTGCGTTTGAGCAACATTGTATATTTTCAGAAGAGTTTTATCTTGACTGAAATTCTTGATTTTTGCTCGAATGAGCATGTGTGCTCATTTGATCAATATTTTGTAAACATTAAAATAATGGTATTTTAATATTTTTCGTGAGTAGCCTAGTCGGTAGTGTAACCATGTCGACTTTTGGCCTTTTCATGGTTTGAGCAATATTTGAGAAAATATGAAGAAATCATGATTTTTGCTCAAACTGAGGAGTTTCATGAGATGAGAGAAATAATATTTATGAAAGAATAGGGATTGCAAGGTGTGGGACCGGCCACGTCTAGGGCATGGCCGGCCGGCCAAGTTGCTCGTCCCCACGACACCTTTCCCTATTTTATAGTATTATCTTTCATGAAACCGTGAAAATATGGAGAAACCATGAGTCTTGCTCAAACAAGGAAAATTGCTAGAATAAAGGAGTTTTCATGAGTTCATGAAAATAACAAAAATAAGGAAAAATAATGGAAGAGGCGTGGGACCGGCCACGGCTAAGGCACGGTCGGCCGGCCGGTGGGCCCGGACCATGGGCGCTTCTCATTATTTTAATGTTATTATTTTTCTCTCCTGTTTTGTGTAGGATTCCTCATTTGTCCACATTTTCGAATGCTCGTTCGTGCATTTGGGTGCTCGTTCGTGCATCATTGTCGAGTACACTTGCACCATTTTATGGGGCTTACTCAGTGATAGTCCAGATGCCCTGATTATTGAGTATTTATTACTAATTTATGAAATTCAGCTGAGAATGATTCATGAAACTGTGTAATAAAGATGAGTAGTTATTTATTATCTATCCATAGAATCAGCGGTGGATTCGACCATAGATTCAGAATAATAAAATGAGTATTACCATTCCACAGGATCATGGATTCGACCGTAGAATCGGAGTAACGATTGTTTATTAGCATTCCATGAGATCAGCCGTGGATTCAATCATGAAATCGGAGTAATCCATTACCATTTCATGAGATCAGCCGTGGATTCGATCATGAAATCGGAGTAATAATTTATCTATCACCATTTCATGAGATCAGTCGTGGATTCGATCATGAAATCGGAATGATGAGATAAAATGGATTATCTTCTAGGAATTCAGCGGTGAATGTCACGGTAGAATTAATCTATTGCAGAAGGGATATTAGCCAGTTAAAGCGTCATACCCATTATATAAGGTGCATAGTAAAAAAAAGCGAGTGTTTCCGAAGTCCTGAAGGCGTTTTTTCCCTCTCAACAATTATGTACGGAGGACCGCCTGGATCTGTACACGGTCTCTCTACATAGTCAGGGAACAATGAGTGTCACCGACGTCCTGAAGGCGTTAATGCTCTCAATCTAAGGAGAACCACCCAATCGTTCTTCTATGTAGAGGTGGGTCTCTCTATGTAGTCAGGGAACAGTGAGTGTCACCGACGTCCTGAAGGCGTTAAGTTCTCAATCTGAGGAGAACCACCCAATTATGTTATTCTACATAGAGGTCATGATGAAATGCGAGGCATCGAACGTTGGAGGCCTTTCGAAAATCATGTTCATCATGGCTCGTAAAATATGAATCTTCACATGCCTGAAAGCCGTGTCAGAGACATGCAGTATCATGATTTTACGATTTTGACCTTTGTTGAAAATCCACCATCAACATCTCCATAACTAGTTCAAATGACTCAAATGAACTAGTTAGAGAGTTGTTCAATTGCTTAGATCTCATAGAAGTATACAAGACATATTCGAAGCAAAATCGGTTTTGATTCACTCGAATCGATTCATGAACATTATAGCCACGGTTTGCAAAGATTGCATTCCTTATTATATAAATGTTTTAGTTCATGAACAAACCGACTGTAGAAAGTAATCTACCTAAGTATGCGAACAGGTACGCGTACATAAGTATCCGGATTGAGTTTGTTTTAACTTTCAAACTCCAACAGAAATTCACGAACGTGAACTTTTCGCCAGTACGCGTACGGGTACGCATACTCACCCGGATTTCCAACAACCGCCAGTACGCGTACGTGTACGCATACTTTGGGTTCCCGGTTTTGGAATTTTACACAAATGTGAGAACACACTATATTTATATCCAAAGATGGTTACATGTTCAAAACTCGCATTTCAATCATTGAAACTTTCTTATAGGATGTTATATAGTTTTTATTCACAAACTATTTTTCATCAAAGCGATTTCCAAATTATTGAAATAATCAACATGACTTTCGTCACGAGTAAATATGAACTTGGCCAAAGCGAAATCTTACCAACACATATTTCGAGAAATAGATAAGCGAGATAAACTCGGCTCGAAATAGCAAATGGTATAATCGAAGTTTATATAACAATACAACTTGTGTCTCAAGATAGGAGTAGAATAAATAGACTTTTGAGTGATAGATAAGTTCAAGTCTCCACATACCTTTTTGTCGATGAAGTTCCACCAGTTACTTGAGTAGTTCTTCATCTTTGCATGATGAACGCTGTGGAGTCTAGAGCTCAACTACACTTACTATCCTAGTCCGAGACTTAGCTATAAGTAGACTAGAAATGAAGATTTATAGTTTTGGCAACTAAACTTGACAAACAAGCTTGAGATAGCAATGCTTGCGATTTAGACCGAGCGCTCTAACAATCTCCCCATTTGTCAATTTTAGTGAAAAAACTATCAATACATATGGAATACAAAATAAATAAACTTTGCAGCTTCTCATCCACATGCTTGATCTCCTTGGTTATTCAACATTACTCGAAATCTTCGTCACTTCCAAGTACTCCAATGATTCCAAAGGTATTCAATTCAGCATCATCGTTGTTTAAGATCCGTAGCCATAACAATGAGAAAACAATAACTCTCAATCATTGTTATACGGTGTCATAATATTATTACACAACATCAAAGTTCAATTGTATCACAACTTCGACAACAATACTATGGTGATATGTATCACTGCTCCTTAGTCAATACTTCATTTCACATGAAAACCACCCCCACCCTTACATAATGATCCGAAAACCATATGTATTTGTAGTGTGAACTACACATTAATGCTCCCCCTTTTTGTCAATAAAATTAGCAAAGGTACGAAAACTAGTGGGATCCTAATGAAATTTCCATAGAGACACTTCATGACCAAAAGAAAGCACATATCAACTTTTTATATACAATCATATAGACGAAACTAAACGCATTCATCAAGGAGTTCATAAAGATACAAGATAACCCCTATAATATTCCACAGTCGCACTCCCCACAAAGATTTGGCAATTAAGCACAAATTCAATTAAGAAATCTCTCCCATATAATGTCATTCCCGAAAGAACAACAAGAGCGACCTTACTTTCACAAGAAAATAAGGATTTCTTTGGACATTAAAAAATCACATGAAACATGAATTTGTATCCAAAAAACTCAATTAAATTAACCACAAGAGAACCTATGATTAATTTAATCGAAAATGCTCACATAAGAGAACTTACGGAGCCGCACAGTATTTACATAAAAATATGGATCAAGGAAGATCAATACTGCGGAATAAACAAAGATTCGTTCAATTTCTCATCACCATTTGCACAATGACATATAATAAACTTAATCTTTGTAAACAAAAGCTCATCCTATCCTCCATCAATATTTTCATAATGACATAATAGGCTTATCTTTTGTCTGTCAAAAGTTCATTCAATCTTTTATCAATACTTGCATATCGACATATGAAAGACTTAACTTTTGACCACGTACGGGACAATCATAGTTCACGGATGCAAACACACATATCCCATAACAAGTTGCAATATATGAAACCATAAAGATTAATACTAAAAAATCATCTTCCAAATAAACTTTAGAATTTAAATAAATAAATCTAAAAACATTGCAAGATGAAAAGGTTGGACATAGCTATGTGTACTCACAATAATGGCTATTCAAAACCTTAGTTATCCTTCTTAAAAACACAAGAATAAATTCTCATAAGAAGTTTCCTAGACATTGAGACCTCTGAAAAATTCTGTATTGTCCCCGAACTCCTTGTCGTCAACAGCCATGGGAACATATGGTTCGTGAAGAAAGGAGTCAGTTCCAACAAACCTTCTAGGCTGATGATGTCGAACCAGGGCCTTCTGAATTTCAAGAGTTCTCATAACAAAAGCCTTTATTTGTTGAATCTCCTTCCTTGTCTCCTTCAACTCTTTAAGAACATCAGAAAACTTCTGAGAATTTGAAGGAACAACTCTTGGCTTCCTCACATTCCCTTTTTTTTTTCAAAGTTGGAGGTAACGGAGATCTTTCTTTTTCCTTCATGATTGATGGCTTAGTAATCATATTGACATATTTTCCATCAGAAGACATGATGCTTGGAGTATCCATATGCGTACGGGTTTGTGAGAGGAATTCACAATTTAAATTCAACAAACGGTCTTAATATAAAAAAAGTTTATGAGAAGGAAAAAAGGAATGTAGGGTTACGAATCCTTTAAACACCGGTTCGTGCACGCACAAATCAAAACCCTAAGAAGGGTAGAATTGTCGAGAATAACTCTCTTTTATTGATTGACCAGGGAGGTCCTTTCCAGTATCAATTAGATATGGAAGAATTCCAAACTTGCAAAACAGGCAAAGCTAATAAGAGAAAAAAAAATTAAAAAACATTTCTCTTTTTCTAAAGCCTGAGGTGTGCACAATCTTGTCTCTTTTGATCAGGCACATGAGACAAGATGCACCAAACAACACAATCAAATCGTGCTACGGTGAACAATAATCTGTCCACCATAACCTTTTTGAAAGGAATTCATAGAACCATGTCTCTCAGAATGTTTAGACCATACTTTATTCTCTAGTGGTCTTGTGTTATCCTTGGAAACTAACTTCTTTGACGAAGATAAAATCTTACATACCTCAGCGGTCTTTTGAACAAGTTTGAGCTTGTTTGCTAATCGATTCGTTCTTCGTTGAAGTTTGTTGACATACCTCATTTTGTGTTTGTACTTGAAACACTTTGAAAGTTCATGACCTTTGAGTGAACAATAAGAGCATGTCAACCTAGAATATGATTCAGACGCCCGAGATGTGCAAGCTGCTAGACACATAGTGGAACCTAAAAAATTTGACAGAGAGTTTCCAACAGAAAGGTCAACTTTTTCTTCCAGATTGGTTGAGTTCTCTTCTGAAAGAATATCGAGATTAATGTATGTATTGCTATAATTATCAAAATCAATATTTTCACAAAGAAGCGCAACACTTGATTTTTCGTCTTCATTAGAATCATAGTTGTCAGACATTTAATTAAGAGTTGCAGCTAGACCTTTGTTCCCGGTGTATTTCTTTCGATCTGGACACTCATTTGCAAAATGACCAAAACCTTTACACTTAAAGCACCGAGGCATATCCTCGTCATCGGTTTCATCATTATCCCTGTTTTTAGGAGGAACACGATTGTGGGGTTTATCTGATGACCTGGGTTTATCTCTGGAGAACCGTTTACTTCTCTTCAAAAGAAGGTCCCTAAACTGTCTTGTGATCAACGAGACTGACTTGTCAAGATCTTCATTTGATGAATCAGCCTCAGAAAGATCCTCTTCAGAGATGCGAACACTTTTACTTTTATCAAGTAACTTAGTGTTCTTTTGTGCTTTGAAAGCAACATCCTTTCCAGATTTGGATGTATGCTCATGATCAAAGATCTTTTAACTTTCCAACCAAAGTATTTCTGGAAAGAGTTGCAAGATTATTTCCTTCAACGATGGCATGCTTCTTAGAATCGTATATGTATGGCAGAGATCTGAGAATCTTCATCACAATGTCCTTTTCAGGAATAGTCTTACCCAATGCAAAGGATGCATTAACAATTTCAGACACTTTGTGGTTAAACTCATCAAATGATTCTTCATCCGCCATATAAAGGTTTTCCCAATCGTAATTTAGGTTTTGAAGCCTAGCTTCTTTTTCACAGGTATTCCCTTCAAATACGGTTTATAAGATATCCCAGGATTCTTTCGACTTCGTGCACGTAGTCACATGATGCTGAAGATCTGGGGTAATTGCATGTATGATAGCATTTAAGCCGTCAGAATATTGCTTTGCAGCAAGGATTTCTTCTGGACTATATCTACCAATATCCTTAGGTATAGATACATCGCCTTCTGTATTAAACGGAGGATCATAGCCATTAACAACACGTACCCATGTTTGAAAATCACGAGCTTGAATAAAAGCACGCATAGCAATTTTCCACCACAAGTAGTTTGAGACATCGAAGACTGGTGGTACGTTTATGGAGATAGAATTTCTGTCCATAGAGTCAGATCGCTACAAACACAGACTTATGAGGTCTTTAAACATGTTTACCAGCTCTGATACCAATTGAAAACGCGGGGGTCTAACAACCACACCTAATATTTCTCTTAGGAATCTGTATGGACTAACTCCAATATACTTTCAAGAGAATCAACTAGACAGTCAGACTCAATCTTAAGAAAAATATATCAAAGAGTTATATCTCAATCTCTCAATTCAATCTGCAATCAAACAAATAATAATTTACGAGCCTGATTGAATATAAGAGAGATAACTTGAACGGTACCAAAGACCAATGTTCAAGGATCAATCAATTTAAATCACAACCAAAGGTTAGATTTACCAATTGATCGATTCAACGCACAACCTGTGATATTTCAATTATATAACAAAATATAATGCGGAAAAGAAATAACACAAAAGTTTTGTTAATAAGGAAACTGCTAATGCAGAAAAACCCCGGGACCTAGTCCAGATTGAAGACACACTGTATTAAGCCGCTATAGACACTAGCCTACTACAAACTAACTTCGGTCTGGACTGTAGTTGAACCCCAATCAATCTCACACTTATCCAAGGTACAATTGCGCTCCTTATGTCTCTGATCCCAGCAAGATACTACGTACTTGATTCCCTTAGTTGATCTCACCCACAACTAAGAGTTGCTACGACCCAAAGTCGAAGACTTTAATAAACAAATTTGTCTCACACAGAAAAGTCTACAAGAATAGATAAATTTGTCTCCTACAAAAATACTTACGAGTTTTGTTCCGTCTTTTGATAAATCAAGGTGAACATGAACCAATTGATATACTGGACTTATTGAAAAAGCGGGAGTACAACAACCACACCCAATATTTCTCTTAGCAATATGTATGGACAAATTCCAATATACTTTCTAGAGAATCAACTAGACAGTCAGACTCAATCTAGATAAAAAGTATATCAAAGAGTTTATATCTCAATCTCTCGATTGATATATACTCAAGCAAATAGAAATCTGCGAGTCTTTATCAAATACTAGAGAGATAACTTGGATGGTACCAAAGACCAATATCCAAGTGTAAATCAATTTAAATCAATAACCAAAAGGTCGGATATTCTAATTGATTGAACAACACACAACCTGTGATATTTCAATTATATAACAAAATATAATACGGAAAAGAAATAACACAGACACCAGAATTTTGTTAACGAGGAAACCACAAATGCAGAAAAACCCCGGGACCTACTCCAGATTGAACACACACTGTATTAGGCCGCTACAGACACTAGCCTACTACAAACTAACTTCGTTATGGACTTTAGTTGAACCCCAATCAATCTCACACTTATCCAAGGTACAGTTGCGCTCCTTACGTCTCTGATCCCAGCCAGATACTACGCACTTGATTCCCTTAGTTGATCTCACCCACAACTAAGAGTTGCTACGACCCAAAGTCGAAGACTTTAATAAACAAATCTGTATCACACAGAAAAGTCTACGGTAATAGATAAATCTTTCTCCCACGAATATACCTACGAGTTTTATTCCGTTTTTTGATAAATCAAGGTGAACAAAAACCAATTGATAAACCGGACTTATATTCCCGAAGAACAGCCTAGTATTATCAATCACCTCACAATAATCTTAATCGACACAACGAAAAAAGATATTGTGGAATCACAAACGATGAGACAAAGTGTTTATGATTACTTTTATATCTTGCCTATCGGAGATATCAATCTCAAGCTAATTATTACAATTGTACTCGTACGATAGAAACAACAAGATTAGATCACGTAACTGCGAGAAAGTAGTATCGGTCTGGATTCACAATCCCAATGAGGTCTTTAAGTCGTTAACCTGGTTTAGAAGAAGAAACCAAAGGTTAAAGGAGAATCGACTCTAGCTTAGCACAACTAGTATCACACAGAAGGTGTGGGGATTAGGTTTCCCAGTTGCTAGAGTTCTCCCTTATATAGTCTTTCAAATCAGGGTTTGCAATCAATGTTAGCTTGGTAACAAAGCATTCAATATACACCGTTAGATGAAAACCCGATTAGATTCAAGCTAATATCTTTCAACCGTTAGATTGAAAACTAGCTTGTTACACACAAATGAAATGCACGTTTCTAGGCTTGTGTAACCATACCCAAGCTTGTACATTTGTTGGTTCAACAATAGTCAACCAAATGGTTAGCCATATGATCACTTTCATATCAACCATATTATTCTTCACTATAACTAGTTCAAGTGACTCAAATGAACTAGTTAGAGAGTTGTTCAATTGCAAGGAAATCTTATGTAACTACACAAGACACAATCGAAGCAAAAACGGTTTGATTCACTCGAATCGTTTCATGAACTATATAGCCACCGTTTGCAATTTGCATTCCTTAGTTTATATAAGAATAAGTTCACAAACATCGTTTTTAGATATAACATACTCAAGTTCGCAGACTGGGTTCGCGGACTTAAGTTACCGGACGGAGTTCACAAACTCCATCAGAAATTCTCGGGACGAGAACTTCCGCCAATTCGCGGACTTGGCTCACACCGCCATGCCGGTTCTCTTGATCAACAAAATTCGCAAACTTCGGCTAAAGGAATAAGGACTTATACATATATGTGTTTCCACAATAATGCTTATATCCTCCAATGGTTATATTATCTAAACTGTCATTTCAATCATTGAAACATTCTTAGAGGACGTTGATATTCTAGAGTTGTTATTCACAAACTATTTTTCGTCAAAGTAAGCAATTTTCAAAGTGATTGAAACTTGTCGTGACTTTCGTCACTAGGTAAAGATGAAGTTGGCTAAAGCGAAAGCTTACCAACACATATTTCGAGAAATAGATAGGCGAGATAAACTCGGCTCGAAATAGCAAATGTGTATAATCTAAGTCTATATAGCAAAACGACCTTTGTCTCAAGATATGAGATAAATAGACTTTTGCGTGATAGATAAGTTCAAGTCTCCACATACCTTTTAGTCGATGAAGATCCACCGGTTCCTTGAGTAGTCCTTCGTCTTGTATGATGATTGCCATGGAGTTCTTGAGCTCGACTACACTTTTTATCCTAGTCCGAGACCTTAGCTATAGTAGACTAGAAATCAAGACTTATAGTTTTGATCACTAACATTGACAAACATGCTTGAGATAGCAACGCATGCGAGTTCGACCGAGCAATGCTCTAACACTTATATTCCCGAAGAACAACCTAGAAATACAAATCACCTCACAATAATATTAATCGACTAGCGAAACAAGATATTGTTGAATCACAAACGATGAGACGAAGGTGTTTGTGACTACTTTCCTATCTTGCCTATCGGAGATATAAATCTCAAGCCAATCTTACGATTGCACTCAATCACGATAGAAACAACAAGATCAGATCCCACAACTACAGAAAAATAGTTGGGTCTGGCTTCAAAATCCCAATGAAGTCTTTAAGTCGTTAACCTATATGGTTTCGTGAAAAAACTAAGGTTAAAGGAGAATCGACTCTAACTTATACAACTAGTATCACACAAGAGGTGTGGGGATTAGGTTTCCCAGTTGATAGAGTTTTCCTTTATATAGTCTCCAAATCTGGGTTTGCAATCTATTTTACCTTGGTAACAAAGCATTCAATATTCACCGTTAGATGAAAACCTGATTAGATTCAAGCTAATATCTTTCAACCGTTAGATCGAATTAGCTTGTTATACACAAATGAAATGTAACTTCATTTAGGTTTGAGTAACCGTACCTAAACACGTAAATTTAGTTGGCTTAACAATTATTAGAGCACTGCTCGGTCGAACTCGCAAGCTTTGCTATCTCAAGCTTGTTTGTCAATTTTAGTTTCCAAAACTATAATTCTTGATTTCTAGTCTACTTATAGCTAAGTCTCGAACTAGGATAGAAAGTGTAGTTGAGATCTAGACTCCATGGTGTTCATTATGCAAAGACTTGAACTTGTGCAACTTTATTGACTAAAAGGTATGTGGAGACTTGAACTTATCTATCACTCAAAAGTCTATCTACTCTATCTCCTGTTGTATATGGTGGATTTTCGACAAAGGCTAAAATCATAAACCCATAATTCTACGTACTCCTGATCCAACAATCAGATGAGTATTGAGGCTCATGTCTCTTATCGAAAGCATGAAAGCTCATGCCGCGAGAATCACTGACTGAGAATACTGTCTCTCAGAGTATATGTGGATGTGTAGTCTCTCAACTGAGGCAACGACATATCTCATAAATACTGAGCAATTTCAGTAAATACTTCTATATAGAATCGAAAGATTGGACGGCTCCTAGACAGCTTGTCCGCTAGTATAGAGTAATAACATCTTCAGTATGTAACAATGTTTTCCCTGACTATATAAAAAAATATGATGCTTCAACAAGCTCATATCACTCAATTCCTGAATAATTAATGCTCCTAGACGATCGTACTAGTATAAAGCTCTCAATTAATTATTCCTAAATCATTAGATTCATTAACTGAATCCCTGGAAAATATTCTAGATTTTTCGTAATATTTCGTTACTTCAATTCATGGTTCTTCCCAGCAGAATTCCATGGGTTAGTAATAAATATTCAACACACGGGCATCTGAGCACTATCGAATAAGCCCCGACCAAAATGGTGCAAGTGTACTCAGCAATAATGCACTAACGAGCACCTGAATGCACGAACGAGCATTCCAAAATACAAAGGAAACGATAAACCTATGCAAAATAGGAAGAAAATAATAAACAATAAAATATTAATCATGGCGCTGGGAGACTGGGACCATCGGCCGGCCGGTCGTGCCTTGGCCAGTCCCACGCCCAACTTTATATTTTATCATATTTTTATTATTTTCCCTGATCTCATGAAAATCTCTTCATTTGAGCAAATATCCTTCGTTTCATGAAAACTCCTTAAATTCATGAAATTTCCTTCAACCCATGAAAAATAATATAAAATTAGGGAAACTCGTGGGATCGGGCCCTAGCCGGCTGGTCATGCCCAAGCCGGTCCCGCACGTCCTTATTTTATTATTATTATTTTTTATGTTTCCTTCATCTCATGGAAACTCCTTCAATTCAAGGAAACTCCTTGATTTCAACAAAACTCATTAGTTTCATGATATTTCCTTCAATTCATGAAAAATGATATAAAATTAGGGAAACTCGTGGGACCGGGACTTAGCCGGCCGATCATGCCTTAGCCGGTCCCACACGCCCCTTATTTTATTATTATTATTTTTTATGTTTTCCTCATCTCATGAAAACTCCTTGATTTCAACAAACTCCTTGATTTTATGATATTTCCCTAAAATCATCATGAAAAATATTATAAAATTAGAAGAAGTGTCTCGGGACCGGGCTCTTTGGCCGTCCGGCCATGCCTTGGCCATAACCGGTCCCACACTTCATGATTCCTTCATTTTTATTATTATTTTTCTTCATCTCATGAAGTTTTCTCAGTTTCAGCAAAAATCCCTGATTTCTTCATACTTTCTCAAAATGATTGCTCAAACGCACAGAAAATATCAAAATTCTCAGGACTGAGACGCGAATACTTTGATGACATGAGCATATTACCTTGACCGACCAAGGTTGGCTCTTTGGCTTGCAAGAGGCCGGTCTCATATATTTTCATCATTTGACCTAATTTGTTCATATTAGGTGCAAACTCTTCCAAACAATTTGGGAACTTCATAAAATGATCGTCAGTCGATCTCGTGACCAACCAGGGACGGATTCATGATCCCTTGGTCGGTCCCTCATCTCTTCATGATTAGGTTTTAACACCTGAGCTCAGACGAGCATCATTTTAATAAATGATTAAACTAGAATTTAATCATCCTTTCACCAACTGGTCTTCAAGAGACTTTTATATTTTGCTCACTTGAGCATCTGGGCGCTACATGATCGATTCATCATCCCATGTAGCCGGTCCCTCCTTCATTTCATAAATGATTTTCAATAAATCATCAATTCAGCAATTGATCAAAATTAGGGTTTTGAGTCCAAGGTTCATAATTCCAGATTCAAACACTAAATTTTATGTTGATCCCATGATCAACACTCTAATTAATTATACTTGGTTCGGTCGCCAGTATTTTAATTTAATATTTATTTGGTCATGCTACCAATACTTCATCAAATGAGTAACATTTGCTCAGACTAAGGAATATTAGTCCAATTATCAATATTCAACAATTCATCAAATGAGTAACATTTGCTCAGATGAACAATATTTGTTCGCACTAAAAAATATTGGTTCAACTATCAATATTCAGTAATTCATCAAACGAGCAATATTTGCTCAGATGAGCAACATTTGCTGGCATCAAGGAATATTGGTTCAACTATCAATATTCAACGACTCATCAAATGAACAATATTTGTTCACTTTAGCTATCAACATTTATTCGAGAATTATACCTCTGTCTCAACATACATGTTCAATTCGTGAGTTTCAGAACATTTGCAAATCACGTTCAACTCAGCAAAACATGGACTCATCGTGCCATGAAGTCAGCAACTGACTAACTAAAACCACGAGACATCAATCGTGTCATATGGGGGATATTAACTAGGGTTTTGGTCTTGCGGTCTACGACACGTGTGTTCATACACACGATGATAATGTGAGCAAGTCGTGCAATCACTTGGAGGAGTTATCAAAGTAGTGGATGAAAAATCAACCAAGTCTCCGCACGATGAGCAATTGGTTTTGACACGATTTTCCACTTCCCCACTCTTTGACTTTAACAACCGTCACACTTCATGGGATCAAGGTGTTTTACAATTCCAGCAGTATAAAAAGGCCTCTGAATCATGATTGAAAAGGACAAGAATTTCTCGACAAGTTCATACAGACAATATTCCGTCTACACGAACTCATCATCTGAGCAATCACTCTCAACTGAGCAAATTCAATCATTCAGAACTTTCTTACGCAGAATACACAACGCACCTACAATCTCGATCCGGAATGAAGTCTTTCCGATCTCGACTTCCTCTCACCATTGATCTCACACATTTCTCAGCTTCCCTCCTACAGATCGACCCATCCTCTCTTGTGACCGAATTTACTATGGAACGGCCATTGTCTTGGTTTAGGCTGGAGTACTACAGATTGATCTCTCCAATTCAAAGCACTCCCTTCTTGCAGTGCATTGTGTGATGTTTGACAGTTAGTTCGGTTCAAGGAGTTTCCTCCGCACTGTAATCTCCTCAATTCCGTAAAAACCAGCAACTCATTTTTCCCCATCTACAGATTGGCGACCACAGTGGGAGATCATTCTCTCGGTTGCAATCTCAATTCTCACAAAGATGGTCGGTCTTAAGTCTGGTTCAGTTACCATTCCGGGTCCAACACCCGACCCTAACATCTCAAGTTCTAGTGGTACTGCTAACACCACTCCTCCAGCACAACCTGCTACTATCACTCCTCCGGCGTAACCTGCCACTACTACTCCTCCAAGCACTGGTGCTCCAGTGATCACCCCTGCAAGTGACGGCACTAGGGCCATCAACAATCCACTCTTCGGCCGGTCTCCTGAAGAAATGAGAGAAAATCCACCTACCATAGGTGATCTCATGAAGGTACAACAAACTCTTGCGAAGAATCAGACTGACATGGCTGCCACTCAGAAAGAACTATGCAATTATCTCAAGACTCTTACAGACAAGATGTCAGAGAAAACTCAAGATAAAGGAAAATCTAAAGAAACGTCTTCAGACGCTGATCCTGAAGTCACTCCGATCCAAGTAGTAGACGATGAGGAAGTTCCCAAGGCTGCAGACAATCCACCATCGCCATCCAACTTCATCACTCGCGAAGACCTGGAACGCCTTTTGGAGGATCGTGGAAAAGACAAAACGCCTTCTATCCACCGTCACCAACCTCCATACCTTGTTGTTACGCAAAGGATTCCTATGCCAAAAGGTTACACCTCTCCAACCTTCACACTTTATGATGGAACATGCAATGCTCGAGAACATGTTTCTCGATTCCTGGAAGCACTGAGAGAACATGAACATAATCATACTGTCCGCCTGAAGGAATTTTCAAAGTCTCTGAAAGGCAAGGCATATACGTGGTACAACAACATCGCACCAGGAAGTATCAAAAGTTGGGGAGAAATGGTTAATGCTTTCTACAGAAAGTATTTCTTCGTTTCAGAGCAAATCATCCTCTCTGATCTCGGAAGGATGTTTCAAAGGAGCAACGAACATCCTAACGATTATGTGAAAAGGTTCAGAGTTCAAGCTTTGGACTGCCATGATCCAAATGTCACAGAGCAACAACTCGTGGACTTGTGCATCAATGGAATGATTCCAGTCTACAAAGCTTTATTGGAAAATCTCAGGTTTCAGACTTTCTCCGAACTTCATGAAGCGGCCAAGAGATCAGCAACTACTGCACCTGCTTTGTTGGAGAGAGCTAAGACTACAAAAGCTGAAGAACCACGAGAAACTCGAGGTAGCAGACGCTTGTGATCGCAGTCGTATGCGTCAAAAATAGTTCACTTTCTTACTCAACAAAATATAAATGAGGTACAAGGTAAGGAAGAGTTCGTTTCCACAGAGAGGCAACTGTTGTTATAAAAATTCTAGTTTCTTAGTAACCAATGGGGGAATTGTTGTTTTATCAAAATAAACAAAGCAATAAAGTAATGAGAATAGTTGAAAATAATCAATAAAGAGAGATATTGGTCAAGGAGTTCATCTTTTATCTTAAACAAGTGCTTGCATTCATGATTAGAATTACAATTTAATCTCTTCATCATCAAAAGCCTAGAGTATCAAGAGAGCAAGATATTCCATTAATTTCCTAAGTTCATCAACACACACATTAGAGCTGCGTATGTGAATTCTACCTAAAGAATAACCTAACGCCTTGCGCTAATTAAGTTCAATTCCTAAAAGCATTAAGTTTTGGAAATAGGCTAATCAATGCAATTGTCATACATTGCGCATAACAATTCGGACAATGGTCAAACTCTACATATGAGCACAAGAGTGTATCACTACAAACCATGATCATATCATGCTACTTGTATTCGGGGTTATCGCTCGATGAAAACCCTAAAATAGCTATGGACAAGGATGCAAGTTCAATTAATTGGCCACTTAATCAAACAAACATCTAATCCTATCACAATACATCAATCATGTGATTATTAAAAACAGTAGAGATTTGAACGATAATCAAGAGAGTAAACTAATGCATTAAACAAGCACAAGTTTTGGATATAGGACTACATCCTTAACCAATAATATAAAATTTAGCTACTCATATCTATGGAGTTCATCATAATCAATAATCAAATAAAGAAGATGAAAGCAAAGCAAACCCTAGTAGCGTAAACAAAAGCGGCTATCTCCTTAGCTCCAAGAATAATACGTCCTAACCAAGTTGTAAAAGTCTTTCTTTTATATTCCTTTGCTTTCCAAAATTAGTTCTAGTCTTCAAAGTCCATTAGATGAAAAATCCACCAAGCCCATATGTGAGAAAAACCCATGTAAAAAATATCCCCCAAAAATACGTCGCCGGAAAACTGGTGTCATGACGGAAGTTGGATGGGAAAGTATCTCAGGTGACCGGAAAAGTCCACCCCGGTCACCGGTCAACGAGTCAAAGAAGAGTCAAACCAGGTCAGGTCTAGTCACCCGAGTCAACTCAATAATGTCATGAGTCAGAAATGAGTCAGCTATTCAGGTGAGCTAACTGGGCTGACTTGTCTGAGTTGCCATGGCATAAGCCATTTGCACTGGACAGAGCTGTATTGCACAATGATAATGCATCACAACCTCCAGACCCAGCCATGTCAGCGCTTCATCAGCCATACACCATTCCATTCCTACATTATCTCTTCACTATGTACTCCTTCTGTAGCAACAACAAGGTTCATTCTTCACAACCCAAAACTGCATTTGCATCTCTTAATATTTCTCATGACTAACCCTCAATGCAGTCTTTGTAGCTTATACCTCCATAACCTTCATACACACTAGGTAACATGTTCAGTTCAGGTATTTACTCAGCCACAAAAAATACACCTGCACTTCACAACTGCAACTCCATCTCAATACCAAATGAAGCTCAACTGTAACCTAAACATACAGTCCATTGAAATTCCATTCACCATGACCTGTACAGCTGCAAATATCGCCAGAGCCAACATAATTCTGCTCCTGCAAGTTCATACATTCCTCATTAGCTCTCAGCTGTATCTGCACCATCTTCTCCTGCAAATTCAGCTAAAACCCACATCACCATAACTGCATCATTTCATACAAAGGCCACCAGGATCATCAACACTTCAAACCCATTACAACCACCACCAAGCTACAGCCTCAGTTCACTACTCAACAGCAGTACCACCAACCCGTGAACCTAACATTCATCTAAGCCTCGATCAAAGCTTTACTCCATCTCGAATTCAAGCTTCTCTCCGGAACCTTGTCGTAACAACCAACATTTCTTACCCCCATCATGGCTAGAACACACAGCTTCTTTGCAGCTTATGTAACATCAACTCCACCTGTAACCTAAGCATTGATCTAGACAGCATCACCACTTCAAGTGCACTATTTCAACACCATCTTGTACTGCTGCAGTATCTCCAGTAAACAGTCCCACTGCTTAGTCCTGCTCCCAGCCTCATATTGAGTTACGCAGTACTCATCTCAGATGCTTCTTGTTCATGTGACTCATACAAGCTCAATGAGTTCATGTCTTCATTCATTCTCGGCATCAAAAACCCATAGCAGTACCACCTCAGCCTTGCAATCTTCCATGACATCAACTCATAGACCAGCAACTCCATTCCAGAAACACCACCAACAGCATCTCAACTTCAGAGACCTAGACATTCAACTACACAGATTCGACCGATTTTATTTCTGAATCTCCACTTCCACCAAATTAACAGTACCCAAATCTTCATTCCCTGCTCAGCTTCTCAATCAAATCCCAAACGCAGATTCACAACAAATCTCAATTTTTCACTGCAATCTTCTCCCCATCATATCCTCTGGTTACTCTCTTGATTCCACCATTAACAACACCTTCATTCCTCTCTGAATCCCCTCTTTGTTCCAAACACAGCATCAGTACAAACCCATGTCTTCAATCAGTGATATTCAACCTCACAAATCAAACTCAAACCCTAAGTTCTCCTCTATTAAAAAAAAAAACCATCTCCAATTTCATCTTTTCTTCTTCAGATCTTCTCAAATTCACCAGATCCAAAACCCTAACTTCCTTCCTCATAACATCAACAGATTCATTTTCTCGATCTGATTCAACCCCATCATCATCTCCATCTCTCTGCTTATTCACTCAAGCATCAGCAAAATTTTCTCTCAAATTCCTCAGTCATTCTCGATTTCTCTTTCTTTCTTTTCAGTTATGGTGCCGCCGTAACTCTTGCATATTTCAGACGATAAGAGCAACAAATGATGACCTGCTGAGTTTTAGGTCTTGTGTAGGAACTTAGATTACTGCAGACACTCAGAAATAGGATAGGAGCCACCCAGTCCATATATGGTTTGCCGGTTCCACATAACCGACAGTCTAAATCTCTATCCAACTCACCTGTTAGTTATGGGGAACTGACAGTTCATTCTTCACCTCCTTCTTGTGCACCCTAACCCGCTCCAAGTATAGCTCGCATGGAATTGGCCTTTATGCTCCTTTTCGTTCCAAATAGCTAATTTCTTATTCTTTTGCTCGTAATGACTCCATTGCACCTTATAAACTCAAAAGCAAACATAAGATACATAATTTACAAGAAAAGTAGCAAAGAAAACATAAATACTAGATATAGAATTAAGTGTTTTAGACACCTATCAAATTCCCCAACACTTAGACTTTGCTAGTCCTCGAGCAAATCAAACAAAACAAATTCTAAAACATACATACAACTCCGTGTCGTCGAGGCTACGATTACTCTTAGCTTAAATAACAAGCCTTTAAACCCCTAGGTGTCCCTAGTGGACGAGTTATAATATTGTGAGGGTTTACTAGAGATATACCCCCAAAACCTACTTTACCAACTTACTAGTTCTCCGAAATGATAGCATCCAACGCGCTAAAAAGACATAGAAATTCTGCACACTAGTCATAAGAAGTTATACACATAAATGAACACAATCCCATCCTTAAATGTTGAGAGAGAAATAACCATCCCTTATCGAAAGAAATTCGGGTTCGGAGTGATCAGAAGTCTCGACTCTGCCTCACAAGAAAGGGTTTTATGAAGTTGTTCTCAATAATAAACAGCTTTTTTATGGGTCACACATGTGTCCAAGTAGGAATGAAGAGAGAATTCTGCGACACGTTGAATGGTGGGAAGGCAAACCCCTCCGAATTGTTTTGAAAACCCACATCTTTTATCATTTCTGAAAACCCATTTTTCTGACGATCTCTAAGAAAGGAAATCAACCACTTTACGAAGGTGGGAATATGCTTACTTACCTCGTTATCCATTCGATGTGCAGCTAGCACCACTCTCACGGGATCCATAGAAAAGTCTTCGGTCTTCAATCGGTGTCTTCATCTTCGTCTTCGGTTTTCAACTCTTGATATTATTCTTGAACTTCGTAGAATCTTGACAATATAATTCTTTCCTCTTATTCCTTGTCGCTTGAAACTTCATTATGGATATTTCTTCTTTCCATTGGCTTTATTTAAAGAACAAAACCAAAAACAAACCAAAATATAATACAACACATTTTTCTTGTCTTTTCTTTTCTTTTTTTTTATTATTTTTTTATTTTTTTACTTTTCATTTTCATTTTTTTTGACAAGGGACCTAGCATAATGATGACCATGTCCCATTTTTTTTAAGGGAGACAAGAGAAAATGAAATACAAATAAAGATAAAATAAAAATGCAAGTACAAAGACCATGGTGTAAGTACTTTACTGCTTAATTCTTCACAACTTGTATGTCTTGATATCATAAATTTCTCGAACTTTCATCCTTGATAATATTCGCTCTTGTACATAAAGTCTTCAACTTGTAAAATTTTGTTCCTTGTCTTGTTGCTTTACTTGAATCTGAAATATGCTCGTTTCTGTACCGTTGCTTGTAAACCTTGAACGTCTTCAACTTTCCTTTGAATTTGTGATGCTCCTCTTGTTGATGATGATGGTGTTTCTATGGACCTGTTGGTGTAGAGAGAGATGGTGGATGGTACTAACTGCGAACAAGATTACAAGTGGTATGTAAGTTAGCAATTCGATGTCACCATCATGATTGATAAAATAACACTCAAGAGATCAAAGTAGTGCTTCTATTGGTGGGAGGTTGGGTAGCTCACCATTCTACCCGGAATTAACGTACGGTGACACACACTCTAAAAGCACATATTTAGATAGGTACAAAGAATTGAAGGTCGGTGCCTCACGTTATGTAACATGGGTAGTCTCCACTATAGGGGACCACAACTCTAATACCGAATTCATTCTGCACCTCATTTTCCACTGGCATGGTTAAATCCAACTTTAACTCTCATACAAGTAAGAAACCCGATCACGTTCTCTGTCATCTCTAAGTTCAGTCACTCTTATGAGAATCTCGATGTAATTTTAGCGACATGTATACTATGTGACTCTAAACTAACTACAAGTTGGAGTTTTTTATTCACTATTTCACACAAAGGTTGAAAATTTATGAAAAATTTACAATGCAAATGCTTAACCACTCCCCCACACTTAAACTTTACATTGTCCTCAATGTAAATTGAATCATCCAAAGAAAGTCAAGGTGGGAAATCTTATAATGATATGCGACAAGAAAAAGTAAATACAAGACAAGAATAAAAATAAGACAAGAAATACTCATCCTATGGGTTGCCTCCCATTTAGCGCTTGGTTTAAAGTCGTCAGCCCGACTATCTCCTTGCTTTCTACGACTCTTCCAGAGGGAGCACTTCCACAAGGTTAACTCCTTCCACGACATCCGAAGAGAAGTTCTCGTAATATGGTTTCAACCGGTGCCCATTCACTTTAAGTTCATTTCTTGTAACTAAACTACGAATTTCCACTGCACCATGAGAAAACACATTAGTCACAATAAAAGGTCCAATCCAACGTGACCTTAATTTACCCGAAAATAATTGCAAACGATAATTAAACAAAACCACTTTCTGCCCAATGCAAAATTGTTTCTTTGTAGTCATACTATCCTGAAATGCTTTCGTCCTTTCCTTGTAAATTCGTGAGCTTTCAAATGCATCATTGCGAATCTCCTCTAACTCTTGAAGTTGCAACTTCCTTTGCTTTCCAGCACCATCCAATTCCAAATTGTATTGCTTAATAGCCCAAAACGCCTTATGCAATTTCTACGGGTAAGTGACAAGGTTTACCATACACAAGCCTAAAGGGCGACATCCCAATAGGTGTCTTGTATGCGGTTCTATACGCCCACAAAGCATCATTGAGTCTCAAACTCCAATCTTTCCTTGTTGGATTCACCATCTTCTCTAAAATGGATTTCACCTCTTGGTTGGAAACCTCGACTTGTCCATTTGTTTTTGGATGGTAAGGTGTATCAATCCTATGTGACACATTGTACTTCCTTAACAAGCTTTGCAAGAACCTGTTTTTGAAGTGTGAGCCTCCATCGCTAATTATATCCCTCAGAATGCCAAACCTTGCAAATATATTTGCTTGCACAAAATCTGAAACAACTTTAGAATCATTAGTTGGGGTGGCTTTAGCTTCCACCCATTTCGAGACATAATCCACAACAAGCAAGATATAATAATTCCCACTAGAATTGACAAAAGGTCCCATAAAATCAATTCCCCATACATCAAAAACCTCAACAAATTGAATAATAGTTTGTGGCATTTGATTTTGAGCACCTAGATTGCCTGTTCTTTGGCACCTATCACATGTGGTACAAAATGCATGTGCATCCTTAAACAAAGTTGGCCAAAAGAAACCACATTCTAGTACCTTGAGAGCGATTCTCTTGCTCCCAAAGTGTCCTCCACAAGCATATGAGTGGCAAAAAGATAAGATAGAATTAAATTCTGATTCGGGAACGCACCTTCGTATTACTTGGTCACTACAATGTTTCCATAGGTATGGATCATCCCATATGTATTAGTTTCCTCACTTTTTAAGTTTGTCCCTCTCAGCACGAAACAAGTTCTTTGGGATTTGTTTAGAAACTAAGTAATTAACAATATCAGCGTACCATGGTTCTCCAAAGACAATTGAGGATAGTTGCTCATCCGGGAAGCTTTCACGCAACGGGATAGCTTCCTTGTCCACAGTAAGACGGCTGAAGTGATCCGCAACGGTGTTCTCAATTCCTTTCTTGTCTTTAATCTCTATATCAAATTCTTGCAAGAGTAAAATCCATCGTATGAGCCTCGGTTTCGCCTCTTTCTTTGTAAGCAAATACCTAAGTGTTGCATGATCAGAAAAGACAACAACTTTTGTACCAATTAGATAAGATCGAAACTTTTCCAAAGCAAAAACAATAGCTAACAACTCTTTTCAGTGGTTGTGTAGTTTTGTTGGGCTTCATTGAGTGTCCTAGAGCATAATAAATGGCATGAGGTATCTTCCCCACACGCTTCCCAAGCACCGCACCAACCGCATAATCACTAGCATCACACATAAGTTCAAAAGGCCTGCTCCAATCCGGTGGTTTAATGATAGGGGCTGAAATCAAAAGTTCTTTTAAACGATTGAATGCCGCCACACACTTTTCATAAAAGTTAAAAACCACATCTTTTTGCAATAAGTTGCAAAGTGGTGATGTTATCTTGGAAAACTCCTTGATGAATCTACGATAAAAACCTGCATGACCAAGAAAAGAGCGTATCTCCCTCAACGTAGTGGGAGGGTTTAGAGCACGAATAAGGTATATCTTAGATTTATCGACTTCCAAGTCTTTAGAAGATATTATATGGCCTAAAACTATGCCATGAGTTACCATGAAATGGCACTTCTCCCAATTCAGCACAAGGTTTGTTTCAACACATCGTTCAAGGATTAGTGATAAATTGTTCAAGCAAAGGTCAAATGAATCACCAAAGACGCTAAAGTCATCCATAAACACTTCGATTATGTTTTCAACATATTCTGAAAAAATACTTACCATACACCTTCGAAAGGTAGCTGGAGAATTGCACAAGCCAAAAGGCATCCTCCTATAAGCAAAAGTACCGAAAGGACAAGTGAAAGTAGTTTTCTCTTGATCCTCCGGTGATATCATAATCTGATTGTACCTTGAATAACCATCAAGAAAACAATAGTAAGAGTGTCCAGCTAAACGTTCAAGCATTTGATCAATAAAAGGTAATGGAAAGTGATCCTTCCTAGTGGTGGCATTCAATTTTCCGTAATCAATACAAATCCTCCAACCGGTTTGCACACGAGTTGGGACAAGTTCATTCTTATCATTCTCCACCACCGTCACACCTGATTTCTTTGGTACTACTTGTACCGGGCTCACCCACTTGCTATCGGATATGGGGTAGATAACACCCACATCCAAAAGTTTGAGTATCTCCTTTTTCACTACTTCCATCATGGGAGGATTCATACGAAGTTGCGCTTCCCTTGCAGGCTTTGCATCGTCCTCCAAACGGATTTCGTGCATACAAACGGCAGGGCTTATACCCTTGATATCAACAATTGTCCATCCTATGGCCGTCTTGTACTTCCTTAGCACCCTTAGAAGTTTTTGCTCATGTAATTCACTAAGCTCGTTAGAAACAATCACAGGTAAATCTTCCTTGTCACCCAAATACAAGTACTTTAAGTGACTTGGAAGAGGTTTCAATTCTAAGTTTGGAGATTTAACAATTGATGGTACAATTTTTTCATCATTGCAAGGTAAAGAAGCATATGAAATATTCTTAAGTGCACATTTTTCCGGTAATGAGTTAAGTGAACCAATAGTTTCCTTAATCTCATCACCGTACTCCAAACCATTATCAATGGGTGTAGTGAGCGCGGTTTCCAAATTATCATAGCCATTCAACTCAAACATTTGTTGCGCTAATGTGTCTATCACATCAATGGAAAAACAAGAGTGGACATCGCTAGGATATCTCATCGTCTCGAAAATGTTGAAACGTATTATTTCTCCATCAAACTCCATAGTTAGCGTTCCTTTATCCACATCAATAATGGTTTTCGCCGTTTTCATGAAGGGACGCCCAAGTAACAATGGAAGAGACGAGTCCGGTGAACCTTCATCCATCTCTAAGACACAAAAGTCAGCTGGAAATACTAGTTGATTAACCTGCACAAGAACATCCTCAACAATACCCATTGTGTAGACATTAGAGCGATCAGCTAATTGCAATACAATTCCAGCATTTTTAAGAGGACCAAGATCGAGTGAGTTATACATAGATGCGGGAATAACATTAACGGATGCACCTAAGTCCAACATAACTTTGTTAAATGTGGTGTTACCAATTGTGACTGGAATGTCAAAGCTATCAGGATCCTTGCATTCCAGTGGGAGTTTGTGTTGTAAGATTGCCAAAGCATTCTCCCCCACACTTAGCACTTCATTACCTTGGAGCCTTTGTTTATTGGTACACAAGTCCTTCAACACCTTTGCATACTTTGGAACTTGCTTGATTGCATCTATGAGTGGTATGTTCACATGGATCTTCTTGAAAATGTCTAAAATCTCCTTTTCTAGTTCCTCCTTCTTGGAATTTGCAAATCTGCGAGGAAAAGGTAAAGGAGGAACATAAGTAGAAACCGGAGTTTTAGAGTTAGAAATAGGTACCTCAGAAATTTGGGGAGAATCCTCATTCTTCTCCTACAAAACAGGTTCCTTTGGTGTTTCCACCTTGCCAGAATCAGTAACTTCGGGTTGCACAAGTTGTGTACCACTTATCAACGTAATTGCATTGACACCCTCTTTTGGGTTAATAGGTTGAGAAGGGAGTTCCCCACCATTTTGTGCCTTCAAATGGTTCAACTCCATAGCCATAGAACCCATTTGCGTCTGCAAATCCTTGATTGACTTTTGGTCTCTTTTTGACTTTGTTGAAACATGGTAGAAATGCCTTGCATCATCGCTTGAAGCTTTTCATCAAGACCGGAATCTTGACTTTGTTGTTGCTGTGGTTGGAATCCACTCGGACGGTTGAAAGTAGGTTGTGAAACCGCACCTTGCTTGTTGGAATAACTAAAATTAGGGTGATCTCTCCATCCCGGATTGTAAGTGTTGGAGTAGGGATCATACCGTCTTTGCTGATTTGGAAAAACCGCACTAGCTTGCTCCAACTCTTCATCATATGAAGGTATAATAACTGCAGCCATCTTTTGCACCATTCCCTCTATATTATCCATCCTTTGATCATGGTGTGATGATGAATCAGTAACTTCATGCACTTGCCTAACCATTGGTTCACCTCTTGTGTAGAATTGTTGCGAGTTCGCAACCATGCTATCAATCAACTCGGTAGCTTGGGCCACCGTCTTGTTCACTAGTGCACCACCACCCGTTGCATCAAGAATATATCTATCACTTGTTTGGAGACCTTCGTAGAAGTATTGGATTATCATAACGTCACTGAATTGGTGGTGTGGACAGCTTGCTACCAATCTCTTGTATCGCTCCCAACATTCATACAAAGATTCTCCCACATTTTGTTTTATACCACAAATCTCCTTGCGAATTTGAGTATCCTTTGATGCAGGAAAATACCTTTCTAAGAAAGGTTTCTTCAACCCGTTCCATGTAGTGACACTTCCGGAAGGCAAGTAATACAACCATTCCTTAGCATTGCCCGCCAAAGAGAACGGGAAAGCTTTCCACATTGCACCATCCGCATTAGTTTCTGCTGGAAGCATGGCCGTGACTATGGTATGGAAGTTCATAAGATGCTTGTTTGGGTCTTCATTCACCATGCCATGGGACTTTGATAACTCTCTAATCAACCCCGGCTTGATCTCGAAGGTTGAGTTTGTTTGAATACACCACTGTTGTGTATCCAGCTTGTGAGAAGCCAAGTCCTTGAGTGTATGATTTACATCACCCATTGCTTCTTCTTCTTCTTCTTCTTCAAAAGGTGGTTCTTGTTCAACCGGAACCTCTCAATCTAGAACTTCTTCTTCTTGCTGGAAAGTCTCTTCTTCTACTTCCAACTTTTGTTCTTCCGTCTCGTCAATTCTTGCTTGAAGTATTGTTCCTTCACGAGTAGTTATCCCGCACCTTGGATAGTTCCAATTTTTGGGAGCCAGAGATTAGTACCTGAAAAACGATTCTCACAACCAAATCAGAAAAACGAACCAAGAAACAAAAAGCAAATATGAAAGCAGAAATGATGATAAGAAACTAAAAACTTAATAACTAGCCGTATGCCTCCCCGGCAGCGGCGCCAAAATTTGATCGCAGTCGTATGCGTCAAAAATAATTCACTTTCTTAGTCAACAAAATATAAATGAAGTACAAGGTAAGGAAGAGTTCGTTTCCACGGAGAGGAAATTGTTGTTATAAAAATTCTAGTTTCTAAGTAACCAATGGGGGAATTGTTGTTTCATCAAAATAAATAAAGCAATAAAGTAATGAAAATAGTTGAAAATAATCAATAGAGAGAGATATTGGTCAAGGAGTTCATCTTTTATCTTAAACAAGTGCCTGCATTCATGATTAAAATTATAATTTAATCTCTTCATCATCAAAAGCCTAGAGTATCAAGAGAGCAAGATACTCCATTAATTTCCTAAGTTCATCAACACACACATTAGAGTTGCGTATGTGAATTCTACCTAAATAATAACCTAACGCCTTGCGCTAACTAAGTTCAATTCCTAAGAGCATTAAGTTTTGGAAATAGGCTAATCAATGCAATTGTCATACATTGCGCATAACAATTCGGACAATGGTCAAACTCTACATATAAGCACAAGAGTGTATCACTACAAACCGTGATCATATCATGCTACTTGTATTCGGGGTTATCGCTCGATGAAAAACCCTAAAATAGCTATGGACAAGGATGTAAGTTCAATTAATTGGCCACTTAACCAAACAAACATCTAATCCTATCACAATACATCAATCATGTGATTATTAAAAACGATAGAGATTTAAACGATAATCAAGAGAGAAAACTAATGCATTAAACAAGCACAAATTATGGATATAGGACTACATCCTTAACCAATAATATAAAATTTATCTACTCATAGCTATGGAGTTTATCATAATCAATAATCAAATAAAGAAGATGAAAGCAAAGCAAACCCTAGTAGCGTAAACAAAAGCGGCTCTCTCCTTAGCTCCAAGAATAATACGTCCTAACCAAGTTGTAAAAGATTTTATTTTATATTCCTTTGCTTTCCAAAATTAGGTCTAGTCTTCAAAGTCCATTAGATGAAAATCCACCAAGCCCATATGTGAGAAAAACCCATGTAGAAAAAAGCCCCAAAAATACGTCGCCGGAAAACTGGTGCCATGCCGGAAGTTAGCCGGGAAAGTATCTCAGGTGACCGACAAAGTCCACACGGTCACCGGTCAACGAGTCAAAGAAGAGTCAAACCGGATCAGGTCTAGTCACCCGAGTCAACTCAATGACGTCATGAGTCATAAATGAGTCAGCTATTCAGGTGAGCTAACTGGGCTGACTTGTCTGAGTTGCCATGGCATAAGTCATTTGCACTGGCCAGAGCTGTGTTGCACAATGATAATGCATCACAACCTACAGACCCAGCCATGTTGGCACTTCATCAGCAATACACCACTCCATTCCTGCATCATCTATTCACTGTGTACTCCTTCTGTAGAAGCAACAAGGTCCATTATTCACAACCCAAAACTCCATTTGCATCTCTTAATATTGCTCATGACTAACCCTCAATGCAGTATCTGTAGCTTATACCTCCATAACCTTCATACATACTAGGTAACATGTTCAGTTCAGGTCTTTACTAAGCCACAACAAATACACCTGCACTTCACAACTGCAACTCCATCTCAATACCAAATGAAGCTCAACTGTAACCTAAACATGCATCTCTTTTAGTCCATTGCATCCATTGCAATTGCAATTGCAATTCGATTCACCATGACCTGTACAACTGCAAATATCGCCAGAGCCAACGTAATTCCGCTCCTGCAAGTTCATACATTCCTCATTAGATCTCGGTTGTATCTGCACCATCTGCTCCTGCAAATTCAGCTAAAATCCACATCACCATAACTGCATCATTTCATACAAAGGCCACCAGAATCATCAACACTTCAAACCCATTACAACCACCACCAAGCTACAACCTCAGTTCACTGCTCAGCAGCAGTACCACCAACCTGTGAACCTAACATTCATCTAAGCCTCGAGCAAAGCTTTACCCCATCTCGAATTCAAGCTTCTCTTCGGGCCCTTGTCGCAGCAACCAGCATTTCTTACCCCCATCATGGCTAGAACACACATCTTCTATGCAGCTTCTGTAACATCAACTCCACCTGTAACCTAAGCATTCATCTAGACAGCATCACCACTTCAAGTGCACTATTTCAACACCATCTTGTACTGCTGCAGTATCTTCAGTAAACAGTCCCACTGCTTAGTCCTGCTCTTAGCCTCATATTGAGTTACGTAGTACTCATCTCAGATGCTTCTTGTTCCTGTGACTCATACAAGCTCAATGAGTTCATGTCTTCATTCATTCTCGGCATCAACAACCCATAGCAGTACCACCTCATATCATCATCTCAGCCTTGCAATCTTCCATGGCATCAACTCACAGACCAGCAACTCCATTCCAGAAACACCAACAACAACAGCTCAACTTCAGAGACCTAGACATTCAACTACACAGATTCACCCAATTTTATTTCTGAATCTCCGCTTCCACCAAATTAACAGTACCCAAATCTTCATTCCCTGCTCAGCTTCTCAATCAAATCTCAAACGCATATTCACTACAAATCTCAATTTTTCACTGCAATCTTCTTCCCATCATCTCCTCTGGTTACTCTCTTGATTCCACCATTAACAACACCTTCATTCCTCTCTGAATCCCCTATCTGTTCCAGACACAAAATCAGTACAAACCCATGTCTTCAATCAGTGATATTCAAACATACAAATCAAACTCAAACCCTAAGTTCTCCTCTATTAGAGAAAAACCCATCTCCAATTTCATCTTTTCTTCTTCAGTTCTTCTCAAATTCACCAGATCCAAAACCCTAACTTCCTTCCTCATAACATCAACAGATTCATTTTCTCGATCTGATTCAACCCCATCATCATCTCCATCTCTCTGCTTATTCACTCAAGCATCAGCAAAATTATCTCTCAAATTCCTCAGTCGATTATCTTCTCGATTTCTCTTTCTTTCTTTTCGGTTATGGTGTCGCCGTAACTCTTGCACATTTCAGATGATAAGAGCAACAAATGATGACCTGCTGAGTTCTAGGTCTTGTGTAGGAACTTGGATTACTCCAGACACTCAGAAATAGGATAGGAGCCACCCAGTCCATATACGGTTCGCCGGTTCCGCATAACCGACAGTCTAAATCTCTATCCAACTCATCTGTTAGTTATGGGGAACTGACAGTTCATTATTCACCTGCTTCTTGTGCACCCTAACCTGCTCCAAGTATAGCTCGCATGGAAATTGGCCTTTATGCTCCTTTCGCTCCAAATAGCTAATTTCTTCTTCTTTTGCTCATAATGACTCAATTGCACCTAATAAACTCAAAAGCAAACATAAGATACATAATTTATAAGAAAAGTAGCAAAGAAAGCATAAATACTAGATATAGAATTAGGTGTTTTAGACACCTATCAGCTTGATCAACAAACAGTACAATCTCCAACCTTCCACAAATGTTGTCGCAGAAGGGAGCAAGCGAAAATCCGATCCACTTCGCAAACATACTTCCTCAACTCCTTCAAAGACGCAAAAGAAGGATAATACACAAGTTCCTGCTCAACACACGGAAGCTGATCCAGAGGCGCCTGATTTCCCCTGCTCCATTGAAGAAGTTATTGAACTTCTAGATGCCTGGTTCAAGACGACACAATTAAACTGCCATATGTCAAGAAAGAACCAACTGAAGAAGCCATGGAAAATCCTCGCTACTGTATCTTTCATAGGTTCGTCAACCATCCCACAAGTGATTGCAGAATTTTGAAGCGCATATTTAAAGAAAAGATCGAATCAGGAGAACTTAACTTGGGGACTGAAGGAGTACATAGAGATCCTCTCCCAGTCAGGACTTTCTCCATCTCTGAACAACCAGTCAAAGAAGCAGTTCAGTCATTGATCGAGCATGTCAGCGAATTGCTCTATCTGTCGAAGGCGCAAAGGGGAGACCTGTTCATGGCTTTAAACCACATAGTATCTGGGAAGCGTCTACCAATCCCAGAAGTACCTCCTGAACTTCCAGCCACTGACAAAGAAATGTATGACTGGGGACTGCTCACCATAGTGCATATTAAAGGAAATGAATTCAAGAGAGCATTTGTTGATGTTGTCACTGCCATCAACATCATTCCTCTGAAAACTCTCAGAGCCGCTGGCATTACCCGGCAAGAGGTTACTCATGCTCCCATAGCAATCAGAGATCACGAAGGGACTGCCAGAGACGCGTATGGCTACATCACCCTTAAGGTCAAAGAAAACTCGGTCTGCACTGAGACAAAGTTTTACATAATTCGAGAGGACCCAGAATACGACATGATCCTCGGAAGAACTTGGATTCACGCTGGAAATATGGCTCCAACGCCTTCAACACATCCTGCTGTTGAAGAGGACTCTGACTCGGAAGAAATAAAGGATACTCCACCGTTTGAGCATCTGGAGGAAGTTAAAGCCTTGACGAAACTTACGCAGAAGCCTGGAGAAAGTGCACACTCTTTCATCAAAAGTTTTCGTATTCAGGCAAGTCTGATTCCCCTTCATGCACCTATAATACCAATGTTTAACCATATTGCCATGGTCCGGGGACTTCTTCCCACCAAAAGCTTATCCGTCGCAAATTACTATGAGTGGATAGCCTCACCTCAACAATATTACACCAAATGGTTAAGTACAGAGCCTCTTCAAATTGATCATTCTATCAAAAAATTTATTGCTGAAGATTTGGCTAAGCATAACAGACAATATGCCGGATACTCCCCTCTGCACGAGTGTCCATATGTGTTCAGCAACCCTGGAATCCCATCATGCAAGGAATTCCGAATCAGCTAAAGATATTCAAGGCACGGACGGCCAAGCCTAACAAATTCAAGGAAGGAGATCTAGTTCTTAAGGCAACTAAGCGTGATCTCCATTCTGCAAGGAGCTCCAATTGGGAAGGACCTTTCATGGTCGCAAGATCCATAACTGGAGGCTACTACAAACTGATCAACACATATGGGAGGACCCTGTCGGTGATCCATGAGAATTGGCTTAAGGCATTTGACGCCTGAAATTATTGGACATTTGAGGTACTGGGCGTTTCATGGCGTTTGGGATTTGGTGTTTAGGATTTTCTTTCATTGTATTTCAATTTCTCCAAAACGTTTGCAATACTTGCAATCAGTATTTGAATTCAACAATTTATCAAAGTTCAGTTCATTTTGCTTAAATAAAATCTCAATCAAATCCAAAAGAAAATCCTCAATCATCTACCAATCCAAAACCAATCAATATCAAAGCCAAAATAAAACCTCACATCTCTCAGAAGTCCAGAAGTTCAAGAGATTATGAAAAGGAAATCAAAGAAAATCAGCAAAGAAAGATTTTTGCTCCTCTGCATCCTTCAGGACTTGTAAAGCCGCCTTCTCCATGTTCAATTCTTCAGTCAGCCGAGCGATCTTCTCTTCTTTGTCCATCACAGCATCATTGGGAAAGGGTATGTTATTTTCACACGAGTCCTTGATAGCATTTATCTTCTTACAAAGCCATTTCACGTTGAAGCCAAGTCTTTCAGAATTCTCCAAGTTGAACTCCCAATCAAAGAGTACATCTGGAGTAACAGTATTTCTGGACTAGCGCTTATGTCACTTACAACATGCAAGATAACACTTACTTTCATTGTTAAAGAATAAGCACGCTTGGGATCTCTGGTAACGATGATGTGACCAAATTTCTTCCATATCTTCTTGTACAAGCCGACATATCCAATGGGAACGCTGAATCCACCAACCAGTTCGTGATATGGGAGTAATGCATCAAATGGAGTATCAGAAGCAATCCCTGCGCTCGGGTATTCACGCACC
The DNA here is from genome assembly GCF_003573695.1 of Papaver somniferum. Taxonomy (NCBI): domain Eukaryota; kingdom Viridiplantae; phylum Streptophyta; class Magnoliopsida; order Ranunculales; family Papaveraceae; genus Papaver; species Papaver somniferum. The sequence continues at coordinate 102,232,331 of NC_039358.1, forward strand.
ACTATACGATTCTCAATCACTGGAGCAACTTCTACAGTCATAACAACAGTTTCTTCAATACGTGGTTCAACTTCTTCCGCTACTGAAGCAACAAAAATTGAAGCCTAGGTATCTTAAACAACAACACTCTCATTGTATTGAAGTGCTGAGATGGTTACCTCTTTATCAATAACCCCAGGGTTGCTCACTTCATTATTGGCTCCTTCATTCTCAACTTCAGTATTTTGCACCTAATACGAAGATTACATGAGATTAGGATCATCCAAGCATGAAACTAAAGGAAATCATGAACCACAACATACAAGTGGTCCAAAATCATCAAATTTCTTCATGTTACATGCTATACATTTGCAAACAACGTGAGAGTCACAAAAACATATTTTACGATAAGCTCGTCTGAGAAGATTTTACACTGCCCTGTACAAAACGATGAACTGGGAGAAATTGGTGAAAAATCAAGGGTTTAGTTATATACCATTCTCTTTGTATGGATGTTACCTACAACATGTAAAAATTTCATATCAATCGGATGAACGAGCAAAAGGATGTGGTCAAAACATCGGACTACATGACAGATGAAAATTTTCTGGAAGTCTCCTGGAAGTTTACTATTTCGCTGATTTCACCTCCTAAAAGCGCTCAAAACTCTAAAAGCTTCTTTGAAAAAGCTTGGAAATTTCCTGGACATAAGGATACATGGGTAGATCGCGAAAATCTGACATCATATGAAGATTCTACATCGTCTTTGCTAAAGGGCTAAGATCTGAAATTTCTGGTGACGTATTTCGGCAAAACTTTTCGTATATTCACATGAATTCTCATTCACCCATTCAAAAATCAGGAATTTTATGCTCTTATGGATTAAATTTAAGGGAAATACTTACTTGGGTGGTCTCTGAAGCGTTCGAAGAACCCGAATTATCCGCGTCAACACCGAGAGCACCATCGCTTTCATTCGGTTTTGAGCTATGAGAATTTCCTTTATCGTCATTTTCCGAGGATGAACGAACATCACCATCACTCTCCACTTCCATGGAGACATCCTCCTGGATATATTCTCAACGATTAGCATTTTATCTACAAAGCATCATAATTTGTTATATGAAGGAATACTTACTTCGGCCTCTTCTTCAACACTCGAATCAGAAACTGTATGCCCAGCAACAGAGAATCGAAGACCATCAATACTTGATGGAGGAAAGTTCTGTAACGGAATAACAAATGTTGGTTTCACGATCCTAATTACACGGAAGAAGAAGTCACAACAAAAGAGGTACTGATAACTCACCAAAGAAGCAACTGGGGACTTTATGGTATTAGATAACAGTTTATAATTCTTACTCCTGCCTTCTCCCCCATGAATAACTGCTTCGGTTTCTGAGAAATATACACGGATTCGAGGTCTTACATTACGACCATCCTGTGGAAAATTTTTTATGCAATGATCAAAATACAATTATTATAATTTTATGAAGATTATATAAAAGGTTTCATACCTGTGAACATCCTGGAGATGTATTTCGTTTATCACCAGAAAGATACTTCAACCTTGGTCGAGCAGAAATCATCTCGACGGAAGGAGCATCTTTCACTAGAGGTTGACCAGTTGTTACAAAATCATGTAGACGCTCGAGCTGCTGATCCCAAAAATCTACATAACCTGGAGTTACATATGTAATTCTCTTAGAGCAAGGGAACCAGTAATTACTTCCTTCCACGTGTGTACGGTCTAAATGGGTCCTAAGTTGCTCGACTGATGGTTTCCTCCTTCGAAAAGTTGGAACACACTGATCCATACCCATTTGTCGAGTTTCCCTGTCAATGTTGTATTCTTCCACCGAAATCTCTCCATATATTGATGATATCAAGTGACCAGGAGTGCAACTCAACATGAAAGATCTCTCGTCGTCACTCAGACCTGCACCAGATGCCAAAACTGTACTCTCTCCAGTATTAAAAGTTACCGGCTGGAAAATGCAAGAAGGAATTGACACCCATTGGCGAAAATCGAACTCAGATTCATTGTCTAAAACGTTAATGAGATGTGTTTTGAACCGAGGCTTCTTTGTAGACCAGCGCATAATCCTGGCATTATCTCTCTCAGAGAAGACATGACGAGCATCCGCATTCTGTCATGGCAAGATAGTACGTGGAACAGGAGCATAATTCTTAAAATGTTCCCACAGCAAATCTTGGAGAAACATTGTATTGGCATAAAACTCGATCTTCATGAAGCCATTCGATACGCTGGAGTCTATAATCAGGGAATCTAAATTAGAGTACAAAGAACCCAAGAAAAGACTACCTATCGTGAGTTGCTCACCTTGAGCCATCTTGATAGCAAAGGGAATCACAAACGGCTTCAACAAAGTTCCACTATCCTCAAACACATCTCTGGACAGTCATAAGTATAAGAAAGCAGCAATTGACAACCTACCGTCAACGGGACAACCAAGAGCCTCGTCTCTTGGCCGCCAACGCGTTAACCAGTAAGCATAAAAATATTTGCCAGACGCCTTGGTTATCCGCTCCATTTCTGCTGCCAAGATGTTGGAAATTTCCGTCTCTTCAGTTGAAAGACCCTCAGGAAGATTACCTGTGATTGGGAGATGCAACAAAGCAGCTACATCCTCCAAGGTGATAGTAAACTCTCCCCATCTGCATATGAAGGTATGGGTCGGAATGCACCAGCGAGCAAGAAGATCCACTATGCCTCGCACATCATGAAAAATAAACAAGTCTCCAGATGCTTGAATGGCCCTTGTTACTTGTGCCTGATCCAGCATAGCTCTGACGCGAGGGAAAACCAACATGTGCCTCGCCCATCCATAAAATTTCTCCAAAGGCCGTCGAGAAAGCTTAAACTTTATGATCGACGCAAGGAAAAGTCCTCGTTCAAGACAAAATCGGATTACTGTCTTAGGAACTTCTTTTGAGTAACACTCCTGGGATTTATCAGAAGACGATATGCTGGGGGTTTTGAGACGTTTTTCGGTTTCCTGCTGAACCTCAAAAAACGCATCATCTACATTTGGAACATTCTTGATCCCAGGTGTTTCTTCTTCTTCTTCACCAATAGAAGTCTCATCCATGCATGTATCGTCCCTGGAAGCATCATTATCTACACACGTAGCATCTATGGAGGCATCATTAGCTTGAGAATCAGACATCTTTGGGAAGTAGCTGTAAAGTTCACATAACATTCTACTTCAGTACATCATCCAGATACAAACTTCGACAAGATGATGGGATCATACAAATGGAAAAATGCTCAACTAGCATCTACCAAAATGGTAATTCTTAACTTTTTACGATTCCACTAACAATAGTGATTGTGATGCAAGAGTTAACACTTCAAAATTCGCTCGTTTCTTCAAATCTACAAAAGACGAGCAAAACTCAGATTTTCATAAAATCATGAACATTTCTACGGTATGAACATTCACCATGGAGTCATGAAAGCTAAAACATTATTTCATCATAAATAATTGTTTACTTCTAATGAGTACACAAAATTCAAGTTTTGATTTTTAATATATATGTTCGTATATATATATATATAAAGTGATTTATTCACGTAAATAAAAAAAAAATTGACGTGAGCAAGGCTCACATAAATAGAATTTGTGGATATTCCACGGTCTCATCAAAAAAAATAAAAAATCCATGAACAGGCCATGGTTTTATAAAAAGAAAAAAAAATCTTTTTCCTTCGTACTATCATACGTCTTCGAAACGAGGGTTTATTTCGATTTTGTGAAAACTCACACCTTTTAAGATAAATTTTTGGTTCTCATGAAAGCTCATAAACAAAATTTTATCACTGGACACAAGTCTACATATAAAAAAAAATCTCTCCTAAGTCGGGGATTATTATTAGTTTCTTAAACTAACGATCGAACGAACATACGTTTTCTAAAAACAAAGGGTTTTCAACAAAACTCGCATTCATATATGCACATGTATATAACTTCAACATAATCAAAGCATGAATAACTCATGAAATCAGCAAAAAAAAAAAAAGGTCGCGTACCTGGTCAGCGCCGGCTGGAAGTTGGCCGGACGATGCTAGCTCCGGTCAGACGTCAGTGGCGCTCCGGCAAATTTTTTTTTCTTTCCTTCTCCTGCTGTTGACGTGAAGGAGATGAAGAGGTGATGAAGGAGGTGGTCGGTCAATAAGAAATAAAAAAAAGAGGATTAATTCTCTTTTATACCAAATTTTATTTCCAAAACCTAATTCCACAAGGATTTCCTTTTGGGCCCGGCCCGTGAATCCTAAACCGACCAAGGTTCCGTCATCAAATCAGCGGTTCAACACCAATTTATGCTCATTAGACGATGCTCTACCATGCTACTGGTATCTTCGTTCAAGTCGTGGTTCACTCGCGCAATCGAAAATCCAGTAACGTCTTATCTTACGAACTAAGTTCAAATACTTATCTTTGGAACTAGAAAATCACCATTCAGTGTTGACTGAGGAACATGACTGTCCCTCACTAAGCAGGGGACTTAATATAGATGGTGGATTTTCGACAAAGGGCTAAAATCATAAACCCATAATTCTACGTAATCCCGATCCAACAATCAGATGAGTATTGAGGCTCAAGTCTCTTATCGAAAGCATGAAAGCTCATGCCGCGAGAATCTCTAACTGAGAATAATGTCTCTCAGAGTATATGTGCATGTGTAGTCTCTCAACTGAGGCAACGACATATCTCATAAATACTGAGAAATTTCAGTAAATACTTCTATATAGAATCGAAAAATTGGACGGCTCCTAGACAACTTGTCTGCTAGTATAGAGCAATAACGTCTTCAGGATGTAACAATGTTTTCCCTGACTATATAAAAGATATATGATGCTTCAACAAGCTTATATCACTCAATTCTTGAATAATTAATGCTTCTAGACGATCATCCTAGTATAGAGCTCTCAATTAATTATTCCCAAATCATTAGATTCATTAACTGAATCCCTGGAAAATATTCTAGATTTTTCGTAATATTTCGTTACTTCAATTCATGGTTATTCCCAGCAGAATTCCATGGGTTAGTAATAAATATTCAACACACGGGCATCTGAGCACTATCGAATAAGCCCCGACCAAAATGGTGCAAGTGAACTCAGCAATAATGCACTAACGAGCACCTGAATGCACGAACGAGCATTCCAAAATACGAAGGAAACGTAAACCTATGCAAAATAGGAAGAATATAATAAACAATAAAATATTAATCATGGCGTTGGGAGACTGGGACCATTGGCCGGCCGGTCGTGCCACAGCCAGTGCCACACCCAACTTTATATTTTATCATATTTTTATTATTTTCCTTGATCTCATGAAAATCTCTTCATTTGAGCAAATATTTTTCGTTTCATGAAAACTCCTTAAATTCATGAAATTTCCTTCAACCCATGAAAAATAATATAAAATTAGGGAAACTCGTGGGACCGGGCCCTAGCCGGCCGGTCATGCCCAAGCCGGTCCACATGTCCTTATTTTATTATTATTATTTTTTATGTTTCCTTCATCTCATGGAAACTCCTTCAATTCAAGGAAACTCCTTGATTTCAACAAAACTCCTTAATTTCATGATATTTCCTTCAATTCATGAAAAATAATATAAAATTAGGGAAACTCGTGGGACAGGGCCCTAGCCGGCCAGTCATGCCTTAGCCGGTCCCACACGCCCCTTATTTTATTATTATTATTTTTTATGTTTTCCTCATCTCATGAAAACTCCTTGATTTCAACAAAATCCTTGATTTTATGATATTTCCCTAAAATCATCATGAAAAATATTATAAGATTAGAAGAAGTGTCTTGGGACCGGGCTCTTTGGCCGGCCGGCCATGCCTTGGCCATATCCGGTCCAACACTTCATGATTCCTTCATTTTTTTTATTATTTTTCTTCATCTCATGAAGTTTTCTCAGTTTCAGCAAAAATCCCTAATTTCTTCATACTTTCTCAAAATGATTGCTCAAACGCACAGAAAATATCAAAATTCTCAGGACTAAGACGCGAACACTTTGATGACATGAGCATATTACCTTGACCGACCAAGGTTGGCTCTTTGGATTGCAAGAGGCCGGTCCCATATATTTTCATCATTTGACCTAATTTGTTCATATTAGGTGCAAACTCTTCCAAACAATTTGAGAACTTCATAAAATGATCGTCAGTCGATCCCGTGACCAACTAGAGCCGGCTTCATGATCCCTTGGTCGGTCCCTCATCTCTTCATAATTAGGTTTTAACACCTGAGCTCAGACGAGCATTATTTTAATAAATGATTAAACCAGCATTTAATCATCCTTTCACCAACTGGTCTTCAAGAGACTTTGATATTTTGCTCACTTGAGCATCTGGGCGCTACATGATCGATTCATCATCCCATGTATCCGGTCCCTCCTTCATTTCATAAATGATTTTCAATAAATCATCAATTCAACAATTGATCAAAATTAGGGTTTTGAGTCCAAGGTTCATAATTCCAGATTCAAACACTAAATTTTATGTTGATCCCATGATCAGCACTCTAATTAATTATACTTGGTTCGGTCGCCAGTATTTTAATTTAATATTTATTTGTTCATGCTACCAATACTTCATCAAATGAGCAACATTTGCTCAGACTAAGGAATATTGGTTCAACTATCAATATTCAACAATTCATCAAATGATCAACATTTTCTCAGATGAACAATATTTGTTCGCACTAAAGAATATTAGTTCAACTATCGATATTCAGTAATTCATCAAACGAGCAATATTTGCTCAGATGAGCAACATTTGCTGGCATCAAGGAATATTGGTTCAACTATCAATATTCAACGACTCATCAAATGAACAATATTTGTTCACTTTAGCTATCAACATTTATTCGAGAATTATACCTCTGTCTCAACAGACATGTTCAATTCGTGAGTTTCAGAACATTTGCAAATCATGTTCAACTCAACAAAACATGGACTCATCGTCCCATGAAGTCAGCAACTGACTAACTAAAAAAACGAGACATCAATCGTGTCACATGGGGGATATTAACTAGGGTTTTGGTCTGGCGGTCTACGACACGTGTGTTCATACACACGATGAGAATGTGAGCAAGTCGTACAATCAGTTGGAGGTGTTAGCAAAGTAGTGGATGGAAAATCAACCAAGTCTCCGCACGATGAGCAACTGGTTTTGACACGATTTCCCACTTCCCCACTCTTTGACTTCAACAACTGTCACAATTCATGGGATCAAGGTGTTTTACAATTCCGGCAGTATAAAAAGGCCTCTGAATCATGATTGAAAAAGACAAGAATTTCTCGACAAGTTCATACAGACAATCTTCCGTTTACACGAACTCATCGTCTGAGTAATCACTCTCAACTGAGCAAATTCAATCATTCAGAACTTTCTTACGCAGAATACAAAACGCACCTATAATCTCGATCACTATTGATCTCACACATTTCTCAGCTTCCCTCCTACAGATCGACCCATCCTCTCTTGTGACCGAATTTACTCTGGAACGACCATTGTCTTGGTTTAGGTCAGAGTACTACAGATTGATCTCTCGAATTCAAAGCACTCCCTTCTTGCAGTGCATCTGTGTGAGGTTTGACAGTTCGCTCGGTTCAAGGAGTTTCCTCCACACGGTCACTCCTCAATTTTGTAAAAACAAGCAACTCATTTTTCCCCATCTACACCTATCTTGAGACAAAATCCGTATTGCTATATAGACTTCGATTATACACATTTACTATTTCGAGCCGAGTTTGTCTCGCTTATCTATTTCTCGTAATATGTGTTGGTAAGCTTTCGCTTTGGCCAAGTTCATCTTTACAAGTGACGAAAGTCATGTTGATTGTGAAAAGGCGAGGGTACCCAAATATACCTCAAGCTAAAACTTTTCCGACCTATAAGTCCTTTCTCCGAAAGTGATTGTCTATGGACAGAGTCGAGACAATACAACTAATCGGTACACACTTCGTGTGATAGTCTATGGATACGAGATCGAGACAATAGAAGAACGAAGCATGTTACTTGATACAAGGGTTCAGACTTAACCAAACACAATAGGATTGCTTATCAAATAAATATGAATTAACGTTTGTGTAATTTACTTTAATTATAATAAAACAATATAATGCGGAAAATAAAAGTAAATGACACAACAATATTTTGTTAACGAGGAAACCGCAAATGCAGAAAAACTTCGGGACCTTGTCCAGAATTGAATACTCTCAGGATTAAGCCGCTACACAAAATTACACCAACTTCGTATAGTTGATACCAAGTAACTAAACCTATAGTTCACCTAGTTCCATATGTATTCCTACGCCTCCAACTTATGAATAAGTCACGTACTTGGAACAATTCCTTTGGTTCGTATTCCAAACAGTAAAGGAACAAAAAATCTGTTTGGTATCAACTCTCTTCAACCAAGTGATATGAGTCAAACAAAGGCTCTTCCGTTTATCTTAACATAAACTCCTTCGTCAGGTCCTTAGATCTATCTTATGTTCAATTACATAAGTAATCGTTTAAGATTAAGCCAACAACACTCTTAATCCAAAGAATTGTGTTGATGTCGATCTACTCAATTAATCAATCCAATCTACCACAAGGATAAACCGATTATTAATTGGATCATCTTTTACCAAAACAAGTATTGTGCACACCAAAGATTATAAACCCAAGTCAGATCTTCAATATCTTCTTTGTCTTCAAATCTTCCTAAATCTTTAATAAAAACCTGCACACAATCACTTGAATCTCTTGTGATCAATCACGCAGAGAATGGAGTATGTTAACAATGGATTATCACAAGATCGTCTTTAGAACTCACAACAGTCTAAAGATCCCTGTCAAAACTCTAAACTAGTTTGAGTGAATCTTATATCAGAAGAGAAGATTCTCAAGAATAAACAAACTAGGTTCAATCAGATTTCAACCACCGTTAGTCAATCAAATCAATGAAAACAAAAGATAAACCGCAATTATCTAGTTTCCCACCAACGATACGCGCTAGAGCTTCTCAATCCCAAAGAAGACTTTAAACTGAGCGGCCGTAAGAGATTTCTCCTAATTAGGTTACTCTCCTCTCCGAATAGGCGGCTACACCAGTAACAACAACAAAAGCGGTAGTCTGTTGTTACGAAGGATAGTTTGCTAGAAAGGCAAACTTCAAGTATTTATAGACAAGGAAGTTTGGACACCAAGGAATTTCCAAAACCGAAAATATTCTCAAGATATTCATTAAAGCACAAATTCGGTTTCCATAATTTCTAGAAATGCTCTGTCCAAAAATAATGATCGAAATTTCTCGGAAAATCTAATTAGTAAATGCACATTACTAATTCTGGAATTTCCCTACAAAATGAAATTAATAAACTTAATTAAAAGATTCTTAACTTACTTATGTTTCGATCCTGGGATTATCTTCCCTTAGCCGTTAAGGAATATCTTTGAACAATTAAAGAAATAAACATTCATAGCACGTGTTCAAAGTATGTCAACATCCTTACTTTGTAAGTTCTCTTTCACACTTACAACCTTGAAACCGATTTGCCACACTTCCAAAAAAGTTTAGAATTGGTTCATATGACTTTCAAGAACTAAGTGATTAATCAAACCAACATTCAATCACAATCATGGGTTTAACGGTTCTACCAAAACAAGTTTCGGTTCTACCTCCATGTGAGTACTGTGCATAGTCACACTATCTTTCCAAAATTCGGTTGACTAGGTACTAGGATCGGTTCCCCACATATATATGGTATTTAACTTATATGTGTTGCACATGTCCATAGGACCGGTTCCCCTTTGCCTAAAAAGCACATTTCCATAGGATCAGTTCCCCTTTCTGCTATAAACCTTGCTGCATCCCATACAAGGATCGGTTCCCCTTTGTGATGTACTGCACCTCTTACTAGGATCGGTTCCCCTTTACCATAATTGGTCAGACAAAAAACAAACCCGATCATACCATCTCAGGTGATTACTTAAGATAGGTTTCACTAATAAAAGTCATACCAATACATAAGTCAGGCCTTTGTGAATAGTTCTACCAAGAACACAAACAAGTTGTGAGCGGTTATACTCAATCACACATATTGGTTGTTCATAAGATATGCAATGAATAACAAAACCAATAACACCTGGCAATTTCCTTTTCGGTTCACAAACAGGTTTATGAACTTACTTCCTTAGAACACATGTAAACATTGTTCCCTAGGATGAAATCCTCACCTCATACCCTTACATAATCACAATAGCATTCAAATGATTATGGCGATGTCTTATCTACAAAGTTTAATGGTTAAGCAATAAACCTCGTATTGTATTCCTTAATACTATGTCTATCTAGAGTTCAAATATGCTTCGCAGTTTTGTTTGCAATATGCACGATTTGTTGCGCAGGTCGTGCATACGTATTGTATTCCTCTCTGTCGAGAAAACAAGAAATTGAGAAGATGTTACGCAGGTGTTTATTTTTTGAATTGTTACAACGAATCGATCCTTAAGGATTCTGAGGAAAACCTACGTATGAAGTCACTTGAATGTGATAATCCTTATCAAAAGTACTTTTTTTTGGAAGAGAAACTTGCAGAATCTGAAGCAAGGTTTAACTCTCAACAAATAAGTTTTGATGACAGATAAAGTGCTTGTCTCGCTCGAGAAAAACGCCTTGAGGCTGATTTAGCTACTGCTCTTGATAAAATCAAGATGTTGGAATATGACTTGAAAAAGTTCAATACTAGTTCAAGAAAATTAACCACTATTCTAGGAGCAAGTAAAAATCATCGTGATACACGAGGATTGGGCTATAAGGGAATAAATGCTCCAAGTATTAGGAAAGAGGTAAAATTTGTGAAGGCTAGTGATTCTTCTCAACAAAAGGTTTCCACTGATGGCAAAAGTGAAATACCTTCACCGGTAGTTAAGGTTCGAAAGAGCAAAGTATATCAACCTCCAAAGTCAGCACATACAGATAGAGGTAAGAACATTCCTTATGTTTGCCACTATTGCGGAAATAAAGGTCACCTAGAAAGGAGATGTCGTTTCCGTATAAGGAATGAGAAACTTCATGATGCTCTTGTTTGGGAATCACAAGAAGTTGTGAAACCAAGATCATACGTTAAGACTAATCCTCTTAACGTTGCAGGTTGTAACTTTCCAACCTTTAGGCAAAGGAATCAATGCTGTGATAAGCCTAGATTTTCCTATAAACGTCATACGAATCCTTTTCACAATCGTAATGGTTATCAAAAGGATAACTTCGTAAAGACGAAGACAAGACCCAATGCTCCCAATTAGAGAAAGACTAACTTGCAAAAGAATAGTCAATCCAATTCTCTTCCGGAAAATCTTGAAGAGAGTAATGGGAAGAAGGTTTCGGTCGTTCCTAAACGCACTCAAAAGTGGGGAGAAAGCAGTATCCATGATGCTGGAACTTAAAGAGTTCTTTGGGAAGATGGATTTGGATGTGAAAGGTTCTAAAAACGATTTCTTTCATGATAATCCAAAAGTCACTTGTGGTGAGCAAGACATTGTTCACCTCAACACAACTTGAGTGTGTTGTAAGTGTATCCTCACCAAGGAATACCATGTTATGTATACGGTGAGGGAAACACGAAAATTTGGGCGCACAGAATATGTTTGGTAAGGTTGTAGAATTCAACTGGATTCATCTAAAAAGGTATGTCTATAAACTTGAGCAAGATTTGTGCTTTTATTTTCTTAGAGAACTTATAATGATTCACATACCTTTCTTTCTTTTCTACCTAACTTGATATGTGTTTAAGGTTCTTAAATGTTTAGGTTTGAAAATAATAGTTTGGGATGTTTAGACTTCATGGTACACATACCAAGTATGCATACCATCATTTAAAATCAAAATCCAGGGGTTTAAGTTCGCATACCCAGTTTGCAAACTGCTCCAAGTCATGAAAATTCGTTTGCAAACCCGTATGCATACTTGCCTGTAGACGTCGATATTCGGTAAACTTTTTTTGGCCGTAATTTCTTCGTCCGAACTCGGAATGACCTCATTATTTTTGGATTATCTTCCTCTTTGATTTCTCTTCAAAATAGAGAAGGGAATTTATGAATTTGGATGAGTTAAGATTGGTATTTATCCCGTCTCTTGTTTTTGAGTGTTTTGCTCCGTTTCGTTGCACTTGTTCCACTTCTCTTGGACTTTGGAACTTGTATTCTTGGAGTACTACTCTTCTAAGCTCATTGTAGCTTTTACAAGAATGTTTTTGGTGAATCACAAAGAAGGAAGTTCAAGAACGGGCAGTAGTATGCATTACTATGGGATTCTTGAATGTTCACAATCATCTTATGTGAACTGTAGTGCATGGTCGTTAATGACTTTGTATGTTCTTCTTTGTTAAGAAAATCTTTTTATAGCCTTTGGTAGCTATTCTTGGTGTAAATTCGGGCGAAAAAGATTGATTCTACCCTCTAAGGACAAATCATCTTATATGTGCATTACGAGTTTGTCCTGATGCCTAGGAAACTTCTTATGAGAATCTATTCTTTTTTTTAGAAGGATTACTAGAGTTTGGAATATCCATAATTGTGATTACACATAGCTGTGTCCAACGTTTCCATCTTCATGTTTTTAGATTTATTGGTTTAAATTCTAAATTCGTTTGGAAGATGATTTTTGCAGTATTAGTCTTTATGGTTTTATATATTGCAATATTGTTATGGTATATGTGTGTTTACGTCCGTGAACTATGATTGTCCCATACCTTGTCAAAAGTAAAGTCTTTCATATGTCGATATGCATGTATTGATAAAAGAATGAATAGAATTTTGACAAATATAAAAGTTAAGCCTATTGTGTCAATTATTGATGGAAGATAGGTTAAAATCTTTTTTTTTTTTGTAAGGATTATGTCTATTGAATGTCGTTATGCGAATAGTGATGGAAAATAGAATGAATCCTTGTGTATTCCGCAGTATTGATCTTCCCTGTTCCATATTTTATGTATTACCGTGAGGCTATGTAAAGCGTCTTATGTTGGGAACTAAACGACCAAGTTGATTATTTTTATGATTAGCTTTGTTGTTGTTCCGTGAGGTACATTATAGGGGTTATCTTGTATCTTTACAAACTCCTTGATGAATTCATTTAGCTTCGGCTTTATGATTGCATCTAAATAAGATGATATATTTTTGCTTTCTTTTGGTCAAGAAATGTCTCTTTCGAAAATTTCATTAAGATCCCGTTCTTGTACCTTTGCCAATTTTATTGACAAAAAGGGGGAGAATTAATATGTAGTTCACACTACAAATACATATAGTTTTCGGATCATTATGTAAGGGGGAGTGGTTTCCATGTGAGATGGAGTATTGACTAAGGGGGAGTGATACATATTACCATAGTATTGTTGTTGAAGTTGTGATACAATTGAACTTTGAAGCTGTGTAATGATACTATGACACTGTATAACAATGATTGAGAACTATTGTTTTCTCATTGTTATAGCTACGGATTTTCAACAACGATGATGCTGAACTTACAACCTTTGGGATCATTGAGTACTTGGAAGTGACGAAGATTTCGAGTAATATTGAAGATTAGGCGTATGGAATAGGAGCTACAAAAGTTAATTTATTTATTTTTTGTATTCCATATGTATTGATAGTTTTGTCACTAAAATTGACAAAGGGGGAGATTGTTAGAGCATTGCTCGGTCGAACTCGCATGCGTTGCTATCTCAAGAATGTTTGTCAATGTTAGTGATCAAAACTATAAGTCTTGATTTCTAGTCTACTATAGCTAAGGTCTCGGACTAGGATAGAAAGTGTAGTTGAGCTCAAGAACTCCATGGAAATCATCATACAAGACGAAGGACTACTCAAGGAACCGGTGGATCTCCATCGACTAAAAGGTATGTGGAGACTTGAACTTATCTATCACTCAAAAGTTTATTTATCTCTTATCTTGAGACAAAAGTCGTTTTGCTATATAGACTTAGATTATACACATTTGCTATTTCGAGCCGAGTTTATCTCGTCTATCCATTTCTCGAAATATGTGTTGGTAAGCTTTCGCTTTAGCCAAGTTCATATTTACCTAGTGACGAAAGTCATGACAAGTTTCAATCACTTTGAAAATTGCTTACTTTGACGAAAAATAGTTTGTGAATAACAACTATAGAATATCAACGTCCTCTAAGAATGTTTCAATGATTGAAATGAGAGTTTAGATTATATAACCATTGGAGGATATAAGTATTGTTGTGGAAACACATATATGTATAAGTCCTTATTTCTTGAACCGAAGTTTGCGAACTTTGTTGATCAAGAGAACCGGCGTGGTGGCGTGAGCCAAGTCCGCGAACTGGCGGAAGTTCTCGACCCGAGAACCCAGTCCGCGAACTTGAGTAGGTTATATCTAAAAACGATGTTTGTGAACTTATTCATATATAAACTAAGAAATGCAAATTGAAAACCTTGGCTATATAGTTCATGAACCGATTCGAGTGAATCAAATCGTTTTTGCTTCGATTGTGTCTTGTGTAGTTACATAAGATTTCCTTGCAATTTAACAACTCTCTAACTAGTTCATTTGAGTCACTTGAACTAGTTATGGTGAAGAAGAATATGGTTGATATGAAAGTGATCATATGGCTAACCATTTGGTTGACTATTGTTGAACCAACAAATGTACAAGTTTGGGTATGGTTACACAAGCCTAGAAACGTGCATTTCATTTGTGTGTAACAAGCTAGTTTTCGATCTAACGGTTGAAAGATATTAGCTTGAATCTAATCAGGTTTTCATCTAACGACGAATATTGAATGCTTTATTACCAAGCTAACATTGATTTCAAACCCTGATTTGAAAGACTATATAAGGGAGAACTCTAGCAACTGGGAAACCTAATCCCCACACCTTTTGTGTGATACTAGTTGTGCTAAGCTAGAGTCGATTCTCCTTTAACCTTTGGTTTCTTCTTCTAAACCAGGTTAACGACTTAAAGACTTCATTGGGATTGTGAACCCAGACCGATACTACTTTCTCGTCGTTGTGTGATCTGATCTTACTATTTCTATCGTACGAGTACAATTGTAATAATTGGCTTGAGATTGATATCTCCGATAGGCAAGATATAAGTAATCACAAACACTTCTTCTCATCGTTTGTGATTCCACAATATCTTTTTCGCTGCGTCGATTAAGATTATTGTGAGGTGATTGATAATACTAGGCTGTTGTTCGGGAATATAAGTCTGGTTTATCAATTGGTTCCTGTTCACCTTGATTTATCAAAAGACGGAACAAAACTCGTAGGTATATTCGTGGGAGACAGATTTATCTATTATCGTAGACTTTTCTGTGTGATTCATATTTGTTTATTAAAGTCTTCGACTTTGGGTCGTAGCAACTCTTAGTTGTGGGTGAGATCAGCTAAGGGAATCAAGTACGTAGTATCCTGCTGGGATCAGAGACGTAGGTTCATAATTGTACCTTGGATAAGTGTGAGATTGATTGGGGTTCAACTACAGTCCAGACTGAAATTAATTTGGAGTAGGCTAGTGTCTGTAGCGGTTTAATACAGTGTGTGTTCAAACTGGACTAGGTTCTGGGGTTTTTCTGCATTTGCGGTTTCCTCGTTAACAAAATTCTGGTGTCTGTGTCATTTCTTTTCCGCATTATATTTTGTTATATAATTGAAATATCACAGGTTGTGGGTTGTTCAATCAATTAGAATATCCGACCTTTTGGTTGTTGATTTAAATTGATTGACACTTGGATATTGGTCTTTGGTACCATCCAAGTTATCTCTCTAGTATTTGATAAAGACTCACAGATTTCTATTTGCTTGAGTATATATCAAATCGAGAGATAGAGATATAAACTCTTTAATATACTTTTTACCTAGATTGAGTCTGATTGTCTAGTTGATTCTCTAGAAAGTATATTGGAGTTTGTCCATACAGATTGATAAGCGAAATATTGGGTGTGGTTGTTGTACCCCCCACTTTTTCACTTTTGATGCAGGAAAATATCTCTCAAGGAAAAGTTTCTTCAACCCATTCCATGTAGTGACACTCCCGGACGGAAAATAATACAACCATTCCTTAGCATTGTCCGCCAAAAAGAATGGAAAAGCTTTCAACATTGCACCATCGGCATTGGTCTCCGCTGGTAGCATGGCCGTGACTATGGTATGGAAACCCATGAGATGCTTGTTTGGATCTTAATTTACCATGCCATGAAACTTTAGCACTTCTATAATCAACCCCGGTTTGATCTCGAAGGTTGAATTTATTTCAATACACCACCGTTGTGCATCAAGCCTATGAGGAGCCAAGTCCTTGAGTGTACGATCACCCATTGCTTCTTCTTCAATTAGTGGTTCTTCTACGAATGGAACCTCGTGTTCTTCTTCTAGTTGTAACTCTTCTTCCACTTCTAACTCTTGTTCTTCCGTTGTGTCTTGACTTGGTTGGAGTATTGTGCCTCTTCGAGTAGCTATCCCGCACCTTGGATAGTTCCAATCTTTAGAAGACATGGATTAGGTACCTGAAAACAATTCTCGCAAACAAGTGAGAAACGAAAAAATAAAACAAAAAGCAAAGATAAAAGCAGAAATTATAAAAAGAAACTAAAACTTAATAACAAGCCGTATGCCTCCCCGGCAACGGCGCCAAAATTTGATCGCTGTCGTATACATCAAAAATAATTTCACTTTCTTATTTAACTAAACTAAATGAAGTATGTGATAAGAAAGAGTTTGTTTCACAGAGAGGCAATTGTTGATATGCAATTTTCAGATCTTTAAGTAACCAAGGGGGGATTTTGTTTATCAATGCAATAAAAATATATTGAAAGCAATAAAATATGAAAATAATCAATAAGAGGAAGATATTGGTCACGGGATAGTATCATTCACAAATATGTATTTTCATCAGTGACTAGAATTGGAATTTTAATCTCTCATTTACTAAAAGTCCTAGGATAGCTTGATCGCAAGTATATCCCGCTAATTCCCTGATTTCATCACAACCACATTAAAAGATGCATATGTGAATTCTTCCTAGAAACCAACCTAAAGTGTAAAAGCACAATTAAGTTTAACTCCCTAAAAGCACTGAGTTCTATGGAATGGGACTAATCAAGGCAGTCAAACGTGTAAAAGCACTAATTCGATTTAACCAAGGTTATGATTCACTTGTGACTAGTAGGATATATCACTACAAGCACTACCCACAATTATGCTACTTAAAATCATGGATAAACAATTTTTTCGTGTTGAAAACCCTAATATAGCTTTGGAAATCAATGCAAATCGGATTGATTCGGACTCAATCAAACAAACAATCAAATCATATGACAATATAAACCATGAATCATAAACAATAAATTATTGAGACAAAACTAATGCATTGAATCAAGACATGTTGAGAAATCAACTTTATCCCATAAATAATATTATGTGTTTAGCTACTCATAGATTTTGAGTTCATCATAATCATAATCAATAATAAAATGAAGAAGATGAAAAATAAATGAAAGCAAACCCTAGTCGTCGCTCTCCCCAAAAGCTCCAAGTAGTAAATACGTGATCTCAAGGAAATAAAAACTTTTTCCTTTTGTAGCTTCTCTTAGGTCAATCCTTCAAAATCCCATACCAATATATCCACCAAGCCCATGTGTATGAAAAACCGATGTAAAAATCTTGCCAAAAAGTAGTCGTCGGAGAACTGGGTCCATAGCCGGAAGTCTGCCGTAAAAGTTACTCACCTTTGGCTTCTCTTCTGCCTTACAACACCACCCTTGATTCACTATAATTATCATTTCCTTCTTTTTCTTCTCAGCTACTTGGCACCAGCTTGCATCTGTTCCCAGCAGAACCATAGCAACTGATACTCCTTCTTCCCTGCAATCTCAGCTGCATCAACACACACAACTCCTCCTTTCTTTCTGTGTTGTTCCCAATAGCATCAACACCAGCACCATTTGAGATTGCAATTGTGCCACCATATGAACCTAAAAATCCATCTAAATAGCATCACTACTAGATTCCACCTGTCATCATCCACCAACAGCTCCATTCTAGCACCACCATTTTTTGCTGCTGCAAGTGTCACACGCACAGCTGAAATATCATTGAATAGCACCACCAAACTGCTCTCTCTCTCTCTCAGACTAACTGGTTCCATCTACAACTTTTTAACTTCTTTCCCCAACAAGCCAACCATCAATTCGATGACCACACAGACCCTGTAATGTCTTAGCATACATCTAATACATTCCTCATTCCATTAGCAGCAACGCCAGCCTTACCAGACTCGGAACCAAGCAATTTTGTGCAACTGCACAATACTACCTGCGATACCAGCTCACACTTCGACTGTAAATTTAGATTCTATTGCATATCAACACAACTGCAATACATGCACACAAATCCACTGCAGTTACCCATTTACTCAATTGCTCTTCCCATTCACCCAACGCCGAACCGTCTAGCTGCTTCAACTCAGGCCATCATTCATTGCTCTCACCAGTTCCATTTTATTGCAAACTCAAATATCACCCAGTTCTCAGCCATTCCAACTGCATTATTCATTCCATTGCTACCGACTTCTTCCTTGTCCTTGTTTTGAGTCTCCAGCTGCAACTTATCTCAACAACCATCAATTTCTCCCTGCCTGTAATTCATTTTTTGCTCAAAACAAACATCAGAAGCAGAAACATCAATTCTTCCAGAAAACTCAACTCACGCCATTTCAGCTGCACAATCCTCCACCAGGACCATTCTGAGCTTCAGAATTCCATAATACCCATCTTGCCATTCATTCATAAACCCATGAATATCAACAGCAAACACATCTTGTCTGTAATTCGAGCCCCAAACTCCATCAAATCTCTATATTTCCTTCTCCTTGAATTCGAACTTCACAAATCTGTCCAGTAATTCAGCCCATCTACCAGCAGAACAAACCAATTCCTCCAAACCTTTATTTCAATTTGATTTAAATCTAAACTTCGAACCTATAAACCCTAATTCCTTTGATGAGCACCCATTTGCCATTCATGATAACAACATCACATTTCTTCCATCGAATCCTTCTACTCCTTTTCTTTATCTGCAACCAGTATACTCTTATTACTACCAATTTTGCCTCTGAATCTTTCCTTCTCTCGATTTCATGGTGCCGCCGTAACTCTTGCGAATTTCAGACGATAAGAGAAACAAACGATGATCTTCTGAGTTTTAGGTCTTGTGTAGGAACCTGTTTTACTCCAGACACTCGGAAATAGGATAAGGGCCACCCAGTCCATATATGGCTTGCCGGTTCCGAAAAACCGACAGTCTAAATCTCTATCCAATTCATATGTCAGTTATGGGGAACTGACAGTTCATTCTTCACCTCCTCCTCGCGCACATTAGCCCTCTCCAAGTATACCTCGCATGTGAATTGGCCTTTGTGCTCCTTTTCGCACCAAATGGCTGATTTCTTCTTCTTTTGCTCATAATGACTCCAAAGTACCTGATAAACTCAAAAGTAAACATAAGATACATAATATACAATAAAACTCGCAAAGAAAGCATAAAAAATAGATAAATATCAAGGTGTTTACAACACCTATCGGTAGCATTGATTGCAAACCCTGATTTGAAGACTATATAAAGGAGAACTCTAGCAACTGGGAAACCTAATCCCCACACCTCCTGTATGATACTAGTTGTATAAGCTAGAGTCGATTCTCCTTTAATCTTAGGTTTCTACCGAGACCCTGTAGGTTAACGACTTGAATACTTCATTGGGATTGTGAAGCCAGACCCAACTATTTTCTCTATAGTTGCGTGATCTGATCTTGCTGTTTCTATCGTATTGAGTACAATTGTAAAATTAGCTCGAGATTAATTTCTCCGATAGGCAAGATAGAAAAGTAGTCACAAACATCTTCGTCTCATCGTTTGTGATTCCACAATATCTTGTTTTCCTAGTCGATTAAGATTATTGTGAGGTGATTGATATTTCTAGGCTGTTCTTCGGGAATATAAGTCCGGTATATCAATTGGTTCTTGTTCACCATGATTTATCAAAATATGGAACAAAACTCGTAGGTATTTTTGTGGGAGACAAATTTATCTATTCCTGTAGACTTTTCTGTGTGATACAGATTTGTTTATTAAAGTTTTCGACTTTGGGTCGTAACAATTCTTAGTTGTGGGTGAGATCAGCTAAGGGAATCAAGTGTGTAGTATCCTGCTGGGATCAGAGACGTAAGGAGCGCAACTGTACCTTGGATCAGTGTAAGATTGATTGGGGTTCAACTACATTCCAGACCGAAGTTAGTTTGTAGTAGGCTAGTGTCTGTAGCGGCTTAATACAGTGTGTGTGTTCAATCTGGACTAGGTCCCGGGGTTTTTCTGCATTTGCGGTTTCCTCGTTAACAAAACTTCTGGTGTATGTGTTATTTCTTTTCCGCATTGTATTTTGTTATATAATTGAAATATCACAGGTTGTGCGTTGAATCGATCAATTGGTAAATCCAAACTTTGGTAGTTGATTAGCATTGATTGATCCTTGAACATTGGTCTTGGTACCGTTCAAGTGATTTCTCTTGTATTAAATTAGACTAGCATATTGCTATTTGCTTGAGTAAGTATTGAATCGATAAATTGAGATATAACTCCTTGATATACTTTTCGTAAGATTGAGCCTAACTGTCTAGTTGATTCTCGTGAAAGTATATTGGAGTTAGTCCATACAGATTGTTAAGCGTAATATTGGGTGAGGTTGTTAGACCCCCACTTTTTCAATTGGTATCAGAGCAGGCAAACACGTTTAAAGACCTTATAAGTCTGTGTTTGTAGCGATCTGACTATATGGACAGTAAAGTCTCTATAAACGCTTAACCAGGAATAAATTCTGATCGTAAAGAAAGTTCTAAAACTTGTTATTCTCCAAAAAAAGTTGGATGAACAAATCCAGATCAACTCTGATCTTGTTGCAGAAATTGCAATGTATAAGGATTTGAAATATGTCAAAATTCCTTCAATGGATTTGAATAACTTTGTTCATTCTTCTCTGAAGAATGGTCGTAAGTCAGATGATAAACGAGGTCTAGGCTTTGTGAAATCTGACAGGACGACGAACTACTCAAACGAGATTAAAGATGTTGGTCCATGTATGTTCTGTGACTCTTGCAATCACTTTCAACATACATGTATGTCCTTTCGAAAAAGCCTAAAAGTTGCAAGTAATCTTCATAAGAAAGCTGAGCAACTGTTTGCTTCTCTAAAAGGACGTACAAAACTAACAAGAAATCCTAAACATGATAGTAGTGTTAGTATGGGAGATTTTGCTTTAAAATCAACATCGCACTTTCAATGGTTTCTTGACAGTGGATGTAGCCGACATATGACTGGTGATCTCTCGTGGTTTATTACTTCAAACGACTATGAAGGAGGTCCAGTAACATTTGGAGATGGGATTTGCTGCTACATAAGCAAGAAGGGGACGATCAAATTTCCCGGCATACCTGAAATCCATGATGTAGTATACGTAAAAGGTATGACTGCAAACCTTATTTCTATTAGTCAAATCTGTGACAAAGACCATAGAGTTGTCTTCAATGCAAACGGATGTGACATTGTAGACAAAGCTGGGAAAGTAGTTTTTCAGGGAACTCGTGGTAAAAACAATTGTTATCTTCTGGATACTCAGTTCAGTAACTGTTGCATTTTGACTAAGGTGGAATCTACACATCTTTGGCATGAGCGTTTTGGTCACATCAATTATCGTCTTCTAACTAAGATCATTAATAAAGAAATTGTTAGAGGCGTTCCCAAAATCAATGCAAAGATTGATGGTGTATGTAGTGCCTGTCAAAAGGGTAAACAAATGAAAGTTAACCATAAATCATCTCGAGATATTCTCACTAAAGCTCCACTTGGTTTAATTCATATGGACCTCTTCGGACCTATTCAACAACCCACGGTTGCGGGTAAGAAGTACGCTTTAGTTATGGTAAATGATTACACCAGATTCACTTGGGTTGCATTTCTATCTCATAAAAATGAAACCCTTGATGAATTCAAGATTATTGTTAATAGAATCCAGAACGAACAAGCTCGCAAACTAAAGAAAATTAGAAGCGATCGTGGAACTGAATTCAAGGACACTAAGGTGTTTGAATTGTGTGACGAACTGAGGATTATTCAACAATACTCACCACCCATTACTCCTCAATCTAATGGGGTAGCAGAAAGAAAGAACAAGAACATTTAGGAAATGGCCACGGTAATGCTCCATACAAAACCTTATCGTTAAGGTTTTGGGGAGAAGTTGTCTTCACATCATGTTATTTGATCAACCGTGTCTACCTACGGTCTAAAACCCTTAACACTCCTTATGAGTTGTGGTACGGTAGAAAACCCAACTTACATTATCTCAGAGTGTTCGAAAGTAAGTGCTACATTCTAAAAGATCGAGAACAGAGAGGGAAATTTGATACTAAAAGTGATGAATGTATCTTTCTTGGATATGCCTCTGATAGTCGTGGTTTTCGAGTGTTTAATCTCAGAACCCAAGTTATGATGGAGTCTGCTAATGTTATTATTGATGATATTAGTAATTTTCATCATGATAATCCTCCTGCGGAACTGCCTCCAACTGAGACAATTGAGAAAGTCAAACAAATCTCAGAATCAGTTGAAGTCATCCCAACTGTTACTGATCCTGATATTTCTAGTAACGAGGAGAAGAGCACTGATCAGGCTACTCCTATTGAATAAGAACATGTCCCTCCTCGAAACCTTTGGGTTCAAAGGAATCATGATCCCAACAATATTATTGGAGGTAAAGATTCTACTGCTAAGACAAGAGGACAACTTCAAAATATTTGCAATTTTGGTTGTTATCTTTCACAAGTAGAACCGAGAAATATTGGTGAAGCTATTAGCGATCCCTTTTGGGTGAATGCAATGCATGAAGAGTTAAATCAATTTCAAAGACAAAACGTATGAGAACTAGTACCTTGTCCCTCCAATGTCAATATTGTGGCACAATTGTCAGAAATAAAGCCAGATTTGTCGCTCAAGGATATTCACAGATTGAAGGAATCGACTTTGACGAAACCTTTGCTCCTGTGGCACGCCTTGAGTCCATTCGGTTGTTATTAGCTCATGCTTATTTTCTCAAGGTTAAGCTGTTTCAAATGGACATAAAATCCGCGTTCCTAAACGGAAATTTAAAGGAAGAGGTCTATGTCGCTCAACCTAAATGTTTTGAAAACTCTGATTTCCCAAATCATGTCCTTAAGCTTAAAAAGGTATTATATGGGTTAAAACAAGCACCTCGTGCCTGGTTCGAAAAACTAACTACTTCTCTTCTTAGGAAAGGTTTTTCGAGAGCCGGAGCGGATAAAACCTTGTTTACCAAATGGAGTGGGAAAGATGTTGTCATTTCTCAAGTCTATGTAGATGATATCATCTATGGTTCAACTTCTGAAAAACTTGCAAAAGATTTTCAAGTCTCTCTTGGAAAAGAATTTGAAATGAGCAATGTTGGTGAATTAAAGTTCTTCTTAGGATTACAAATTCAGCAACATAAGGATGAAATTTACTTATCTCAAGAAAAATATGCTAAGGATCTTGTCTCAAGGTTCAGTCTGGATAAGTCAACTCCAAAACTGACACTTATGCCCACCACTGGTAAACTACACAAAGATGAGAAAGGAGTAAATGTGGATCAAAAACCGTATCGATCCATTATTGGTAGCCTTTTATATCTTACATCTACTAGACCTGATATTGCTTTTAGTGTTGGTTGTTGTGCTAGGTTTCAGGCTAATCCAAAGGAATCTCATCTTGCAGCTGAAAAAAGGATCATACGATATGTTAATCACACGTTCGGGTATGGTCTATCTTACACCTTTAATACTAACACTGATCTTTCTGCCTATTCAGATGTTGATTGGGCAGGACGTGTGGAAGACAAAAAAAGTACGTCAGGGGGTTTATACTATGTAGGACTGAATCTTGTGGCTTGGAATAGCAAGAAACAAAATTCACAATCTTTGTCTACATGTGAGGCAGAATATATTGCTGCTGGCTCGTGTTGTACTCAACTTTTCTGGATGAAACAAATGCTTGTTGATTATGGAATTGATACTGGAATAATGAAGATCTTTTGTGACAACTCTAACACGATTCAAATCACAGAGTGTTAGAGCATTGCTCGGTCGAACTCGCATGCGTTGCTATCTCAAGCATGTTTGTCAATATTAGCGATCAAAACTATAAGTCTTGATTTCTAGCCTACATATATAAAGGTCTCGGACTAGGATAAAAAGTGTAGTTGAGCTCAAGACTCCATGACAATCATCAAACAAGACGAAGGACTACTCAAGGAACTGGTGGATCTTCATCGAATAAAAGGTATGTGGAGACTTGAACTTATCTGTCACTCAAAAGTCTATCTATTCTATCTCCTACTCTTGAGACAAAAGTCATGCTGATGAATAGACCTGAACTTATCTTTGCTACTTCGAGCCGAGTTTAACTCGCCTATCTATTTATCGAAATATGTGTTGGTAAGCTTTCCTTTAGCCAAATTCATCTTTACCTAGTGACGAATGTCATGTTATGTTTCAATCACTTTGAAAATTGCTCTGACGAAAAATGGTCTGTGAATAACGGCTACATAACGTCCTCTGAGAATGTTTCAATGATTGAAATGAGAGTTTAGATTATATAACCATTGGTAGATATAAGCATTGTTGTGGAAACACATATATGTATAAGTCATTATTCCTTGAACCAAAGTTTGCGAACTTTGTTGATCAAGAGAAACGGAATGTGGAGTGAGCCAAGTCCACGAACTGGCGGAAGTTCTCGACCCGAGAATTTCTGCTGGAGTTTGTGAACTCCTTCTGTGAGCTTAAGTCCGCGAACCCAGTTCGCGAACTTGAGCAGGTTATATCTAAATCGGCTGTTCTTGAACTCATGTTTATTTAAACTAAGGAATGCTTTTGCAAACCGTGGCTATAAAGTTCGTGAACCGATTCGAGTGAATCAAACCGTTTTTGCTTCGATTGTGTCTTGCGTAGTTACATAAGATCTAAGCAATTGAACAACTCTCTAACTAGTTCATTTGAGTCATTTGAACTAGTTATGGTGAAGAAGAATATGGTGGATATGAAAGTGATCATATGGCTAACCATTTGGTTAAATATTATTGAACCAACAAATATTAATGTTTGGGAACGGTTCGTAAACCCAAAATTGGACATTTCATTTGTGTGTAACAAGCTAAGTTTTCGATCCAACGGTTGAGAAATATTAGCTTGAATCTAATCAGGTTTTCATCTAACGGTGAATATTGAATGCTTTGTTACCAAGCTAACATTGATTGCAAACCCTGATTTGAAAGACTATATAAAGGAGAACTCTAGCAACTGGGAAACCTAATCCCCACACCTTACGTGTGATACTAGTTGCATAGCTAGAGTCAATTCTCCTTTAACCTTTGGTTTCTTATTCTAAAACCAGGTTAACGACTTAAAGACTTCATTGGGATTGTGAAGCCAGACCGATACTACTTTTCTTGTAGTTGTGTGATCTAATCTTGCATCTTCTATCGTTACGAGTACGATTGTAATAATTGGCTCGAGATTTATATCTCCGATAGGCAAGATAGAAAAGTAATCACAAACACTTCGTCTCATCGTTTGTGATTCCACAATATCTTTTTTCGCTGCGTCGATTAGGATTATTGTGAGGTGATTGATAATACTAGGCTATTCTTCGGGAATATAAGTCCGGTTTATCAATTGGTTCCTGTTCACCTTGATTTATCAAAAGACGGAACAAAACTCATAGTTATATTCGTGGGAGACGGATTTATCTATTACCGTAGACTTTTCTGTGTGATACAGATTTGTTTATTAAAGTCTTCGACTTTGGGTCGTAGCAACTCTTAGTTGTGGGTGAGATCAGCTAAGGGAATCAAGTACGTAGCATCCTGCTAGGATCAGAGGCGTAGGAGCATAATTGTACCTTGGATCAGTGTGAGATTGATTGGGGTTCAACTACAGTCCATACCGAAGTTAGTTTGGAGTAGGCTAGTGTCTGTAGCGGCTTAATACAATGTATGTTCAATCTGGACTAGGTCCCGGGGTTTTTCTACATTTGCGGTTTCCTCGTTAACAAAATTCTGGTGTCTATGTTATTTGTTTTCCGCATTATATTTTGTTATATAATTGAAATATCACAGGTTGTGAGTTGTTCAATCAATCAGAATATCCGACCTTTTGGTTGTTGATTTAAATTGATTGACACTTGGATATTGGTCTTTGGTACCATCCAAGTTATCTCTCTAGTATTTCACAAAGACTCGCAGATTTCTATTTGCTTGAGTATATATCAAATCGAGAGATTGAGATATAAACTCTTTGATATACTTTTTATCTAAATTGAGTCTGACGGTCTAGTTGATTCTCTAGAAAGTATATTGGAGCTTGTCCATACAGATTGCTAAGCGAAATATTGGGTGTGGTTGTTGTACCCCCACTTTTTCACAGAGAATCCCGTTGAGCACTCAAGAACTAAGCACATTGGTATAAGGTACCATTTTATTCGAGATCTATATGAAAATGGTATCATAAATACGGAATTTGTGCCTTCCGAACAACAATTGGTTGATATTCTTATAAAACCATTAAATACTGCTACATTTCAACACTTACGACAGTCTATTGGTGTTGTTTTGGTTCATTAGTCATTTCTAAAACTCTTGCCCCTGTGCTTATCTCGATCTGTTGGGAAATTGAGTTTGGAATTCCAGCAGGTGTTACTTTAATTCTACATTTGTTTCAGTAAGTTGATTTTCTGTCAGGTTTCTTAGTGTAATGTCCAAAGATATCCTTATTTTCTTGTGAAAGTAAGGTCGCTCTTGTTTTTCTTTAGGGAAAGACATTTTATAGGGGGAGTTCTTATTTGAACTTGTGCTTAAGTGCCAAATCTTTGTGGGGAGTGCGGCTGTGGAATATTATAGGGGTTATCTTGTATCTTTATAAACTCCTTGATGAATGCATTTAGTTTCGGCTATGTGATTGCATCTAAAAAGTTGATATGTGCTTTCTTTTGGTCATGAATTGTCTCTATGGAAATTTCATTAGGAACCCACTAGTTTTCGTACCTTTGCCAATTTTATTGACAAAAAGGGGGAGAATTAATGTGCAGTTCAAACTACAAATACATATGGTTTTTCGGATCATTATGTAAGGGGGAGTGGTTTTCATGTGAGATGAAGTATTGACTAAGGGGGAGTGATACATATCACCATAGTATTGTTGTCAAAGTTGTGATACAATTGAACTTTGATGTTGTGTAATAATACTATGACACTGTGTAACAATGATTGAGAGCTTTTGTTTTCTCATTGTTATGGCTACAGATCTTCAACAACGATGATGATGTATTGAATATCTTTGGAATCATTGGAGTACTTGGAAGTAACGAAGATTTCAAATAATGTTAAATAACCAAGGACAACATGCATGTGGAAGAGAAGCTGCAAAGTTTATTTATTTTGTATTCCATATGTATTGATAGTTTTGTCACTAAAATTGACAAATGGGGAGATTGTTAGAGCACTGCTTGGTCGAACTCGCAAGCGTTGCTATCTCAAGATTGTTTGTCAAGTTTAGTTGCCAAAACTATAAGTCTTGATTTCTTGTCTACTTATAGCTAAGTCTCAGACTAGGATAGAAAGTGTAGTTGAGATCTAGATTCCACGGTGTTCATCATGCAAAGACGAAGAACTACTCAAGGATCTAGTAGAACTTCATCGACTAAAAGGTATGTGGAGACTTGAACTTATCTATCACTCAAAAGTCTATCTACTCTATCTCCTATCTCGAGACAAAAGTCGTATTGCTATATAGACTTCGATTATACACATTTGTTATTTCAAGCCGAGTTTATCTCGCTTATCAATCTCTCGAAATATGTATTGGTATGCTTTCGCTTTGACCAAGTTCATCTTTACAAGTGACGAAAGTCATGTTGATTATTTCAATCTCTTGAAAATCGCTTTGATGAAAGATAGTGTGTGAATAACCACTATATAACATCCTCTAAGAATGTTTCAATGATTGAAATAAAGAGTTTAGAACATGTAACCATCTTTGGATATAAGCATATAGTGTGTTCGCACATTAGTGTATAAGTCCAAAACCGGGAACCAAATGTATGCATACTTGTGTGTGTACTAAATGGTTGATGAAGACTGGGTAAGTATGCGTACCCATACGCATACTAGCGGAAGTTCATGACTGTGAATTTCTGCTGAGTTTGGAAATCAAAACCAACTCAATCCGGTTACCTAAGTATGCGTACACGTGCACATACTGGCGGAAAGTTCATGTCCGTGAATTTCTGCTGAGTTTGAAAACCAAAACACACTCAAATCCGGTTACTTAAGTACGCATACCCGCACGCATATTTAAGTGTGTTACTTTCTAAAATCGGTTTGTTCATGAACTAAAATATTTATATAATAAGGAATGCAATTTGCAAACTGTAGCTATAATGTTCATGAATCGATTCGAGTGAATCAAAACCAATTTTGCTTCGATTGTATCTTGTATACTTCTATAAAATCTAAGCAATTGAACAACTCTCAAACTAGTTCATTTGAGTCATTTGGACTAGTTATGGTGAAGATGAATAAGGTTGATATGAAAATGCTCATAAGGCTAACCATTTGGATAACTACTGTTGAACCAACTAGGTGTACACGTTTAGGTACGGTTACACAAACCTAAATGAATGTGCATTTCATTTGTGTATAACAAGCTAAGATTCGATCTAACGGTTGAAAAAATTAAGTTGAATCTAATCAGGTTTTCATCTGACGGTGAATATTGAATGTTTTGTTACCAAGGTAGCATTAATTGCAAACCTTGATTTGAAGACTATATAAAGGAGAACTCTAGAAACTGGGAAACCTAATCCCCACACCTCCTGTGTGATACTAGTTGTATAATATAGAATCGATTCTCCTTTAACCTTAGGTTTCTACCGAGACCCTATAGGTTACCGACTTGAAGAATTCATTGGTATTGTGAAGCCAGACCCAATTATTTTCTCTGTAGTTGCGTGATCTGATCTTGATGTTTCTATCGTATTGAGAACAATTGTAAAATTGGCTTAAGATTAATTTCTCCGATAGGTAAGATAGAAAAGTAGTCACAAACATCTTCATCTTATCGTTAGTGATTCCACAATATCTTGTTTCGCTAGTCGATTAAGATTATTGTGAGGTGATTGATATTTCTAGGATGTTCTTCGGGAATATAAGTACGCTATATCAATTGGTTCTTGTTCACCTTGATTTATCAAAAGACGGAACAAAACTCGTCGGTATTTCTGTTGGAGACAGATTTATCTATTTTGTAGACTTTTTTGTGTGATACAGATTTGTTTATTAAATTCTTCGACATTGGTTCATAGCAACTCTTAGTTGTGGGTGAGATCATCTAAGGGAATCAATTGCGTAGTATCCTGCTGGGATCAGAGATGTAAGGAGTGCAACTGTACCTTGGATCAGTGTGATATTGATTGGGGTTCAACTACAGTCCAGACCGAAGTTAGTTTGTAATAGTCTAGTGTCTGTAGCAGCTTAATACAGTGTGTGTTCAATCTGGACTAGGTCCCGGGGTTTTTCTGCATTTGCGGTTTCCTCGTTAACAAAACTTCTTGTGTTTGTATTATTTCTTTTCCGTATTATATTTTGTTATACAATTTAAATATCACAGGTTGTGCGTTGAACCGATCAATTGGTAAATCCAACCTTTGGTTGTTGATTGAAATTGATTGATCCTTGAACATTGGTCTTTGGTACCGTGCAAGTGATTTCTCTTGTATTCAATTAGACTCGCAGATTGCTATTTTCTTGAGTAAGTATTGAATCGAGAAATTGAGATATAACTCCTTGATATACTTTTCTTAAGATTGAGTCTAACTGTTTAGTTGATTCTCTTGAAAGTATACTGGAGTTAGTCCATACAGATTGCTAAGCGAAATATTGGGTGAGGTTGTTAGACCCCCACTTTTTCAACAATAGTTAACCAATGGTTAGCCATATGAGCACTTTCATATCAACCTTATTCATCTTCACCATAGCTAGTTCAAACGACTCAAATGAACTATTTAGAGAGTTGTTCAATTGCTTAGATCTCATAGAAGTATACAAGACACAATCGAAGCAAAATCGGTTTTGATTCACTCGAATCGATTCATGAACATTATAGCCACGGTTTGCAAAGATTGTAGTCCTTATTATATAAATGTTTAAGTTCATGAACAAACCGACTTTAGAAAGTAACCTACCTAAGTATGCGAACAGGTACGCGTACTTAAGTAACCAGATTGAGTTTGTTTTCACTTTCAAACTCCAGCAGAAATTCATGGACGTGAATTTTCCGCCAGTACGCATACAGGTACGCATACTCACCTGGATTTCCAACAACCGCCAGTAAGCGTACGGGTACGCATACTTTGGGTTCCCGGTTTTGGACTTTTATACAAATGTGAGAACACACTGTGTTTATATCCAAAGATGGTTACATGTTCTAAACTCTCAGTTCAATCATTGAAACTTTCTTATAGGATGTTATAGAGTTGTTATTCAGAAAATATTTTTTATCAAAGCGATTTTCAAGTTATTGAAATAATCAACATGACTTTCGTCACGAGTAAAGATGAACTTGGCCAAAGCGAAAGCTTACCAACACATATTTCGAGAAATAGATAAGCGAGATAAACTCGTCTCGAAATAGCAAATGTGTATAATCGAAGTCTATATAGCAATACGACTTTTGTCTCAAGATAGGAGATAGAATAGATAGACTTTTGAGTGATAGATAAGTTCAAGTCTCCACATACCTTTTTGTCGATGAAGTTCCACTGGTTCCTGGAGTAGTTCTTCGTCTTTGCACGATGAACGCCGTGGAGTCTAGAGCTCAACTACACTTACTATCCTAGTCCGAGACTTAGATATAAGCAGACTAGAAATCAAGACTTATAGTTTTGGCAACTAAACTTGACAAACAAGCTTGAGATAGCAACGCTTGCGTGTTCGACCGAGCAGTGCTCTAACATGTAACATTCTGCATCATGCAATATGAGGAAAGATGGCGAGAATGATAGAGAGAGATTGCTTATATGGTTAATCCACATATATATGGTCGAAAAACATATGTAATGCTGCATTCAAGATTGATAAATGAATGTGCTCTTCGCACAACTGGTCAAAAAAAAAGGCTAAGAAAAACGATATATATCTTCTTTAGTTTCTTAGTTTAATGCGACATATATCTGCATTAGATAGACTCTATGTTCAGTGCTTGTCTTGCATTCTCTAGTATATATATGAGTTTATAGTTTCCAATGAGGGTCGTGACTGAACTTTACAATTTTTTTTTTATTTTTTTTTTGACACATAACTTTACAATCTTATACATGTTAGGATCCTCCTTTTAGTAGTCTCTTCCTTGCATGTTTACTGGAATAATTCTTAGCAGGCTAAGTCAATTTTTTGTAGTAGGGTAATGTTATTCGACATCTCGAGTTAGAAGTATCTCTGCAAAATGACATAATGGTGCAAGTCTCCTCAATTATGTCATCTTATTGTGAATTTACTGTCGCATCATGTGGAAAATAAGAAAAAAAAAATTAAGCTAAAAATTCTGTGGGATATGTAAATTAAATTTTAAGATTCTTGTAGACTCTAGCGGAGACTTCCATTATGATAGAAACGTGTCAGGGTTGAAACTCTTTTCAAGTCTTCATCCTATCTTTGGAGAGCATGACGTACTCTGTGTCTGTAAAGCATTATAACATAGGGGTGTAAAAAATGAACGACAACAGTAACTGAATATAAATTAGATTTTTGCCGATTAGGTAGTATGGATGGGGTAAACCCAACACTCTCGGTTGGCTTTGAGATAGCTGTGTACGGGCCGAGATATAATCTTTGTCGTCCAATATCACGAATGATCCCAGCTGCTCTTTGACATAGATACATACGTTTCCTTAGAACATTGATGATGGGGTGACTTTGGAACACAAATTAAACTTGAAAACATTTTGATGCGATGAGGAAAGGGAGATGAATACCTGCTGAAGTATTGAGGTCCTCTTGGAGTCGGTTTGTATGTGCTTGAAGAAAAAATACGGGGAGTTGAAATAGGCAAATAACTTTTCCAGTTATTGCACGGCAGTTGTAATTTGTTGAGATTAAAGTATTTTAATTTTCGTTTGTCCTCAATTGTTTGTTCAATCAAAAATTCACTCACTCATGGCCGTCACCATTACCATCGATTGCATTCGAGTTGAAGTTTCTCTTTTTAAGATTATCAATGTAAAAGGGGAGATAGGATATATAAAATTTAGACGAGCGATGCCCCCGTGAAAAAGGAAAACACCATGTCAAAGATCCATTTTACGATTCTTTTTATGGCGTAACGATTTTTTAAATAATTAGATAGAAAACTTGGGCGAAACGTAAGTACAAACTACGTATATGATAGGCCTAAGTAGTTATGGTTTGGTTAAGGTTAGATATGGATTGACCACTCATAATCTCTACCGTCCAAAATCATGGTAAATCTCGGTCGTTCTTTATCCCACATACATACACACCACATTTCCTTAGAACATTGATAGTTAAGGGCTTTAGTCCTTAGAGCAACTCCAATAGGCACATCAAACAGGTAGATTTGATGATTATACACCTGCAGTGGGACTAGCAAACCACTAAAACGGATGAGCAAACCCTCAAATAAAAGGTTTTGTACATCGTGCATTTGATTGAGTCGATCGATTTAATCCGAGACGACTGTTTTAAACTGAAACGACCGGGGTGTACTGAGCCGAGTATCTTTCCATCTTGATCCAGTCGGTTCATACTAGGCCGACAACGGATAGGAACATCCAACGGAAACTAATTCACTCACTATAA
This sequence comes from Papaver somniferum, assembly GCF_003573695.1. NCBI lineage: Eukaryota > Viridiplantae > Streptophyta > Magnoliopsida > Ranunculales > Papaveraceae > Papaver > Papaver somniferum. The sequence continues at coordinate 102,265,342 of NC_039358.1, forward strand.
ATTTAGTTGATTTCAACTTTAAACTTACACCTTCTCCACCTCCGCAAAACATTATGAGATTATCACATGCAATTGTTTTGGCCATACGAATGTACTCATCACAAGCATCCGCAAGATGCCCATAACCAAGAATCGTAAGGGCTGCGGTGACCTTTTGTTCAGGACTATGCCCTAATATATTTTGTGCATCAAATTTATAGTTAAATTTAGGGTTTACCCGACAAAGCTCTCCAATAACCCTCCTGACCAAGTGATGTGGCATTCGATAGCGACGTTGAAAATCCTCATCAGAGTAGACACTTCTATTAAGATAATAATCACGTACCATTTGTTGGTGACCTTCTTCTCGAAATCTCCACGTCTATCTTCTTCTCAACACAACTTCCGGTTCTGGATCTCGTGGAACTTGGCCGGTGTATAATTGTAGCATTGCGTTAGTTCTGGATCTCTCATCGTCTTCATCCATCTGATCCAGCTGCTGCATAAACGCTTCTTATTGATGGATTAATGTTTCAGCTAATAATTGGATTTCTTCATTCTCCATTTCAGGATCCATAATGAAAAAAACTAATGAAAACAAGAGAAAACTTAAAAAATTGGAAGATTTTTTTGTACAACAGAGAATTAAATGTATTCGAGTATGTTTATCATTGGTGGATTGAGTGTGTTTATATAAGTGTAGAACTAAACGTATCCGTAGGGGGCGACTGGAATAATAGTCGTTGTCGAACCATACAAGACCGGTCGTCTTTTACTGGAACGAATGTCGTCTCCACTTGAGACGAGCCTCAACCCAGGTTGAGCCGAACGACCTAATATAATACGATCAGCTTATTTTGACTTGATAAACAATCTTCCCACTGCACAAAACTCATTTTGCCCATCCACCTGGCACCACAAATAACCTTATTTGCATAGTCCTATTGAACTTGGTCCTAGACTTATTTATGAATGCACAATTGGGGGATACTCAAAAAAAAAACATTATAAAATAGTTTAGGAACCCCATATCCAAATGACAATCGGTATTGTCTTAATTTCAGTCGGTATTGCCTTCAACCTAAAATCAATACCAATACCGACTGCAATGGTAAAAAATCAGAAAAAAAATCCCCACTCTTTTATAGGAGAAGTGCAATAAGCCGGAGACATTCAATCGGTTATTTGCTCTTAACAAAGAGAATGAATTCTTATCTCTGATTATCCGCCATAACTCAAAATACAAGAAAAAAAAAGTACGGGTCTGTGAAGAACCCAACAACATGAGTGGGCGATATTGGTATAACACATCAACATCTTTTATCAAAACCAAATCAAGAAACTAACTAAAAGAAGTATTGTTTGGTATGACGCCGCAACTAACAACAAAAGATTCTTCTTCTTCCTCCATTAAAGCAATTGTCTGCTTGTGAAGATAATAAATCGATGGGCGAAAGAAAGCAGAAGTGTCAAAATTTCTTTCTTCTTTTTTTCTTCTTCTCCGGTACTTAATCAATTAGGGCTGTTCATGGTCGGTTTTGGTTCGGTTTCTAGCCAAACCAAAACCGAAACCAATACTATTGGTTTCTAAAAATCTAAACCAAACCAATCCATTAACCATTGGTTCGGTTTCCAAATGGTTCCAGTTGGTTTCGGTTTGTCCCAGTGGTTTTTGGTTAACCAATAATTATGTCAAACCAAAAAAAAAACACAAATTTATAGATAAAAAAATCGTAGTTGCCGATAGTATTGGTTTACACAAATATACAGACAAAAAAAATAATCAAGAATAGTTAAAGCTTACTCTAATTCTAGAAATCAAAAGAAGATATATAAGATATCTTAATTTAGTTATTGACAAATAAAAAAGAAGGAAGACAGGAAGAAAAAAGTCGAGTAGCAGCAGCTGTAGTTGGGGATGGAGAAGGGAGGCGGCTGAGAAAAAGAGAAAGAGGGAGAGTATCATAATGAAATATTAGATTTAGGGTTTCTATTTGTCCTCTAAATCAATGGGTAGAATCTAATACTTTTAAATCGACGGTAGAAACTAAGTTTAAAAATTAATCGGTTCCCCAATGGTTTTTGGTTCGGTTTTCAGGTCAAACCAAAACCAAACCAGTAATGTCGGTTTTTCAACTTTTTTTATCAAACCAATCCAAATCTAAATGGTTTGATTCGGTTTCTTTCTTATTGATCTGGTTCGGTCGGTTTCCAACGGTTAACCGATATCATGTTCAGCCCTATAATCAATGGGCCATCTGACGACAATCAACTATTTAATCTGATGAGTCTGTTGTGTTCATTAGATTAGATGAGTTTTTTTTTCCTTCTTTTTTTCTTTGATTTTGTGCACAATTGAGGGATACAAAATTAAAATGCCCCTAATCCAAAATCTAGCCCCATATAACCGTAAATATCTCCAATTTATGAGAGTATCCCCGATTGTGCCTTCTTATTTGTTGGGTAAATCTATTTGATATGACAATTGACACTGAGGAGTGCTCTCCGTTAATAAATTAGTAATTTGCCGCCAAATTCTAAGCTGAAGTTCTTCAAGCTTTCACCTCTCTCTCGTGTGTGTTGAAAATGGCGCTTCCATTTGCTTTCCAAGAGAGGCTTCAACAGATGGAAGAAACCAGAAACCAAAGACTTACTCTCCTTCAGGTTCAGAAACACTGGCCCTAGCCTCAATTTTTACCCTAGCTTATTTAATTTTTGTGTTCCTCATTCTTCGTTTCGTCCAATTTCAGGCTGAAAAAGACGTTCAAAACAAAAAATCTTCAATTTTATCATCCAAAATTTCAAACATCAGATCTATGGAACAAAGGTGTTTAGTACTTGAACAGATCAATGCCGCATCAAAGTACAAAATTTTAGCTTATAAATCTGAAATTGAATCCGTTGAAGCAAGATATCAAACCGCTGCTCATCAATTCAGGTAATTTTATCTCTATGCTAATTGCGATTTACTTTTTTATAATTGGTACTAGGTTCTTAGATAGAAGATTATTCGGTTTAGGGTTTTGAAAAGTGAACTGATTGAGCTGGAGGAATCGGAGAAGGAGAAGGAGAGGTTTTATGAGATGAAGAATCTTGAAATGAAGGAATTCAGGGAAAACGTTGATAGGTGTCTTTCAGAAAATCGTTTGCTAGTACAGGAGATTAAGAAAAGCATTGATGAGGTAACATACTGATTTTGATTCTGGCTTTATCTCAACCTTTTGATTCAGTTATGTTTGATTCTTGAAACGTGTTCTATATGTATGGAAAAGATGCATTAGGACATTGGTTCCTACAATATTTTTAGACTTGGCAAACATGAAATATTCCAAAGGTAGAGTCATCATTTGGAAGGTCAATCTTTCAAGTTCATTAGTTATAAAGTAGAGACTCGTAAATTGTAATCCTATTTGATGTTAGTTGGTTAGAAGTGTTCTTTTTGAGTTGTTTTTTTGGATGGACAGTAGGATGTCTCATGATAAATTACACAATCTCGTTATGTTTGAGAAGAAAAAAAATTCTTCTTGTTATGTGTTGCATTAAGGTGTAAGCTGCTGAGATCTAAGGTATTCGTTATACATAGGACCAGTTTGATGCTTTATGCCACGACTATACGGCGAACTTAACAACTTGAATCTTAAAAAGATATTATTTCTATGAATATTGCCAGTTTAGTCCTAGCGTAGCTCCGAACAATCTGAGTGTATGTTCGGTTGATGCTTCGTTTTAAGTTACCTGCAGAAACTCAAATGTGAAATCACCCATAAACACATTGCTCCATTAAAGGTTTATGTTGTAATCCACCATGACCTGAATGTCGTAGAACAGTTTATGTGTACAGTGCAACCGGATGTTCAAACTTCCTTAATGGGTGCTGATATTTAAGTTATACTGGGTCCTTACATTAGGTTTCTTTTGCTAGCATTTGTGCAGTAAGAAGTGTATTAGATCCTCAGCATTGGAGAAGTCTCTTATTAGTGAATAGTGATTGATTTCTTTCTTACAGCTCAAATCAAGCCTCGAAGAATTTCAGATCAACAATGAATGTTTGGATAATTTCGGGATAGTTGCTGTCGAGGCAAGAAAGACAGAGCTTTTATTAGTCAAACAGAATTTGGACAGAAGTCTCGCTTCAAATTACCAGCTAAGAACCCAGTTACAGAAGCAGCTCTACAACAGTTTAATTTCACCAGAGAGGGGAAAAAAATGATTCAGGACAGTTGAAACAGGCTAAATATACACAGCGCAATGATGAAGGTAACTGCAGTCACTAGGATTTGTGGTAAACATTGTCTCATGAATGAGCTTCAATTTACTGAATTTGGTTACTTTTGCCATCAAATCCTAGTCTAGATCAGGATATGCCGTGAACATTATATGTTCACTTTTACATTGAATATCCAGTATTTCATACTCTGTGTAGACCTGGATTCCTTTCTACATATAATAGTTGTATTTTAGTTCCTTGCACTTGTAACATATAGGTGGTCTTTTATGTATCATTCTCAGATCATGTTTTTTTCGATTCTTTCCTTCTTGATGCCCCGAGTATCTCTATCCTTAGATGGCTATAACAATTTACTTTCAAACCTTTCCAAATGTTTAGATACTTGTTTGTGAAATGTGTTTAATCCTTCTACTTCTAGGTAGCAACACTATAATTTTGAAAATAATTACCGAGTTCGGCACATGTTCGAATCAGTCTTACCACGGTAAGAAAGCTTAAAAAGCGTGCGCATCCTGAATTTGATTGTTCGTTATTCTGTTGATTGTTATTGTTAAATGTGTACCTATTACTTGTTAGGCGCATGCCCTTTTCTAAATACATTGTCACTCATAGTATGCCATAATAAAACAACTTTGTCTAAGTTGGTTTTGGACATTGAATTTCTATGTTCAGAGTCATAATATGAACAATTATTTCTTTTGTTGTAAATCTGATTGGCTGTATGAACATCAATCACAAAATATGGTTTCTTCTGTGCCACCGATATACACCTGTGGAAATGAGAACATAAAAACTAGATCATCAGGATATGCAATGTTGTCGGGTTCATGACTCATAAGCCTAACAATGACTACGGAAGTCTCCAGATGGAGTGGAAATTGCATATATGTGCGGAGTCATTACTATGGGTTGTGGCACTGAAGTTCATATTGTGAGATCACCAAACCAATGATTGTCATGGTAACGTGTTGATTGATCAGTATGAACCAAGATTTTATCCATGACCCCCAGGAGGACATTTTCCTGCAAGTTTTTTCCAGAGAGACAAATACCTTTAGTTTCTTTCTTCTTAAAGTTTTGGTCATCTTCATCTCTAACGAGAAGGAGGTTTCTAATCTTCTTAGGTACTTCACATACACCTAAGAAGAAACCATCATTGATCATGATATGAGTCTCTTGAATAGAAAATATATTTATCTTGTCGTTGTTCTTTGCAGATACACCTTGGGTTTAATCAGCTCAAACGATCATCAAACAGTCATAAAGCAACATCCATGTTGAGTTCTATGGGTAGAAAGATGTTCATAAGATATGATTGCATTCATAAAGGCTTATAGGTAAGTCTAAACAGAGAGAAAGTCAAGCTAAAACTGTTAGTTGAATTACATATAGAGTCACGTGAAACTGTTAGTTGAAGTTTTGAGTCACAGAATCAGGTGTTCTGCCAATTGGACTTTGAAAAAGATCTAATTTTACTCTGACATAGTGATATTTCGTATGTCGACATTCCAAAACAGAATACTGCAACACACAGTCAGATAGTTTACAGTTGCAATGAACCCTTGTCTCAAAAAGTTTCCGCAGTTGTCAGAAAACATCTTCTTCTCCTATGCAAGGCTGAATTTGTGTCTTCCACTATTTTGATCCCGCAGATAAATATAACAATTTTACCAATATCAGAAGTTCTTTTTAACTATAGAAATCTTGAATTATTTGACATGATCAAATTCCCAAGATAATGAGGGACAAAATCATCATTATTTGAACCTTGCCAGTTGTGATTTGTGAGAGCACAGATCTTGACTCAGAACACTTAGTTGGAGAAAGCAAAGGCTAAGTAGAATGTTAGGACATTCAGTGTTTTGTAGGACTTGAAAGATGTTTTTTGCTTTTATCATCATCAGTACTCAAAATCGTCCTTTCCTTCCGTTATTATGTTTCATTTTAATCATTCCCAGTACACAGAAATGTAGTACATAATCACTGCTATTAAAACACGAGCTAGAATCTGAGACTAATAAATATAGTATAAAATACTAGTAGGATGCTAAGTTGTTGGTTGGATAAAACTCATAAAAGAGGGCAATACTCAAATGCAGCTGATCCACAAGATATTCCTCGTAAACTGAACTACTAGTTTTTTATTTATAATCACTTGATACTCCTTAAGGCATACGGCTACACACTTATTCTTACCTGGTCTGTAACTCTTTCTTCCATGTGTACAGTACCCATCCTTTTTTTTGTTGTTGTTGGTCCTCCCACATTTACTTGCTACAATCCACCATACTTAGATAACCGTCATCCTTAAGTTTTTACCTTTAAAATTTTCTCGAGATTTGTGCAATTTATATTTTCTTACAGTATCAACTGTCTGTACTCGATCAATCTAAGGCGTACGGTAATACCTGTCTGGCTGTGTCTGTCTCTCTTAAAGGCTCCTTCCAAGGTAGAAAAGGAAAATGAAGATTAAAAGAGTAAAAGAAACAAAAACAAACACGAAATTACAAAAACAGGAAAACTTGATCGATCTTTTTCTCAATTATTTTTTATTCTCGTTTCTTCCGTCTTCGGAATTCATTTTGTCGAATTTTCTGTGAAGAATTTTAGGGTTTGTTTTGGTTGATTTCTTTAGTGAGGGTGAATTAGGGTTGTGAAATTGAAGAGGTGTGGAAATTTGTCAAGACGTGTTTAGTAGGAAGAAAAGGTATGATGATCGTCGCTGTTGGTTTGTTTTCAGTTGTAAAGAGATAACACAGTATATATACCACAAGTGAAGAAAAAGAAGAAACCTTTTTGGATTGGATTATGGGAAATAAGTTGGGTAAACGAAGACAAGTGGTGGATGAAAAGTATACAAGACCACAAGGATTGTATCAACATAAAGATGTTGATCATAAGAAACTAAGGAAATTAATTCTTGATTCTAAATTAGCTCCTTGTTATCCTGGAGATGATGAGTCTGCTTTTGATCTTGAAGAATGCCCAATTTGCTTCTTGGTTAGTAATCTTACTAAAACTCAATCATTTGCTTCTTCTCTAGTATTTGGTTCAAGTTAAATTAAGCTGAAGTTTTTGGTTTTTATTTAGTATTATCCAAGTCTCAACCGCTCAAGATGTTGTACCAAAGGCATATGTACAGGTTCGATATAACATTTCTGACAATTGAATTTTTGTTTAGTTTACTTGAATGAATGTTTTAAACATTCCTCTAACAATGTAATGTTTATGCAGAGTGTTTTTTGCAGATGAAACCTCCTCATTCTACTCGTCCTACACAGTATCCTTTTGTTGGTCAAATTACTGTCCGGGCTTTTCTTGAATAAAATTCTTTTGTATTTGCTTTCTTGTGTAAACCTTGTTTTGTTTACTTAATTATTATACTAGATGTCCATTTTGCAAAACATCGAATTATGCTGTGGAATATTGTGGTATGAGGTCAAAAGAGGAGAAAGGCATGGAGCAAGTCGTAAGTATGCGCTTTTTTGTTTACCATTTCATTGTCCCTTTGCTTGTGGATATTAGACTTACTCATGTTGCTTATCTATGCAGGAAGAGCAAAGAGTTATAGAAGCAAAAATACGGATGCAACAACAAGAACTTGTGGATGAGGAAGAGAGAATGCAAAGAAGGCAAGATATTGGTTCATCTAGCACAACTATGATCGCTGGGGAAGTTGGATATACAGATCTATCAAGTAGCTCCCTGCCAGGTTTTTCTCGCATTGCACGGAGCCGTGTCCATGTATCCAAATTTCGTTTTTTTTTTCTATGAATTGTCATCGAGCTTTACGTATGTTCATTCGTTATATTTTATGGTAAGAACTGAAATTGCATTTTATCATTTTGGCTCATAACTGAAGTTTTACTGCAGGTCCATCGTTCGGTTCCCCTATAGGATGTGATGACATTGTCTCTTCTCAAGACACGTGTTCTGCTCCTACGATTAGACGACCATCACGCTCTAGGCAGAACAGGTATCTAATACTCTCTAGTATTGAGGTTTACCTATTCGTTGTCTCTTTTGCCGTTTTATATGCTTTAATCCATCACAACATGATGATACTTGGCTTATTGTCAGACTGACTTACGTGCTAAGTTGCTATTCTAGTTGGGTCTTATAATGTTTTAAGTATTCTAAATTGCTCAATAGCTTATGTCCTTGATGGTTGGAAGGAAGTTCTCCCATCGAAGCCGTCGGACATTTTTGTTTTGCAACACGGGAAGAGGAGTTTGTTTCAACTTTCAAGCAATCTGGTGACCTTAGAAACATAATCTAAAAGACTCTTCATTAGTTTATGTGGTGTCTTCAATGTGGGGGGATAAGATCAAAATCCACAAAAAATCATATACTGTGGAAATTCTTGTGCATGTGGTAAGCATGGAATAGATCGTTATCAAGAAGCTTGGTTTCTTTCCTTAAATTTGTGATTAAGAAGTTTGTTGGCGCTGAAACTGGTTTTTTGTGGCTCCAAAACTGTTTGCAGACAACAAAATGCAAATTGAGACTAAGATGAATTAACAAGGTCACGTGGTATGAGACAGTTAAGTTGCGATGTGGAGGTAAGTAACAAAACGAGAGATAACCAAGGGAACAAGGTTGTGGTCTACGAGAAGATAAAAAGTATTAGGCTGTTAAAATGTTGTGGAAAGTAGCGAAAGGCTGCTGGAAAATCTAAAGGAAGATCCCAATATAGAAAGATGAGGTGGAATATTAACTCTATTACTGAAGGATATCACAGGGATCAATGAAGCACTTAGTGATAAAAGCTAGAACGTGTAGACACCCTTCAAGAAATTTTTGAAGATTATTTTGGAGTTTTAGGTGCATTTTTTCGAAATACAATTGTATTTGTTGTGCATGATTTGTCATTAAAGGACAAATTTAGGGTCTGCTTCTATTTAGATAGCTAAACATTGTATACTTCAACCTATTTGCACACATATCCTAGTTCGGGTATTAGACAGGCTGCCAGGGCAATCATTTCCAATTTTGACTTTGTACCCAATGATCCTCAAGATATTCAGAGTTGCATGACAATCGATGTATCTGATTGTTAGTAATGGGGTAACCAGGGAAGGGGTGATAATATAACTTGTCTGATGGTTCTTAAATTTTTCCCATGCGTTTGATGCTTTTTTAATTGATTATTATTTTTTTCTTCTCTTAATGAGCTTTATATGGGGTTGTCTTTGTTTTTACAGGGAAAATCAGTTTGACCTAGATCTAGAGGACATTATGGTGATGGAAGCAATCTGGCTTTCCATTCAGGTATTTTTTTTTATGTGCATTAGATCTTAAACCAGCATTTGTGGATTACATAAGCTAGCAACAAATTTACTTAAAATCAGTGCATCTATATAGTCCAAAAGTGATACAACTTCCCAAAATTGGTCAAACATTTAGAAGCTGAAGTTTGAGGAATTGTTTAGATAGGGGAAGAGACTTGCTTCTTGTTTGGACATAGTATTGTTTGTTAAGGTGACGGATAATTTTTTTTTAACTAATGGGTGAAATTTGTAGAATACCGAGTCACAGAGGAATACGGCTCATGGTGATGCTTCTATATCCGAACCCTTAGTCACAGAATTTCGTTCAGTATCTCCAGCGATAGTCCCAGTAGTTGGAGCAGGAGCAGAAACATCTTCATCCCCTTCAGGTGGTCTAGCTTGTGCAATTGCTGCCCTTGCTGAGCGTCAGCATATGGATAGGGAATCCACTAGCGATGCTGGAAATAATTCATCAGTTCCTTTCGACATGCTTCCAGATTCTGGCAGCCTGCCGCATTCTGGGGAGGAGCAGGGAGGAGGGCAGGGTTATAATATGCCCAATAATTGGATTGAAGTTTCACCTGACAGTGGGAGGGCATTGTCTGGAGGAGAGGAAGGCGAGTGGGGTGGGATTGACCATGGATCAGAGGTAGCCGAGGCAGGTACAAGCTATGCAAGTTCTGATGCTGCTGCTGAAGTTGCATTACCACCACCTCTCCTGAAAGCAGGAGATCATCATTTCCAGTCTAACATCAACGGATCTGTTATGCCTGAAAGTTTTGAGGAGCAGATGATGCTGGCTATGGCTGTTTCGCTAGCGGAGGCTCGTGCGAGGTCAAATGCGCAAGGAGTGGCATGGCTTTAGCTACTTTATAGGTTCCATTGTTAAGGGTATTCCCTTCCGCTGTATCTTCCTTATGGTGTTGTTTCTATTAAGTCTTCCTGCTTTGTAGTGTTTCATTTACCAATGTAGAAAATGGAAAATATAGGTAGCTAGTTCTGTCAGTTGATAAAAGAATCGATGGGTCATGAAACTTGCAATAATCTTTCTCTGCTTCTGCCTGTCTTTGGATCTTTTACTTTGAGTACTTTAGCTTTTTACCCTAGAGTTTGTTATGGGGGTGTTCTTAAGGGTAAATATTACTGAAATGCTCCCAAATATATGTATAGTATCAGATTCAGAAGTTTGCGAGATAGTTGTCTCATACAACTTTTAACAAAAAAGTTTGGTGTAGTTGATTGTGCTGGCCTGGGGAAAGGAACAACATTTGTTGCATGTAGAGGCCTAAATTTTTGTTTAGAATCAAGCAGAAAGAATTCTCAGAGTTTATGTTTGTGTGCTGTGAAGAGTTCGGCAGAAATTGTAATACATCTCTGGCTTCCTGATCCTGACCGTATAAATGATATTTGCTAGTTGATTTTTTCTTTTGATCTTTTATTTTTCGGACCCACCCAATTTTTTTTTGCCGATGTAAAGTAGGCATCTCTTTAGTTGCCTGGCCAAATTGGGGTATACCCACATTAATTGGGTGTACCTAATGAGACAAAACTCGGGTCATTGTGAAGTGAAACACAACACTCCTTAACCATTTATTTTCAAAATGACTAATATATCCTTGTTTAATTAACACAAAAAAAATCTGATTAGGTTAACTAATTGAGTTTAGATTAATTAATTGAGTAGATTAAAATTTCTGAAATTATGAATTTAAGTAATGAAATTTTGTTTTTGTTTGAACTTATGTGGGAAGATTTTTGATGAAAAAAATTTCTTTGAGAATATTTTTTGCAACGGAGCTACGGAAATGAAAGCACACTACCCAAACACTTCTAAAAAGGGGATTGCAAAGCTGCTGAACGAAATCATACTCAAAATTAAAGAAGAAATCAACATTTTCAGTTCTGAAAGTATGGAAAGTCGGTAAGGTCGACAAATTAGAAGATAACAACTAACTGTGGCCGGCATGCTTGTAATAAATAACGATGCCGACTTTATTATTTTTGACAGAATGAATATTGTTGTAAATGACATCTTATTGATTTATTACCTTACCGACAAACATATAGTCGGCATCTAATTAATTTCTCACCTTGCCAGCTAACTTATAGTCGGCACTGAATAATCTTGGAACAAAACGACCCTGAACTCGCCACCACGGTTTGCAGTTTACAACCTTGCAGACTTTTAATTATACCCAACAGAAAACAGAATTTAGAAAGATGTATCTTCTTTATTCATGCGATATTTGTTACTACATTGATTGAAACATAGAATCTAGCTCCTTATCATAGGAATCACGGATGCACTTAGCACGTGCATCAAGCCTTTGAGCCCCTAGGCGACCCTAGTGGACGAGTTATAGTCTCGTGAGGGTTTACATGGAGATCTACCCACAAAACCTACACAAAAACTCTAAAACCATCAATCTTCGTTGGAGGAATCCGAGTCTGATTCCACCATCATCTCCGGGGCATACTCTGGAATTTTGGATATCATGAAGTGATAGCTTGCATCAAATGCGAATGATTCCCCTTTTCTTCCAAGTAGCGTGCTTTCACGACTTCATGCTACAAAAACAAGGCGCAAACTTACTTTGTTAGTGGTGTTTAATAGGAAGATCAAGCAACATGGATTACGTAAAATAAACTACAAAAATACTTACAAATTGTTCAATGGACAAGTTAAAGTGGCTAGCGTTCAAAATCCGACGTTGGATAGCTAAATAAGCAAGTATCGCATTTTCTATGACTTGGTACCTATCATGAATTTGTTGAACACTTCTTCCATTCGGATTCCCAAACTCTTGCCTATATATGTTATATACCTTTGTCCAAAAGGTTTAAGCACTATCCTTACGGAGGACTGATTTTTAATTCACGTTTCGGCGTACCATGCTTTGGTGATGGATAGATCTTCATTTGAATCAAATGATGCCATTGTTGTATGCAGAGGTATTGAGAGAGTTAGAAAGAGTAGATGATGATATGAGCTTTGGAGAGTATATGCAAATAGATGTGTGTTGTTTTGTAGAGAGAACTAGTGTATTAACAAGATGGTGCCCAAATCTGGCCATTAGGGTGGTCAACCAATGCAGCTGTACTTGCAAAATTTTGAATTTTGAACTCACCGATTAGGTTTTTATTTCCCCAATATGCCGACTATATTCTACTGCATATAGTCGGCACGACATCTGTTTATTACAATGCCGACTAATACATCGTCGATAATGTCTTAATTTTCTTACCCTATCGACTAATTGAATTTTCAAACACAAGAGAAGGTCATATTCTACCGCATATAGTCAGCATCGTATTTGTTCATTCGAATGCCGACTAATATACAGTCGGCAAGGTCGTAATTTTCTTACCCGACCGACTCTGGTAACTGCACCATTTCAGTTGTCAGGGCCGGAAGTCTGCCAATTCACAACCTTGCCAGCTCTGATTTAGTCGGCACTGTAACTTAACAAACAATTCATTCAAGACCCTGCCGGATAAATTATCGAAACTTAATATAGCTAAACAAACTATTCATTCGACAACTATAAATCCAACATTTGTCCAAAATAAGAAAATATATGTCCGATAAACCTTAAAAAAACATTTGTTCAACCATTAACCTTGACATAATGTCTAACACATAAATAAACAAACTAGAAATTCATTCATTCACGACCACGACCATTACCAATTCCACCACCACGGCCTCGTTTAGCATTTTCACGGCCACGAGCACCACCACCACCACGGTTATGAGGCCTTTTTTTTTTTCTTTCAGCATTCCTCTTGGCTTGTGCATTCCTCTTTAGTTCAGCATTACCTTGCCCGAACATTTTGGTGGCATCTTAATTGTCAACATTCTTAGCATAGTCAATGTGCTTAGTTTGCTCTTCAACCGACAAAGGCTTTCATGTATCTTTCGCGCAACACATCATCTTCACAAGGGTCTTTAAGTGTTCCTTCTATTTTCATTTAAACAACAAACAATTAATAGAATGATTCGATAGTGTAATCTTAAAACAATAAGAGCAACTCTAAAATACTTACAAAGTTCTTAAGACTTGTTGTTGGGTCTTTCGGTGGAATCTTCCTCTTACGAGTCGGTTGTTCAACAATCTCTTTTCTAATCACAGTAGGATGAGCAAAACCATTGTACCACGACATGTAATCTTCATGAGCTTCATGACCTTCGATCACCTCGTCCAAAAGAGTCAAATCGATTTTGTGGTCACGTCTTTCGTCCCAATGAGAAATCTCTGGTGGTGGAGCGTAATGGACGTAAATACTTGATAGACACATTTTTGTGTCTAAGTTGTCCTTAATTTTCTGTATTGTTGGTACTCGATTTTGTACTTATTATGGTGTTTTATTTTATGTGTTTGCATGTGTTTTTGGGAAATAAAGATTTTTGGAAAAATCAGCTCGAAAATTACTCGGGGAACCCCGGAGGACATTTGTTAAATGAACCCCAATTTTGGATAAAGGGCACCTCAATTACTAAGGGGCATCCCAAATTACTATTGTCACCCGAATTATTGTTGGCTATATAAAGGGTGATGGTGTAGAAGAGACCGTACGGAGAGAATAAGGTGTAATATGGAGGAGATTGATCAAGTTGCAGAGAATACTTTTCTGCTGCTGCTGTGAAGAACACGAAGAACAAGTGATGCCTAGGACAGTCGTTTAGCTACAGTGACAATGATAGTTTACTTTTAGCATTCTCTGTAACAGTTGAATGTGTAACAAATATAAGTGTTACAAACCCGGTTTATCATTTTTTTTCTCCCATTTCATCTTTGTAAACACCCTTTGAGCAAAATGAATTTTGAGGGTCTTTCCAATATGATGAGCTAAACCAATCCCTGGGGCGACGGAGGTTGCGATTCTCTCAAAAATTATGTGGTAATTTTTATTTAATAAATTTATGTAATATTTTTATATGATTAATTGCGTTGATAAAAAATGAATTAAATGATTTTTATTAATCAAATGTGTTTTCTCTTGATGATGCATGCTTAGTTTTACTCTTGATGCGTTATACTTGCGACTAACATTTGATATTTTGGAAATCTAGTTTTGGAAATAATCTAGAATCGAATCAATTGTTTAATTGCACGATATAAATTAATTTTGAATCACATAATTATTGATGAGTGGTGGAATCCCAACCCTAATTTCTCCATAATATTCACATCACCTTTTGTTTTGAGTTTGTTATATTTTTAGTTTTAAAATTAAGTCTAAAATCTATTGCTTTCACAAGTCTTGAACGAATCATCTTACTACAACACTATTGAAATCCCATAAATACTTTTTTTTGGACGTGTTGCACCTCTCCCTTACCACTTTATAGAACGAATCATCATCGAGATGAGGTACTTCTTGGACGTAACCCACTTGTCGCATTACCCGTTGTGGATCGCACATTCAAAATCCTTGGGGGTAAAACAAGGGACAGTAGTAGAATGCAACATCATTTCTCCGTACGATCAATTTTTCTTTTCTATCATCTAGATACGGATGAAATATTATCTCATCCACAGTCATTTTGTCCAAGGAGACTCACGTGTTGATAAGATGTTGTGGCATATCCTTCTCCTGAGCACCAGTAAAACTGTATCGTTATCCTCTTGGCTTGTGACTCTCAAGCTTAGTGTTCACTTTGATGTGGGGGTTGGCTTTCACGAAAGAAGGGAAGTGCTCATATATCCAAACCTATACAAACACAAAGTTTAGTAAGAATCTTATCTTATAAGCATTTTGCAAATATAAATGATTTAGACAATATTATTACCTGGAAGAGACATAGATTTCCATTAACTTGCTTAGTGAGTGCCCTTGAAGCTTTTGTCAACTCTGCATTCAAGAATGCAACCACCGGAGTACCTCAAGAATACATATGCATCTGATCAAAGGGATGCAATAGTTGAAGATACTAGTCGTCGACCAAGCTTCCGGAACTGTCGGGGAAGATAAAGTTTCCCAGGACGTATAGAAAATAATATGACGCAGTAGCATTGATTCACACCAAGTCCACACTTCCTTCCCTATCACAGATTTTCTGGGTCCCAGAGTATGTGTCCCTCAAAATCTTCAGACTTAACTTCCTGCTTATATAACCATCCTTCAACACAAATATAGACTCGGACTGCTTCTGATCCCAACCGAACAAGATCTTGGTCAATTTGAAGAGATTCTCCGAAGAAATGTCATGATCGTAGCCATCTTTGATTGCTTTTCCCTCAACCTCGAGGCCTAGAATTTTATGAGCATCATTGGGAGTTACCGTCATCTCACCGAATGGGAATAACATTGTATCAGTCTCTCCGTAGAACCTCTCACAGAATGCAGATACGGTAACTTTGTCATACTTAACAACTGAACTCTTCACCGCAGGCCACAACCTGGAGTTATTGACAATCACTTTCACCTCGTCACATTCCTTTTGAAGTGGTCGTATCTTCATCATAGTGTTTGAAGCTTGGCCCCTCATGAGACGGATGGCATGCTTGTGATCCTAAATACCAAAAATACAAAATTAAAAGAAATACAAACACTTGAAGCAAATTTAAGATAGATACACTTAAATGAAAAACAAAGTTGGATTGAGATTACTTACGATAGTATTATGGATTTCACATGCCCATGAGTCTTTGTATCCCAACAGAACATGTACACCATCTTCTGGGGTCCCTAGTGGAGGCTGACCTGGTTTCAGTTGCTTCTTCAAATGAGGGGGAGGCATGTGGGAATCAGCTGGTTTAGTGATAACCCTCTTCGTTCTTCCGGTTGCAGTTGTAGTTGCAACTTGAGTTTGCTGACCATTACATGTTTCTTCTCCACCCTCTTCTTCTTACTCTTTTTTTATCCTCTTCCTCTTCAACAATTTCACCTTGTCCATTATTATCATTATCCCCATCATTGTTATCACCATCATCATTACCTCCTCCAACAGGTGGCATGTCTTGATCATCATCATAGTCCTTATCTCCTCAAGCAGCCGGAGTTCTTTCAACATCATCATTATTATTATCTCTTCTACTAGATGAAATTGATTGGTCCTCATCTGGAGCTTCATCTGAATCACTTGGTCCGGTGGTGGTTGAGAACCATTCCGTTCACGGATCTTGAGCGTTCCCGGCTCAACGAATTCCCCTCGATGTGTTTCCGTCAAGAGTTTGTCACCAATGCGAGGAGGTCTTGAAGGAGGAGTAACATTTTTCTTCTTTCTCTTTTTCAACCTAAACAAGAATAATGAATAAAAAAATCAACTAGTCGTCAGGGTCGATATTTGAACAAGTAACGACTAAGTAACAAATAGTCTTAGTCGGCAGGGACGACAATTATAATCTATGTCGACTAAACAATAGTCGTCAAGGAAGTGTTCAAATACCATGCCGGCTAATAACAAAATGGAACACAAGAAATACAAGGATTTTCCACACAATTAGTCGGCAGGGTCGATGATCCATATAGTACCGACTAAGTCGGCATGGTAGTATTCAAATACAATGTCGACTATTAACTATATGGACTCAGGAAACACAAACATTTTCAAAGCACTAGTCGGTAGGGTAATAATTTCAAAAAACAACGACTATTAAAAGCATATTTAGTCGGCATGGTATTAAGGTTGAATATCGTTCCGACCCTGTAAATGGCATTTCCAGATATGAAAAGTCGGTATGGTATTCAACCTAGGAAGACAACGACTACATCTAAACATGAAAAGTCGGCAAGGTCATGGAACAAATACCTTTCCGGCTACATAACTAAAGATTCACAAATTCAATTTTTCTGACCTAATTTGACATGCAAACATAAAATTGAAGTACTGGAGTGAGTTTAAGTAGGCCCTTACTTTCTCAATCGCGTCATTTCTTCGGTTTCAGCGGTGTCAGTACTTTCTTCTTCAACGGTCTTTGTATTCCGTTTGTGTTGAATTACTTTTCCAAATCCAGGGTCTTCAGTACTAGGTCTTCTATGAGTTTGTTAAAAACACAGTTTCATGTTAAAAGATTAATCAACGATATAATTTTCTAATCAACGATTACGACGAATTAATCAACGAGTTTTCGATGGAGGTGTGGTGGGAGAAGCCGGTATGGTAGAGGAGAAGATGGAAGAGGAGAAGATGAAATGAAAATGAGTTGAAAAAACTGATTAGGGTAATAAGAATTATAATGGGAAAGGGTAGTTTTGTAACTCCATCCATTAGGACACCCCCCTTAGCCCTTAAAAAGAGTCCAATTAAAATCGGGTATACCCCAATTTGGCCAGGTTTAGTTGCCTATTTTTGAATAAATCTAAGGAGTGATTTCTACTTCCTCAATCTAGGCGCTTGCATTAGAAAACTTAGACCCATATTTTCTTGCACTCCCATTTTTCTTACATATCAATTTCGTGTAAGCTGTAGTTGTACACTTTTGATGTCTTGGTATGTATACTGATAGACGCAGTAATGGACTCATTAATGGTAAATTATTACCAAACAAAACCGCTAAGAAATTATAGATGCTTGCTATAATAACTAAGAAACTAAAGCATTTTGAATATTCTTCATCGATTCAAAGAGACTAAAACCCATCTCTCTTTTGATCTTTTGCTTGATGCTTTCAATCTGGTTTCATCATATAATCCATTAAAATTTGTGCAATCTTTTTGATTGGAGTTTTTTTCTATAACTTTCCGTATGTCTTTTGTGTTTTCCAGTTAGCTCTTAATTTTGTTTTTCCTGATTACTGTCAAGTAATTCATTCTTTATTTTTTATGCAAAATACTCACTCGATTTAATCTTTTCTTATGGAAAACTAATTTGCAGGTCTTCCTGACTAACTTTGTGGGATCTTGTGGTGGTATTATATTCAACAATGTGTAAAGTCCCTGATTCAAGAACAATGGTGTTAGAAAGAACAATGCTTACAACAGTGGTGCTAACCATCATCTCTACGATGGTCTATATCAGTAGTATCAATCTAGGAATCTTCTTAGATCAAACCCAACCAAGTCATATCATAAACTTTTACCCAGATCAAACTGTCTTCGGAAACCTCAATTGCAAAAAAATTCAAATTCAAAAATTACCTCCTAAATTGCCTCCTAAACTGCAGTGTATGAATAGGCGTAAACAAAGTCTTAGCCATAACTATCATATTATTTCCTTTTCAGAAAATTATTTTCTGTTGAATACAAATCTCCGTCAACCAATTCTGCAAGATTTTATCCTCACTTTTAGGAAGAAAGTTTGTCGTCTTAGGAAAGTTTACAGCTACCGCAAGAAACATTCAACACTGATATCTAGGGAAGAAAATATCTATTCCAAGGAAGTTTACAACTATCACAACAAAGTTTGTTTAAAAGGATATATAGATCAACATCAACCCAATATCTCTCAACTGCAACATACAGAGAAGTTACAAGCAAAAAATACCTCAGGAAAAACCAATATGGCGACTCCCTCTGATAACCGCATTAATCAACTCTCAAGACAACTCAGAAGAGCCAACATTGATCTACCAGAGAGGAGGAGAACAATAGGTTCTTCACAAGTTGTTTAGAATGCTACAACTGAATGGATGTTTGGAATTTTAGGAAAGCTCATGCGGAAACACAAGATTGATATGAGAACCATTAGATCAGATATCAACTCACTTTGGAGGAACTACAAGAATAAGCAGATTCGAGTTATGGGACAAAACTTAATGCTGATCAGACTACTCAGAAGAAGAAAGAGATGAGGTTATTCAAAATGGTCCTTGGCTTATAGGGGAAGCTCTATTTGCTGTCCAAAAATACACAAATGTTGTACCCATCTCAGAGTACAAGTTTACTCACAAAATCTTTAGTCTACATTTCAAATACCTGAAGCTTGAGCATCTAAATAACTTAGTAGTGGATGAAGCAATTGGTTTTATGGGGAGGAAAATCTCAACAACTCCACCAAAATGCAGGCCTAAATATGGAAACACGGTTAAAGCTAGAATATAAATAAGCCTCTCAGATCCACTGCATAGGGGAGACTGGTGGAACACTGCTACAAATGAGAAAGTTTGGGTTTGATACCATTGGGAACTTCAGCATAAAAAAATCTGTGACAAGTGCTTTGTCATAGATCACAATGACAACAAATGTCCCAATACTTCCCATCTATTATATCTGGATAGTTTGTCAGAAGAAGAATACGCAGAATATCTAAGGAATGAAGCTGATGTCTATGAAGGAAATGATGAAAGAAGTATGGAAAATCCAGATGTTTCTTACTTTGAGAAGAATACTGGAGAGGAATCTAATGAAACTGGTGATGAATCAAGACAATCAAAGAGAATAAGAAACTCCGTCCTCAACAATGAGCCATCAATGAACCCTCATGATATCCATGTTAAACCACCTATCACTAATGGAAAGACTGATACTACTGCTATGGACACTCATAATAACTCGATGATGGAAGCAACTGAATCAGGAACTACCACATCTGAAACCACAATAACTAGTCAGGAAATGACTACTCAGGTATTTTCAAAACTTTCATATCACGGTTTTCAGTTTATTTCTTACTGTGCAAGTTTTAGCAATCCTTCTTATTTTACTGTGTTTATTACCTCCACCTACTATTTTCCAAATATGCGTATTATCTCTTGGAACTACAATGGTTATGCTGCAAAATATACAAAAAATTACTTATCTGATCTTAATAAAATGCTTCAGTCTGACATTATTTTCTTGCAGGAAACAAAAATAGACTCAGATTAAATTCTCCAGCATGTTAGACCATTAGGTTATCCTAATATTTTTTATGTTCCTTCAGTAGGCAGAGCTAGAGGCATTTGTATTTTACACAAAGATGGTATTCAACTGGATATTGTTTATCAAGATAGGAACATGTTCCACTGTTTTGTCAAAAATGACCTTGCTAAGCCACAATGGCTCTTATCATGTGTTTATGGATTCCTATTCCCACAAGAAAGGAAAGATCAGTGGAACTTTATTAAAAAAATTTGTGAAATCTTTAAGATAGATGCACCACGGATCTAGCTGTGGGACTTAAATATAACCATGCATGCTGATGAGAGAGCTAATAACTATGGCTCTTCTTCTAAAACTTCAAAGATTGTGCAGCTTATTCAAAGTTTAGGATTATCTGACTTAGGTTATCATGGTAGCCCTTATACTTGGACTAGAAACAAGAATGGTACTGGTAGAATAAAATCTTGATTAGATAGAGCTCTTATTAACCCTGATTGGCTTTGTCTTTTCCCGATGTTATTCTTAAACATTTACCTTTCCTAGATTCTGATCACTGTCCCATTTTCTTAGATTTTTATCCAAATGAAACAGTAAAAACTAGGAACTGGAAATTTTTTGAATGCTGGCTTAGGGAGGCTTCTTGTAAGGAACAAATAAAAAGATCTTGGTCAAAAAATGTGAATGGTTCTGCTGCTTACAGAATTGGTAAGAAACTAGATGCAACTAGAATAGATCTGTCTAAATGGAATAGGGAGACTTTTGGAAACATTCATGATAACATAAAATCTCTACAAGAGAAATTAACTGATTTGCATCAATTCAATACTTCTGCTGATATTACACAAAAATTAGACAGATTGAGCAGGAAATAAATGAATGGCATGCAAGGGAAGAGGAGTTCTACAGACAATAGTCAAGAGACACAATGTTTAGAGAAGTTTATCAGAATACCAAGTACTTCCATCAGCAAACGAACATAAGGAAATCAAGAAATCGCATTGAATCGCTTCTTAAACCAAATGGCACATGGTGCACTGGCCGGAAAAATCTTGAAGAACTGCTCATATCCCATTTCACCAATATAATGAGCTCTACTAATCCAGAAAGTAATGAAAAACTGTTCAATCTCTTGCCGTACTGCATCACAGAAGAGGAAAATATTATCCTCATCAGTGTCCCAAATGAGGAGGAGATCTTCAATGCCCTACAGAGCATGCATCCATGGAAAGCACCGGGCCCTAAAGGATTTCCATCGGGTTTTTTTCAAACATAGTGAGAGACTACCAAAGAAGATGTCATACGAATGACACAGAGTTTCTTTGCAAGTGGAAGAATGTAAATGAACAAGATGAATTTTTGCCTAATACCAAAATTCTAATTGCCTCAAACTGCTGGAGATTACAGGCCAATAGCTTTGTGTAACACTACTTACAGGCTTATTACAAATATTATGGCTCTGCGCTTAAAATTGTTGATGGAAAAGTTGATTTCACCAATGCAGGCAGCTTATGTCACTAGAAGGCAAATAAGAGACAACATTACCCTTGCACATGAATTGATTCATTGTATGAGAAGAAAAAAACAAAAATGGGGTATATGGCACTGAAGCTTGATATGTAAAAGGCGTTTGATCGAGTGGAGTGGTTATTCTTGCGGAAAATCGTGGAAAGCTTTTGATTTGCTGCTCAATTTTGTGAATTGATACAGGAATGCATCAGTACTACAGAAGTTCAGATCATATTGAATGGATCACCGTGCACAACATTCAAACCAACCAGGAGGATTCGTCAGGGTGATCCAATATTACCATATCTCTTCCTACTTACAATGGAGGTGTTCATAAGAGCACTGGCCAAAGCAGAAGCTGAAAAAAGATTCAAGGAATAAAAATAGTGAAGAATGCTCCACCAGTGTCGCATTTACTATTTGCTGATGACTGTCTGCTATTTACGAAGGCAGATCTTCATAATGTCAACAATTTGATGCAAGTAATAAATGATTTTAGTGTTGTGTCAGGTCAACTGATAAATTTCCATAAATCTGCAGTTTTTCCTCAAAGCATCTCCATTCAAGGCACTGCAGAATTCTTCTAAGAAGATTAAAGATGAAGAAGATGTCACTCGATGGAAGATACTTGGGTATACCATTATTTCTCAACAGGAGAAGAACTACATCTTTTTCTTCGCTTGTGGAGGGCATGAAAAAAAGATTACTAAGATGAAATGGTAAATTTTTGAACCAATTAGGAAGGTCAGTTATGGTAAAGCATGTCTTAAATGCTATGCCATCGCACCAAATGGGAGTATTTCATATTCCAAAGGCAACCATAAAAGAAATGGACAAAGTACAAAGAAGATTTTGGTGGAATAAGAAGAATGAAAAGGGGGTTTACTTGACCTCTTGGGACAAGGTGAACAGGCAAAAAGAAATTGGTGGAATGGGTTTTAGGGACTTAGAGTGTTTTAATATAGCACTTATGGCTAAGTCAGTTTGGAGGTTATGTCACAGCTCTCAGCAACTATGGGGCAAAGCATTGAAAGCTAGGAAATTTCCAGATACATCAGTTCTGCACTCAAGGTGAAGTTACATTTGTTCAAAAATATAGTTTCTGTATTCTTGGTGATGGGAAGAAGATAGTTACATGGAAGTACAACTGGATCATGGGGAAAAATGAACAACCAGTAGCCACTGCAGATTTTGAAATGTCAGTGAATTACAGCACAGTCAGTGACTTGATTGATCAGGATACAAGAACATGGAAAATCACAATAATACATCAACTATTTTCTCCATAGGATGCTTGCAAAATCCTAAGTATGAGGATCCCAGCTAACTCCAAAGACAATTTGATATGGATACTGACCAGAAATGGTCAGTTCACTGTCAAATCCGCCTACAGAAAGCTCTTAGAAATAAAAACCAATGCAGCATATGTGTATGATGCTAACATGGCAGCACTATGGAGGAAGCTTTGGAATTTGGAAAATCGGCCAAGAATTAAAACTTTCCTATGGAAATGTATGAATGACTTGGTCCTCTCAAGTGAATGTTTAGGCAGAGTTACGCAATTTTCAGGAGACTACTGCAGTTTGTGTCACCAGGAAGTGGAAACTATTAAACACATATTATGGGATTGTCCATTTGCTCGTGTTATATGGACCTCGATTCCTGGTGACAGAAGAAGTATGGAGAATGTTGATACAAGCATTGACAGATGGGTTACAAGCTGGTTCACAAATGATTTCACATTGCTGGACAGAGATTGGGTAGTTAAGATGGCAAACACAAGTTGGGAAGTATGGAAAGAACGCTGCTGAAGCGTTTTTGATGGGAAAAAACCAAACCCAGTTGAACTTGTTCGAAGTATTAAATATCTGAACAACATGACAGGATCATGCATGAAGATAACAGTCATAAATGACAGAAACCTAAGCTTAAGAAACACTTCACATGTTAAATGGACACCTCCAGATGCACTAACCTATTCAATATGTTGTGATGATGCTTTTAAATCTGTTTTATCTATAAATCACACAGGAATTGGACTAATACTCGCAACTCTGCAGGTGAATTTGAACGGAGGCGCTGCATCCATGAATGTGGACACCTAGATGCAGAACAAGCAGAGATTGTGGGGATGATGCAAGCTATATTATGGGCAGAGGAGCTCAACTTACAACAAGTATGTTTTGAACTTGATGCTCGCAATGTAGTGGCAGCAGCTAATGGAGAGTACCACAGGGTCAGATGGGAATCGCAAGCAATGGTTCTTGATATCATTAGTTATCCTAGCAGACATCCATTATGGACTTGCAAATCTATTCTTAGAAAATGTAATAATCCAGCCGATAAGCTGGCTAAACATTCTCCTAATTTTCAAATTGGTAATAGTTGGATGCAATATCCACCAAACTTTATTGTGGAAGCATTATATGCTGACATGAATGGTGTAACCAATTCAACGATCTAATAAATTTTTTCTTTTAGTATCAATGAAAAAAAGTATGTATATTGATGAAAGAAATTTACCGTCATAACTATTGGGGTTCAGTGCCATGTACACATGCTAATTAATCTTGCGGAAATAAACTAGCTAACAAGAAACACTTGATCTCTCGGATTGCTCCATGAACCTCACTACGATCTAGGATAAGAAGAAGCAAAGAAAACCAAACAAATGCAAGCCATAAACAAAATAAACAATAAATAAAGTTTCACGGATTTAACGTGGTTCAACAATATACACGATGTGTGTATATTTTCTACATCCACCAAAAACGGCTACGACCTCTGTTTTTATTATAGAAACCACCAACTGAGAATCACACAAGAATTGAATAAATCAATCCGTCAACTCACCATAATATGGCCGAACACAAAAATAAAACTCCCATAAACACTTTATAACCCTAAAGTGGTGTCTTCACCCAAACAATATTTACCGCATCATCTACCCCAATGAGATGATCTTTTCTGCACACCCTAACATAAATTATTCTTGGACACAATCTTCTCAACACCAATAATTTACTCCAGCACCACCAAGATGATCTTCTCCTTAAACACGATGTCTTACTAACATCTTCATATGATTAATGATCTCTCACAGATGTGGATCCAACATAAACTAGTAATAAAAATATAAAAGCAGTTACTGGTGTTCCCAGGTGGCTACAAAATGAGTTGTGGGAATTAAGTGTTTGGCCTTCTCTTCACTCTCGCTTACTCTAACGGCCTTGGTTTGAAACCCATTGATTCTTTTTTTAACCAATTCATGGAAATGACTCGTAAAAGAGAAGGAGAGTCATATGAATAAACATTTTAGATGATGTCATTAAATAAAAGATTTTAATGGATGGAATACCCTTATGTGTAAAAATAGAACTAAAAATATAATCAAATTAGATATAAGCTTTGTTTGTTTAGGGATATAATTGTCAAACAAACTTAATATAACATATAACATATCTCACAAATCATATATAAGATCTTGACAAATTTTATATATTTAGAAAGCTTTTGGACGACCTATACAACGAGCGTAAATACGAATATCAAATTTACATTTTTTTAGAGATTCTTTTCCTCAAATGATTTTCTTAAGTTTTTTCATATTTTTTACCGTGCAAATACTATCCACAGAAATTTTTAGAATCCAACAATCATACAAAATATTTTTTTAGTGTGCAGATATTATCCACAACTTTGTGTGCACTATTATCCACAATGTTTTTCTAGTATGCAGTTATTATCCATAATATTAATTAAGAACCCACAATTGGTGGGATACTGTCACAAATTTGGGGATACTAATAAAATAAAAGAAACATATTGAAGTAATTTGAAGAACCCTTTATCCAAATAATTTCGGTAATGGATAAATTATCCTAGAGTATCCTTTATCTTATCAAGTGTTGGTTATTGAAGAAGAAGAAGAATAAGGATGGGTAGAGAATGGTGTTAGAGCACTGCTCGGTCGAACTCGCAAGCGTTGCTATCTCAAGATTGTTTGTCAAGTTTAGTTTTCAAAACTATAAGTCTTGATTTCTAGTCTACTTACAGCTATGTATAGGATTAGGATAAAATGTGCAGTTGAGCTTTAGACTTCACGAAGTTCATAGATTGAAGACGAAGAACTACTAAGGGGAGCTTGTGGAAATTCATCAACAAAAGGTATGTGGAGACTTGAACTCATATATCACTTAGAAGTCTATTCTATTCTATCTCCCATTGAGACAAAGTCGTATAGCTATATAGACTTTACATTATACACATTTGATATTTACAGCTGAGTTTAACTCGCATATATCTTTCTCTGTTAGAGCATAGCTCGGTTGAACCCACCAAGCGTTGGTATGTCAAGTTTGGTTGTCACATTTTAGTTAATCAAAACTCATTTAAAGAGTCGCTTGATTATATACTAGAGTCAACTTCACATAGGTTATCTTGAAAGTGTTAGGATATGAGACTTACAAGTATTACATGAAGACTTGAAGAATGTGAAGAAGTATGGAGCTACAACGACAACATCATCCTTCCTCTTGAGGTTAGTAATATTTGACTTGAACTGTTTCATTCCCTAACGTATCTTTCAAGTCGTGCATATTGAAAACATAACTGCGAAGCTGTGTACGATACTCTAGTTAGACATAGTATTAAGGAATACAATACAAGGTTTATTGCTTAACCATTAAATTTTGTATATAAGACATCGACATGATCGTATGAATGCTATTGTGATTATGTATGGGTATGAGTGAAGATTTCATCCTAGGAAACAATGTTTTACATTCGTTTAAAGGAAGTAAGTTCATAAACTGGTTTGGTGAATCAAAAGGGAAATCGCTAGGCTTATTGGTATTGTTATTCATTGCAAATCTATTTTGAATTACCAATATGTGTGTTTAATATAACCGCTCATAAACTTGTTTATGTATCTTGGTAAAACTATTCACAAGGCCTGACTTATGTATTGGTATGACTTTTATTTGTGAAACCGATCTTAAGTAATCACTCAAGATGGTATGATCGATGCCTTGTAAATAACAACTTTATCTAGTCATTGGGGAACCGATCCTAGTAAGGGGTGCAGCAAATTTACAAGAGGGAATCGATCCTTGTAAGAGGTGCAACATGTTTTTAGTAGATGGGGGAACCGATCCTATGAACATGTGCAACAAGTTTGTAGTTTTGGGGGAACCGATCCTATGGACATGTGCAACCGAATACAAGTAGTTACCATAAGTTTTGGGGAGCCGATCCTAGTACCTAGTCAACCGAATTTTGGTAACTAGCGTGACTATGCACAATACTCACATGGAGGTAGAACCGAACTTGTTTTGGTAGAACCGTGAAACCCATAATTGGTGATTTGGTAGGATAATCAATCACATAGTTCTTGGAATTCAGACGAACCAATTCTAAACTTGTTTGGAAGTGTGACAAATCGTTTCCAAGATTTTAAGTATGAAAAAGGACTTGCAAAGTAAAGATGTCGACATACTTTGAACATGTGCAGTAACTCTTATCACTAATTGTTCAAAGATATTCCTTAATAACTAAAGGAGAATCCCAGGATCGAAATAAATTGAGAATCTTTTAATTAAGGTTTCTTAGTTTTTATATGCTATTTAATTTCCAGCAATTAAGTGCATATCTTTAGAAAATAATAATTAGTAATGTGCATTTCCTAATTATAGATTTTTTTATTGGGAATTCGGTCAATATTTGGACAGTGCATTTCCAGGAGTTATGAAAACCGATTTTGTGTTTATTGCATATCTTTGAGAATATTCAGTTTTGGAAATTCCTTGTCTATAAATATTGAAGTTTGCATTTCTAGCAAACTAATCCTCAGAGCCAGCAAAACTACCTAGTTGTGTTGTTACTGGTGGAGAGGAAAGTAACCTAATTAGGCGAAATCTCTTGCGACCGCTCAGTTTAAAGACTTCTTTGGGATTGAGAAGCTCTATTAGTACCGTTGGTGGGAAACTAGATAATTGCGGTTTATTATTAGTTTTCGATTAATTTGATTGACTAACGGTTGTTGAACTTTGATTGCACCTAGTTTGTTTATGCTTGAGAATCTTCTATTCTGATATAAGATTCACTCAAACTAGATCGAAGTTTCCACGGGTATCTTTAGACTGTTTGTATATCTAAAGACGTCTTGTGATAATCCAACGTTAACAGACTCCGTTCTGTGTGTGATTGATCATAAGAGATTCAAGTTGATTGTGTGCAGGTGCTGATTGAAGATTTAAGAAAATTTGAAGACAAGAAAACTTTTTGGGTTCATAATCTTTGGTGTGCCCAATACTTGTTTCGGATGGAAAGGGATCCAACTATAATCGGTTTGTCTTTGTGATAGATTGGATTGATTAGTTGAGTAGATCGGCATCAATACACTTCTTTGTGATTAATAGTATTGATTGCATAAGTCTAACAATTACTTTCGTAGTTGTTGAGAGATTGATCTAAGGACCCGACAAAGGAGTTTATTGGTTAAATGGAAGAGCCTTTGTCAAACTCATATCACGTTGTTTGAAAAGAGTTGTTACCGAAAAGATTTGTTGTTCCTTTACTATTTGGAATACGAACCAAAGGAATTGTTCCAAGTGCGTGACTTATTAACAAGTTAGAGGCGCAGGGATACTGAGGAAACTAGGTGAACTATATGTTTAGTTGTTTGGTCTCAACTATACGAAGTTGGTTTGATTTTGTATAGCTACTTAATTCTGAGAGTATTCAATTCTGGACTAGGTCTCGGGGTTTTTCTGCATTTGCGGTTTCCTCGTTAACAAAATCTTGCTGTGTCTTTTACTTTTCTATTTCCGCAATTATAATTGTTTTATTATAATTAGAAGTAAAATACACAAACGTTAATTCCTATTTTACTTGATAGACAATCCCTAGAGTTTGGTTAAGTCCGAACCTATTATCAAGTAAACATACTTCCTTGTTGTATTGGCTCGATCTTGTATCCATAGTCAATCACACAAGTTATCTTGTTGTCGTATTGTCTCGATCTCGTATCCGTAGACGATCACACGAAGTGTGAACCGATAAGTTGTATTTTTCTCGACTCAGTCTATAGGCAATCACTTTCGGAGAAAGGACTTATAGGTGGAAAAGTTTTAGATTGAGGTATATTTGGGTACCCTCGTCTTTTCAATTGGTATCAGAGCAGGCAAACACAAAAATATCTAATAATCTGTGTTTGGTGCGATCTTACCTATAAGAAATGAATCTAATGAGTGATTCAGTTAACGTACCACCAAGATTTAATGGGACAAACTACCCATCATGGAAATTTGCTATGAAAGCTTTTATTTAATCCCGAGATTTTAATACTTGGTTATTAATCGAAAACGGATATCAACAACCGATGGATTATTCTAAAACAAAGTTCAAACGTTTGGCGTTTTATACTCATGAACAAAGGATTCTTGCAAAACAGAATTCTGATGGTTTGAATGCCATCACACGTAGTTAGTCATGACCTTCTACATCATGTGCTGACTTGTAGAACTTCTAAAGAAGCATGGGATATTTTTGAGACTGTATTCGAGGGAGGTGATTCTGAAAAAGAAGCTAGACTTCTTTCCCTTTCATCTGAATGGGAACACCTCAAAATGGATGATAACGATACTTTCGAGGAGTTTAACTCTAAACTTTCTGAGATTGTTAATGCATCTTTTTTCCTTGGAAAAGCCATACCTGAAAAGGAAATAGTATGCAAAATTCTCAGATCTTTACCATCCAGATACGAGACTAAGAAACATGCCATAATAGAAGGAAATGATCTTTCTATACTTTCTCGAAGCTCTCTTGTAGGAAAGTTAAAGATCTTTGATAGAGAAATTCTGCTGAAGAATCAAACTGAGAAACGTTGCCAAGAGGACAAGGTACCTGTTGAAAAAGAGATTGACTCAACTAGTGTTCTTCTTGCGCAGCGAATTAAGGACATCTTATCTATTGATAAACGTATTCCTGATACATTATCGTTTTGCCATAAAAAGGGTAATGATGAAGTACAATGCTTCAAGTGCCGTAGATTCAGAAATATGGCAAAAAATTGTCCTAGCAGAAGAACTCAGAAGGGCAACAAGGCGTATATCTCTATTCTTAATGATATTCCGGAGGAAGAATCTAATGAAGCAATATCTGATTGTAATGCGCTTCTTGCCAACTCTAACTGTGATGAAGCCTGTAAGTCTAATCAACTTCAAAAGGGTCTTGAGTTGGGAATTAAGGAAAATAAAAGGTTAATCCTGGTACTTGAAAACCTTTTGAAATTCCTATCAGATAAAACCTGTAAGGTAAAATCTGAATAAGAAAAATCGGGTGAAAAACCAAAAGAATCAGAACCTAGTTTTTCTGATAATATGACAAGTTCTTCATGTGGAAGAAATAGCCACACTGCAATTTTCCTTGGAAATAAATTTATCAAGGCACTTCACAAGGGGATAAGGTTTTTGAAGGCTGGTAAGTTTATGGGATCTCAAAAGGAAGTTGCAAACTCTTGCAATTACAAGAGAAAGAAAGACCAAAAGGAAACACAGTCTATTGTGTTTATAAGTCATCCTAAGGATGTCTTTGTTAACTATGGTGAGAATAATTCTCACCTCAACACACGCTGATTGTGTTGAAATATGCATCCTCACTTGTTTCCCAAAACTCTGATTGTGAGGAATCATAAATCTGGGCATGTTGTTCATGATATTTTTTTTCTTTAGTGAAAAATAATAAATATCTTTTATCTTTGGATAAAATAGTTTCGGTTTCCATAAACCAAATTATTCCTTGATTTTCTCCCATCTTATATACCTTCTTCCTGTCCGAAAGAAGACAATCTTTTTTAATGGAGAAATCGGTAAAAGAAGGGTCATCTCTTGATGATTTAACACTCTGCGCATCAGTTATGACTGAAACTCATGATGTCTCTATTCATGATAACTCTCAATATTCTAGAAAAAAGATTCTTACTGTTAAAGGTTGCATTAGATATCATGAGCTGATGATAAAGGATTCAAAAGAAGTACTAGCTAATCTTCATTCTCAACTGTTTGAGATGAACAAATCATCTACTGAAAAGGGAAGTGCTCAGAAGAATTTGAATCTAGTTTTTGAAAGCAATCTTCACAAGAACTGAGAAGGACAAAATGGACATCAAATTTTGATTTCTTTCAGTGATTATATTAAGTCTATTATGAATAAAACTACCTTTTTATGAATAAAATTATTATTTTATAATATTTTTTGTGATAGTTTTCGGTTACATAGCCTGTGCTTGAATGCTTTATTTTATTGCTATGTATATTTATGTGATGTTCGATTTTGGTTTTATTACCTTTATATTCGATCTCATAATGTGTGAACCCTTATGGTTTGGGTGACTTTTTGATTTAGCGGGATTAAGATCTAGCCCATGTTAGTAGGATTTATCAAAGGATCATGAGGGGTTCTTGTAGAAGCAATATGTGAAAAATTCACAATATGTTGAATCTTTTGGTTTAACATAAAAGCATATGTGTTTCGAGGTTTCAACTTTTGCATCGCATAGTTAAAACCGGTTTTCAACCTTTCTATGGTAAAGGTTGCTCTTTGTTGTTGTTCTTTTGTTTTGGCGGAAGGATGACAACTTTAATGGGGGAGAGTTCTAATTTAACTTGCGCTTAATGACATATCTTAAGGGGAGAAGAGGATGAGGAATTTGAGGTAACAATCTTGTTAGTTAATTGTTTTTCTTTTCAAGAAAAGCATGATTTTATTTCATATCCTTATTGCTTTTGCTTAACAAAATTTGGGTACAATTGATGTTGATTCCATTATGTGTTTATGGATGTTTGATTGTGATTCAATTGTTTCCGGTTAAGAAAAACTATTGTTATCTTTCGTTATTGTTTGGTATCAATTGTTTAGGCTTACAAAATTTCGATTCAATTGCAGTGTTATATTGTCTATGTTTGTTTCAATTGCTTCCGGTTAAGATAAATGATTATGCAAGTTGATTTATTTGGTTTGTATGGATTGTTTATGGATTAACAAAAGTGTTTCGGGATCATTTGTTTAGTCCAAGTGATTTCCGGATAAGAGAAACTAAGTTTTTCGGATCTTAGTTAGACCTATCAAATGTGAAGGTTTTGGTTATTTAAGTCTAACCGAAAGCCTTAACAAGAATTACTAGTTAACTAACCTAGTATTTGTCTTGTTTAAAAGTGAAAGGTCTAAGTTATTTTTGAGAATAATTAGAGCCTGGTGAGAAAAATAAAGTTAATTCTGATATTTATTTTGGTCTTATCGAACAAGCTAGTGTATTTGTACAATCGGTTTAGCAAAAGAACTAAGGTGCTTAGTCGACTTTTAATGTGCTAAACTATTAGGGAAAATTGCTTTAGGCAATTTTTTCCTAGATAACATGTTAAAACCAAATTACTTGTAGTTTCAGTTTTGATATTGGTTATCTAAAATGGTGTGTAAAACCCTCGTGCTCAACTCTTATAGATTTGCAAATTCTCTTTGTGAGATTTGTAAGATCCTTTAGGTTTGTCCTTTATTTTTTCGTTTCTTTGTCATTTTGTGACAAAATGGGGAGAAATATATGGAGTAAACAAGTGATATTGACTTGTTGTGAGTTGGTATCACTAAGGGAAAGGACATTTGTGCTAAAACGTTTATTCTAACGAAAAGAGTGAAAGCATAGACTAAGGGGGAGTCACATACCATATGATATGTAGTTATGAGGAACTATATTAAAATAACAAAGACGTGCGGATTGGAAATCTACCTATCTTACCTTTAGGGGGAGTATTAGCTTTGTTATTAGTATAATGTCAGCAGCGGCATTTAAGGATTGAATTTAATGCAGATTTTGTGTTGTTGAACTTGGAATCAAGCGTATGTGTATAATGAATTTTTGTAATTTGTTTATCCATATGATGTAAGAGATTTGTCACTAAAATTGACAAAGGGGGATATTGTTAGAGCATAGATCGGTTGAACCCACCAAGCATTGGTATGTCAAGTTTGGTTGTCATATTTTAGTGAATAAAAACTCATTTAAAGAGCCGCTTGATTATATACTAGAGACAACTTCGTATAAGTTAGATTGAAAGTGTTAGGATATGAGACTTACAAGTATTACATGAAGACTTGAAGAATGTGAAGAAATATGGAGCTACAACGACAACATCATTCTTCCTCTTGAGGTTAGTAATATTTGACTTGAACTATTTCATTCCCTAACGTATCTTTCAAGTCCTGCATATTGAAAACATAACTGCGAAGCTGTGTACGATACTCTAGTTAGACATAGTATTAAGGAATACAATACGAGGTTTATTGCTTAACCATTAAACTTTGTACATAAGACATCAACATGATCATATGAATGCTATTGTGATTATGTATGGGTATGAGTGAAGGTTTCATCCTAGGAAACAATGTTTTACATTCGTTTAAAGGAAGTAAGTTCATAAACTCGTTTTGTGAATCGAAAGGGATATCGCTAGGCTTATTGGTATTGTTATTCATTGCAAATCTATTTTGAATTACCAAAATGTGTGTTTAGTATAACCGCTCATAAACTTATTTATGTATCTTGGTAAAACTATTCAGAAGGCCTGACTTATGTATTGGTATGAATTTTATTAGTCAAACCGGTCTTAAGTAATCACTCAAGATGGTATGATCGATGCCTTGTAAATAGCAACTTTTATCTAGTCATTGGGGAACCGATCCTAGTAAGGGGTGCAACAAATTTACAAGAGGGAATCGATCCTTGTAAGAGGTGCAACACGTTTTTAGTATATGGGGGAACCGATCTACTAGTATTTTTCTTGTTTAAAAGTGAAAGGTCTAAGTTATTTTTGAGAATAATTAGAGCCTGATGAGAAAAATAAAGTTAATTCTGATCTTTATTTTGGTCTTATCGAACAAGCTAGTGTATTTGTACAATCGGTTTAGCAAAAGAACTAAGGTGCTTAGTCGACTTTTGATGTGTAAACTATTAGGGAAAATTGCTTCGGACAATTTTTTCCTAGATAACATGTTAAAACCAAATTACTTGTAGTTTCGGTTTTGATATTGGTTATCTAAAATGGTGTGTAAAACCCTCGTGCTCAACTCTTATAGGTTTGCAAATTCTCTTTGTGAGATTTGTAAGATCCTTTCGGTTTGTCCTTTACTTTTTCGTTTCTTTGTCACTTTGTGACAAAATGGGGAGAAATATATGGAGTAAACAAGTGATATTGACTTGTTGTGAGTTGGTATCACTAAGGGAAAGGACATTTGTGCTAAAACGTTTATTCTAACGAAAAGAGTGAAAGCATAGACTAAGGGGGAGTCACATACCATATGATATGTAGTTACGAGGAACTATATTAAAATAAAAAAGACGTGCTGATTGGAAATATGCCTATCTTAACTTTAGGGGGAGTATTAGCTTTGTTATTAGTATAATGTCAACAACGACATTTAAGGAGAATTTAATGAAAATTTTGTGTTGTTGAACTTGGAATCAAGCGTATGTGTATAATGAATTTTTGTAATTTGTTTATCCATATGATGTAAGAGCTTTGTCACTAAAATTGACAAAGGGGGAGATTATTAGAGCATAGCTTGGTTGAACCCACCAAGCGTTGGTATGTCAAGTTTCGTTGTCATATTTTAGTGAATCAAAACTCATTTAAAGAGCCGCTTGATTATATACTAGAGACAACTTCGTATAAGTTAGCTTGAAAGTGTTAGGATATGAGACTTACAAGTATTACATGAAGACTTGAAGAATGTGAAGAAGTATGGAGCTACGACGACAACATCATCCTTCTTGTAGATGGTGGATTTTCGACAAAGGATAAATTCGTAAAATCATAATTACACGAAGCTCTGATTCAGCAATCAGACGTGAGTATCGAGACACGGGTCTCTCATCGAATTCTCAACGGAGAGTACTTTCTCTCAGAGTACATGTACATATGTAGTCTCACGGCCGGACAACGACATATCTCATAAATACTGAACACTTTCAGTGATTATTTCTATATAGTATCACGAGATGGACGGCTCCTAGAAAGCTTGCTCTTCTAGTATAGAGCGATAACGTCTTCAGGAACAAACAACGAGTTTACCCTGACTATATAAAGGATATGACTTACCGACAAGCTTATATCGGGATAATTTATGCTCCTAGACAGCTTGCTCTGCTAGTATAGATCCACAAAGTTAATTATTCCTAATTAAAATTAATTTTTCCGTGACATTCACTACTGAATTCCCAGAATAATTTATTATTGCTCCTATTCCATGGTCGAATCCACGACTGGTCCCGTGGAATGGCAATAACAATTGCTCCTATTCCATGGTGAAATCCACGACTGATCCCATGGAATGGAAATAAACAATTGTTCTGATTCTATGATTGAATCCACGACTTGATATCATAGAATAGCAATAACTATATTATCTCATTACTCCGATTTCATGATCGAATCCACAACTGGTCTCATAAATGGTAATAGATAAATCTTAATTACTCCGATTCTATGGTCGAATCTACGATCCCGTGGAATGGTAATGCTCACTTTATTATTCTGAATTCATAGTCGAATCCTCAGCTGCTCCTATGAATTAATAATAACATCTTATTGCTCAGTTTTGTGAATTATTCTCCACCGAATTCCACAATTAGTAATAAATAATCAACAATCGGGCGTCTGAGCTACCTCTAAGTAAGCCCCGATTCAAATGGTGAAGGTGTATTCAACGACGATACACTAACAGTCACCGCACGAACGAGTATTTCAAAATACAACGAAACGATGAACCTATGCAAAATAGGGAAGAAAAATAAATAATTAAAAATATTGACCAGGGTGCTGGGAGCACGGACACACGACCGACCGACCGTGTCATGGTCAATCCCACGCCAGTTTTATATTTTTAATGCATTTTTATTATTTTCCATGATTTGATGAAAATTCTCTCATTTTATCAAATCTCCTTCGTCTCGAGGAAACTCCTCGGTTTCATGGTACTTCCATAAATCCATAACAAATAATATAAAATTAAGGAAAGGAGTGTGGGGCGTGACCATTGGCCAACTAGCCATGCCTTGGTCCCAACCAGCCCCACACCCCACGGTTCCTTATTATTTTATTATTTTTTATTATTTCTCTAATTTCATGAAAAAACTCCTTGATTTCATGGTATTTTGCACAAATCATCAAATAATAATAATAAAATAAAACAAATTATGAAAACTTGTGGGACCGGGCCTTGGCCGGCCGGTCCCACGCGCCCCTTTGTTTTATTATTTTATTATTAATTTTCCTTGAATTCATCAAATTCCTTGATTTCATGGTATTTCTCTCAAATTAGTGAAAAAAACCCTCAAATCATCAAAAATACCTAAAAAATATTAAAAAATTATGAAAACTCGTGGGGCCGGTCCATAGCCGGCCGACCATGCCTCCATGGTCCCACCGCCCTTGTTTTATATTTTTTAATATTTTTGCTTCCCTGATCTCATGAAAACTCCTTCAATTCATGGAAACTCCCTAAATTCATCAATTTCTCAAATTTCATGAATTTTCAAAAATCATCAAAATTATAAAATTAAGGAAAAGGCACCACGGGACCGTGGTCACGACCGGACAACCATGCCTTGACCACGGCAGTCCCACCCTCCTCATTCCTTATTTATAATTATTTTTCATCATCTCATGGTGTTTTCCTCAGTTTCGTCGAAACCCTAATTTGGCATATTTTCCCGAATGGATGCTCAATTGCACGCCAGAAAATATCAAAATTCTCAGGACTGAGACGCAGACGCCTTGGGGACACGAGCACGCTATCTTGACCGACCAAGATTGTCTCTTTGGCTCACGGAAGCCGGTCCATCAATTTTCACAGTTTTTACCTAATTTGCACAATTGCTCGTATTAGGTCCAAAACTCTCCCAAACACTTTGGATTTTCATGAAATGATCGTCAGGCGGTCACGGGACAACCCAGGGCCGGTTTCATGACTCCATGGTCGGTCCCTCGCCTCGTCATAATTAATTAGGTTTTCTCACCTAAGGCTCAGACGAGCATTTTTGAATAAATGATTAAGCCAGCATTTGATCATTCTTTCACCAACAAATCGTCAAATCTTCATGAGTTCTTTGTATTTTCTCACGTGAGCATATGGACACTACATGGTTGACCCACCCAAGGTCCATATAGTCGCTCCCTCCTTCGTCCCATGGTTGAAATTCTGACGAACCATGAATTGATCATCAATTGATCAAATTAGGGTTTCTGAATCCAAGGATCATCATTCCAGATTCCAACCTTAATAATTTTGCGAAGGCCTCGTGGTCATTAATTTTATTAATTATGCTCGTTCAATGACCAGTATTCTAATTAATATTTTTGGTACGCTGCCAATAATCCATCAGATGAGCAACACATGCTCAGACGATCAAATATTCAACAATTCATCACATGAGCAGCACTTGCTCAGATGAGGA